>NC_090870.1:46327813-46352813 GCF_036669935.1 Montipora foliosa
GGTTGGAGAAAGTACAAGTGTCCAACCAGTGGTTGGAGAAAGTACAAGTGTCCAACCAGTGGTTGGAGAAAGTACAAGTGTCCAACCAGTGGTTGGAGAAAGTACAAGTGTCCAACCAGTGGTTGGAGAAAGTACAAGTGTCCAACCAGTGGTTGGAGAAAGTACAAGTGTCCAACCAGTGGTTGGAGAAAGTACAAGTGTCCAACCAGTGGTTGGAGAAAGTACAAGTGTCCAACCAGTGGTTGGAGAAAGTACAAGTGTCCAACCAGTGGTTGGAGAAAGTACAAGTGTCCAACCAGTGGTTGGAGAAAGTACAAGTGTCCAACCAGTGGTTGGAGAAAGTACAAGTGTCCAACCAGTGGTTGGAGAAAGTACAAGTGTCCAACCAGTGGTTGGAGAAAGTACAAGTGTCCAACCAGTGGTTGGAGAAAGTACAAGTGTCCAACCAGTGGTTGGAGAAAGTACAAGTGTCCAACCAGTGGTTGGAGAAAGTACAAGTGTCCAACCAGTGGTTGGAGAAAGTACAAGTGTCCAACCAGTGGTTGGAGAAAGTACAAGTGTCCAACCAGTGGTTGGAGAAAGTACAAGTGTCCAACCAGTGGTTGGAGAAAGTACAAGTGTCCAACCAGTGGTTGGAGAAAGTACAAGTGTCCAACCAGTGGTTGGAGAAAGTACAAGTGTCCAACCAGTGGTTGGAGAAAGTACAAGTGTCCAACCAGTGGTTGGAGAAAGTACAAGTGTCCAACCAGTGGTTGGAGAAAGTAGCAGTGTCCAACCAGTGGTTGGAGAAAGTACAAGTGTCCAACCAGTGGTTGGAGAAAGTACAAGTGTCCAACCAGTGGTTGGAGAAAGTACAAGTGTCCAACCAGTGGTTGGAGAAAGTACAAGTGTCCAACCAGTGGTTGGAGAAAGTACAAGTGTCCAACCAGTGGTTGGAGAAAGTACAAGTGTCCAACCAGTGGTTGGAGAAAGTACAAGTGTCCAACCAGTGGTTGGAGAAAGTACAAGTGTCCAACCAGTGGTTGGAGAAAGTACAAGTGTCCAACCAGTGGTTGGAGAAAGTACAAGTGTCCAACCAGTGGTTGGAGAAAGTACAAGTGTCCAACCAGTGGTTGGAGAAAGTACAAGTGTCCAACCAGTGGTTGGAGAAAGTACAAGTGTCCAACCAGTGGTTGGAGAAAGTACAAGTGTCCAACCAGTGGTTGGAGAAAGTACAAGTGTCCAACCAGTGGTTGGAGAAAGTACAAGTGTCCAACCAGTGGTTGGAGAAAGTACAAGTGTCCAACCAGTGGTTGGAGAAAGTACAAGTGTCCAACCAGTGGTTGGAGAAAGTACAAGTGTCCAACCAGTGGTTGGAGAAAGTACAAGTGTCCAACCAGTGGTTGGAGAAAGTACAAGTGTCCAACCAGTGGTTGGAGAAAGTACAAGTGTCCAACCAGTGGTTGGAGAAAGTACAAGTGTCCAACCAGTGGTTGGAGAAAGTACAAGTGTCCAACCAGTGGTTGGAGAAAGTACAATTGTCCAACCAGTGGTTGGAGAAAGTACAAGTGTCCAACCAGTGGTTGGAGAAAGTACAAGTGTCCAACCAGTGGTTGGAGAAAGTACAAGTGTCCAACCAGTGGTTGGAGAAAGTACAAGTGTCCAACCAGTGGTTGGAGAAAGTACAAGTGTCCAACCAGTGGTTGGAGAAAGTACAAGTGTCCAACCAGTGGTTGGAGAAAGTACAAGTGTCCAACCAGTGGTTGGAGAAAGTACAAGTGTCCAACCAGTGGTTGGAGAAAGTACAAGTGTCCAACCAGTGGTTGGAGAAAGTACAAGTGTCCAACCAGTGGTTGGAGAAAGTACAAGTGTCCAACCAGTGGTTGGAGAAAGTACAAGTGTCCAACCAGTGGTTGGAGAAAGTACAAGTGTCCAACCAGTGGTTGGAGAAAGTACAAGTGTCCAACCAGTGGTTGGAGAAAGTACAAGTGTCCAACCAGTGGTTGGAGAAAGTACAAGTGTCCAACCAGTGGTTGGAGAAAGTACAAGTGTCCAACCAGTGGTTGGAGAAAGTACAAGTGTCCAACCAGTGGTTGGAGAAAGTACAAGTGTCCAACCAGTGTTGGAGAAAGTACAAGTGTCCAACCAGTGGTTGGAGAAAGTACAAGTGTCCAACCAGTGGTTGGAGAAAGTACAAGTGTCCAACCAGTGGTTGGAGAAAGTACAAGTGTCCAACCAGTGGTTGGAGAAAGTACAAGTGTCCAACCAGTGGTTGGAGAAAGTACAAGTGTCCAACCAGTGGTTGGAGAAAGTACAAGTGTCCAACCAGTGGTTGGAGAAAGTACAAGTGTCCAACCAGTGGTTGGAGAAAGTACAAGTGTCCAACCAGTGGTTGGAGAAAGTACAAGTGTCCAACCAGTGGTTGGAGAAAGTACAAGTGTCCAACCAGTGGTTGGAGAAAGTACAAGTGTCCAACCAGTGGTTGGAGAAAGTACAAGTGTCCAACCAGTGGTTGGAGAAAGTACAAGTGTCCAACCAGTGGTTGGAGAAAGTACAAGTGTCCAACCAGTGGTTGGAGAAAGTACAAGTGTCCAACCAGTGGTTGGAGAAAGTACAAGTGTCCAACCAGTGGTTGGAGAAAGTACAAGTGTCCAACCAGTGGTTGGAGAAAGTACAAGTGTCCAACCAGTGGTTGGAGAAAGTACAAGTGTCCAACCAGTGGTTGGAGAAAGTACAAGTGTCCAACCAGTGGTTGGAGAAAGTACAAGTGTCCAACCAGTGGTTGGAGAAAGTACAAGTGTCCAACCAGTGGTTGGAGAAAGTACAAGTGTCCAACCAGTGGTTGGAGAAAGTACAAGTGTCCAACCAGTGGTTGGAGAAAGTACAAGTGTCCAACCAGTGGTTGGAGAAAGTACAAGTGTCCAACCAGTGGTTGGAGAAAGTACAAGTGTCCAACCAGTGGTTGGAGAAAGTACAAGTGTCCAACCAGTGGTTGGAGAAAGTACAAGTGTCCAACCAGTGGTTGGAGAAAGTACAAGTGTCCAACCAGTGGTTGGAGAAAGTACAAGTGTCCAACCAGTGGTTGGAGAAAGTACAAGTGTCCAACCAGTGGTTGGAGAAAGTACAAGTGTCCAACCAGTGGTTGGAGAAAGTACAAGTGTCCAACCAGTGGTTGGAGAAAGTACAAGTGTCCAACCAGTGGTTGGAGAAAGTACAAGTGTCCAACCAGTGGTTGGAGAAAGTACAAGTGTCCAACCAGTGGTTGGAGAAAGTACAAGTGTCCAACCAGTGGTTGGAGAAAGTACAAGTGTCCAACCAGTGGTTGGAGAAAGTACAAGTGTCCAACCAGTGGTTGGAGAAAGTACAAGTGTCCAACCAGTGGTTGGAGAAAGTACAAGTGTCCAACCAGTGGTTGGAGAAAGTACAAGTGTCCAACCAGTGGTTGGAGAAAGTACAAGTGTCCAACCAGTGGTTGGAGAAAGTACAAGTGTCCAACCAGTGGTTGGAGAAAGTACAAGTGTCCAACCAGTGGTTGGAGAAAGTACAAGTGTCCAACCAGTGGTTGGAGAAAGTACAAGTGTCCAACCAGTGGTTGGAGAAAGTACAAGTGTCCAACCAGTGGTTGGAGAAAGTACAAGTGTCCAACCAGTGGTTGGAGAAAGTACAAGTGTCCAACCAGTGGTTGGAGAAAGTACAAGTGTCCAACCAGTGGTTGGAGAAAGTACAAGTGTCCAACCAGTGGTTGGAGAAAGTACAAGTGTCCAACCAGTGGTTGGAGAAAGTACAAGTGTCCAACCAGTGGTTGGAGAAAGTACAAGTGTCCAACCAGTGGTTGGAGAAAGTACAAGTGTCCAACCAGTGGTTGGAGAAAGTACAAGTGTCCAACCAGTGGTTGGAGAAAGTACAAGTGTCCAACCAGTGGTTGGAGAAAGTACAAGTGTCCAACCAGTGGTTGGAGAAAGTACAAGTGTCCAACCAGTGGTTGGAGAAAGTACAAGTGTCCAACCAGTGGTTGGAGAAAGTACAAGTGTCCAACCAGTGGTTGGAGAAAGTACAAGTGTCCAACCAGTGGTTGGAGAAAGTACAAGTGTCCAACCAGTGGTTGGAGAAAGTACAAGTGTCCAACCAGTGGTTGGAGAAAGTACAAGTGTCCAACCAGTGGTTGGAGAAAGTACAAGTGTCCAACCAGTGGTTGGAGAAAGTACAAGTGTCCAACCAGTGGTTGGAGAAAGTACAAGTGTCCAACCAGTGGTTGGAGAAAGTACAAGTGTCCAACCAGTGGTTGGAGAAAGTACAAGTGTCCAACCAGTGGTTGGAGAAAGTACAAGTGTCCAACCAGTGGTTGGAGAAAGTACAAGTGTCCAACCAGTGGTTGGAGAAAGTACAAGTGTCCAACCAGTGGTTGGAGAAAGTACAAGTGTCCAACCAGTGGTTGGAGAAAGTACAAGTGTCCAACCAGTGGTTGGAGAAAGTACAAGTGTCCAACCAGTGGTTGGAGAAAGTACAAGTGTCCAACCAGTGGTTGGAGAAAGTACAAGTGTCCAACCAGTGGTTGGAGAAAGTACAAGTGTCCAACCAGTGGTTGGAGAAAGTACAAGTGTCCAACCAGTGGTTGGAGAAAGTACAAGTGTCCAACCAGTGGTTGGAGAAAGTACAAGTGTCCAACCAGTGGTTGGAGAAAGTACAAGTGTCCAACCAGTGGTTGGAGAAAGTACAAGTGTCCAACCAGTGGTTGGAGAAAGTACAAGTGTCCAACCAGTGGTTGGAGAAAGTACAAGTGTCCAACCAGTGGTTGGAGAAAGTACAAGTGTCCAACCAGTGGTTGGAGAAAGTACAAGTGTCCAACCAGTGGTTGGAGAAAGTACAAGTGTCCAACCAGTGGTTGGAGAAAGTACAAGTGTCCAACCAGTGGTTGGAGAAAGTACAAGTGTCCAACCAGTGGTTGGAGAAAGTACAAGTGTCCAACCAGTGGTTGGAGAAAGTACAAGTGTCCAACCAGTGGTTGGAGAAAGTACAAGTGTCCAACCAGTGGTTGGAGAAAGTACAAGTGTCCAACCAGTGGTTGGAGAAAGTACAAGTGTCCAACCAGTGGTTGGAGAAAGTACAAGTGTCCAACCAGTGGTTGGAGAAAGTACAAGTGTCCAACCAGTGGTTGGAGAAAGTACAAGTGTCCAACCAGTGGTTGGAGAAAGTACAAGTGTCCAACCAGTGGTTGGAGAAAGTACAAGTGTCCAACCAGTGGTTGGAGAAAGTACAAGTGTCCAACCAGTGGTTGGAGAAAGTACAAGTGTCCAACCAGTGGTTGGAGAAAGTACAAGTGTCCAACCAGTGGTTGGAGAAAGTACAAGTGTCCAACCAGTGGTTGGAGAAAGTACAAGTGTCCAACCAGTGGTTGGAGAAAGTACAAGTGTCCAACCAGTGGTTGGAGAAAGTACAAGTGTCCAACCAGTGGTTGGAGAAAGTACAAGTGTCCAACCAGTGGTTGGAGAAAGTACAAGTGTCCAACCAGTGGTTGGAGAAAGTACAAGTGTCCAACCAGTGGTTGGAGAAAGTACAAGTGTCCAACCAGTGGTTGGAGAAAGTACAAGTGTCCAACCAGTGGTTGGAGAAAGTACAAGTGTCCAACCAGTGGTTGGAGAAAGTACAAGTGTCCAACCAGTGGTTGGAGAAAGTACAAGTGTCCAACCAGTGGTTGGAGAAAGTACAAGTGTCCAACCAGTGGTTGGAGAAAGTACAAGTGTCCAACCAGTGGTTGGAGAAAGTACAAGTGTCCAACCAGTGGTTGGAGAAAGTACAAGTGTCCAACCAGTGGTTGGAGAAAGTACAAGTGTCCAACCAGTGGTTGGAGAAAGTACAAGTGTCCAACCAGTGGTTGGAGAAAGTACAAGTGTCCAACCAGTGGTTGGAGAAAGTACAAGTGTCCAACCAGTGGTTGGAGAAAGTACAAGTGTCCAACCAGTGGTTGGAGAAAGTACAAGTGTCCAACCAGTGGTTGGAGAAAGTACAAGTGTCCAACCAGTGGTTGGAGAAAGTACAAGTGTCCAACCAGTGGTTGGAGAAAGTACAAGTGTCCAACCAGTGGTTGGAGAAAGTACAAGTGTCCAACCAGTGGTTGGAGAAAGTACAAGTGTCCAACCAGTGGTTGGAGAAAGTACAAGTGTCCAACCAGTGGTTGGAGAAAGTACAAGTGTCCAACCAGTGGTTGGAGAAAGTACAAGTGTCCAACCAGTGGTTGGAGAAAGTACAAGTGTCCAACCAGTGGTTGGAGAAAGTACAAGTGTCCAACCAGTGGTTGGAGAAAGTACAAGTGTCCAACCAGTGGTTGGAGAAAGTACAAGTGTCCAACCAGTGGTTGGAGAAAGTACAAGTGTCCAACCAGTGGTTGGAGAAAGTACAAGTGTCCAACCAGTGGTTGGAGAAAGTACAAGTGTCCAACCAGTGGTTGGAGAAAGTACAAGTGTCCAACCAGTGGTTGGAGAAAGTACAAGTGTCCAACCAGTGGTTGGAGAAAGTACAAGTGTCCAACCAGTGGTTGGAGAAAGTACAAGTGTCCAACCAGTGGTTGGAGAAAGTACAAGTGTCCAACCAGTGGTTGGAGAAAGTACAAGTGTCCAACCAGTGGTTGGAGAAAGTACAAGTGTCCAACCAGTGGTTGGAGAAAGTACAAGTGTCCAACCAGTGGTTGGAGAAAGTACAAGTGTCCAACCAGTGGTTGGAGAAAGTACAAGTGTCCAACCAGTGGTTGGAGAAAGTACAAGTGTCCAACCAGTGGTTGGAGAAAGTACAAGTGTCCAACCAGTGGTTGGAGAAAGTACAAGTGTCCAACCAGTGGTTGGAGAAAGTACAAGTGTCCAACCAGTGGTTGGAGAAAGTACAAGTGTCCAACCAGTGGTTGGAGAAAGTACAAGTGTCCAACCAGTGGTTGGAGAAAGTACAAGTGTCCAACCAGTGGTTGGAGAAAGTACAAGTGTCCAACCAGTGGTTGGAGAAAGTACAAGTGTCCAACCAGTGGTTGGAGAAAGTACAAGTGTCCAACCAGTGGTTGGAGAAAGTACAAGTGTCCAACCAGTGGTTGGAGAAAGTACAAGTGTCCAACCAGTGGTTGGAGAAAGTACAAGTGTCCAACCAGTGGTTGGAGAAAGTACAAGTGTCCAACCAGTGGTTGGAGAAAGTACAAGTGTCCAACCAGTGGTTGGAGAAAGTACAAGTGTCCAACCAGTGGTTGGAGAAAGTACAAGTGTCCAACCAGTGGTTGGAGAAAGTACAAGTGTCCAACCAGTGGTTGGAGAAAGTACAAGTGTCCAACCAGTGGTTGGAGAAAGTACAAGTGTCCAACCAGTGGTTGGAGAAAGTACAAGTGTCCAACCAGTGGTTGGAGAAAGTACAAGTGTCCAACCAGTGGTTGGAGAAAGTACAAGTGTCCAACCAGTGGTTGGAGAAAGTACAAGTGTCCAACCAGTGGTTGGAGAAAGTACAAGTGTCCAACCAGTGGTTGGAGAAAGTACAAGTGTCCAACCAGTGGTTGGAGAAAGTACAAGTGTCCAACCAGTGGTTGGAGAAAGTACAAGTGTCCAACCAGTGGTTGGAGAAAGTACAAGTGTCCAACCAGTGGTTGGAGAAAGTACAAGTGTCCAACCAGTGGTTGGAGAAAGTACAAGTGTCCAACCAGTGGTTGGAGAAAGTACAAGTGTCCAACCAGTGGTTGGAGAAAGTACAAGTGTCCAACCAGTGGTTGGAGAAAGTACAAGTGTCCAACCAGTGGTTGGAGAAAGTACAAGTGTCCAACCAGTGGTTGGAGAAAGTACAAGTGTCCAACCAGTGGTTGGAGAAAGTACAAGTGTCCAACCAGTGGTTGGAGAAAGTACAAGTGTCCAACCAGTGGTTGGAGAAAGTACAAGTGTCCAACCAGTGGTTGGAGAAAGTACAAGTGTCCAACCAGTGGTTGGAGAAAGTACAAGTGTCCAACCAGTGGTTGGAGAAAGTACAAGTGTCCAACCAGTGGTTGGAGAAAGTACAAGTGTCCAACCAGTGGTTGGAGAAAGTACAAGTGTCCAACCAGTGGTTGGAGAAAGTACAAGTGTCCAACCAGTGGTTGGAGAAAGTACAAGTGTCCAACCAGTGGTTGGAGAAAGTACAAGTGTCCAACCAGTGGTTGGAGAAAGTACAAGTGTCCAACCAGTGGTTGGAGAAAGTACAAGTGTCCAACCAGTGGTTGGAGAAAGTACAAGTGTCCAACCAGTGGTTGGAGAAAGTACAAGTGTCCAACCAGTGGTTGGAGAAAGTACAAGTGTCCAACCAGTGGTTGGAGAAAGTACAAGTGTCCAACCAGTGGTTGGAGAAAGTACAAGTGTCCAACCAGTGGTTGGAGAAAGTACAAGTGTCCAACCAGTGGTTGGAGAAAGTACAAGTGTCCAACCAGTGGTTGGAGAAAGTACAAGTGTCCAACCAGTGGTTGGAGAAAGTACAAGTGTCCAACCAGTGGTTGGAGAAAGTACAAGTGTCCAACCAGTGGTTGGAGAAAGTACAAGTGTCCAACCAGTGGTTGGAGAAAGTACAAGTGTCCAACCAGTGGTTGGAGAAAGTACAAGTGTCCAACCAGTGGTTGGAGAAAGTACAAGTGTCCAACCAGTGGTTGGAGAAAGTACAAGTGTCCAACCAGTGGTTGGAGAAAGTACAAGTGTCCAACCAGTGGTTGGAGAAAGTACAAGTGTCCAACCAGTGGTTGGAGAAAGTACAAGTGTCCAACCAGTGGTTGGAGAAAGTACAAGTGTCCAACCAGTGGTTGGAGAAAGTACAAGTGTCCAACCAGTGGTTGGAGAAAGTACAAGTGTCCAACCAGTGGTTGGAGAAAGTACAAGTGTCCAACCAGTGGTTGGAGAAAGTACAAGTGTCCAACCAGTGGTTGGAGAAAGTACAAGTGTCCAACCAGTGGTTGGAGAAAGTACAAGTGTCCAACCAGTGGTTGGAGAAAGTACAAGTGTCCAACCAGTGGTTGGAGAAAGTACAAGTGTCCAACCAGTGGTTGGAGAAAGTACAAGTGTCCAACCAGTGGTTGGAGAAAGTACAAGTGTCCAACCAGTGGTTGGAGAAAGTACAAGTGTCCAACCAGTGGTTGGAGAAAGTACAAGTGTCCAACCAGTGGTTGGAGAAAGTACAAGTGTCCAACCAGTGGTTGGAGAAAGTACAAGTGTCCAACCAGTGGTTGGAGAAAGTACAAGTGTCCAACCAGTGGTTGGAGAAAGTACAAGTGTCCAACCAGTGGTTGGAGAAAGTACAAGTGTCCAACCAGTGGTTGGAGAAAGTACAAGTGTCCAACCAGTGGTTGGAGAAAGTACAAGTGTCCAACCAGTGGTTGGAGAAAGTACAAGTGTCCAACCAGTGGTTGGAGAAAGTACAAGTGTCCAACCAGTGGTTGGAGAAAGTACAAGTGTCCAACCAGTGGTTGGAGAAAGTACAAGTGTCCAACCAGTGGTTGGAGAAAGTACAAGTGTCCAACCAGTGGTTGGAGAAAGTACAAGTGTCCAACCAGTGGTTGGAGAAAGTACAAGTGTCCAACCAGTGGTTGGAGAAAGTACAAGTGTCCAACCAGTGGTTGGAGAAAGTACAAGTGTCCAACCAGTGGTTGGAGAAAGTACAAGTGTCCAACCAGTGGTTGGAGAAAGTACAAGTGTCCAACCAGTGGTTGGAGAAAGTACAAGTGTCCAACCAGTGGTTGGAGAAAGTACAAGTGTCCAACCAGTGGTTGGAGAAAGTACAAGTGTCCAACCAGTGGTTGGAGAAAGTACAAGTGTCCAACCAGTGGTTGGAGAAAGTACAAGTGTCCAACCAGTGGTTGGAGAAAGTACAAGTGTCCAACCAGTGGTTGGAGAAAGTACAAGTGTCCACCAGTGGTTGGAGAAAGTACAAGTGTCCAACCAGTGGTTGGAGAAAGTACAAGTGTCCAACCAGTGGTTGGAGAAAGTACAAGTGTCCAACCAGTGGTTGGAGAAAGTACAAGTGTCCAACCAGTGGTTGGAGAAAGTACAAGTGTCCAACCAGTGGTTGGAGAAAGTACAAGTGTCCAACCAGTGGTTGGAGAAAGTACAAGTGTCCAACCAGTGGTTGGAGAAAGTACAAGTGTCCAACCAGTGGTTGGAGAAAGTACAAGTTGCCAACCAGTGGTTGGAGAAAGTACAAGTGTCCAACCAGTGGTTGGAGAAAGTACAAGTGTCCAACCAGTGGTTGGAGAAAGTACAAGTGTCCAACCAGTGGTTGGAGAAAGTACAAGTGTCCAACCAGTGGTTGGAGAAAGTACAAGTGTCCAACAAGTGGTTGGAGAAAGTACAAGTGTCCAACCAGTGGGTGGAGAAAGTACAAGTGTCCAACCAGTGGTTGGAGAAAGTACAAGTGTCCAACCAGTGGATGGAGAAAGTACAAGTGTCCAACCAGTGGTTGGAGAAAGTACAAGTGTCCAACCAGTGGTTGGAGAAAGTACAAGTGTCCAACCAGTGGTTGGAGAAAGTACAAGTGTCCAACCAGTGGTTGGAGAAAGTACAAGTGTCCAACCAGTGGTTGGAGAAAGTACAAGTGTCCAACCAGTGGTTGGAGAAAGTACAAGTGTCCAACCAGTGGTTGGAGAAAGTACAAGTGTCCAACCAGTGGTTGGAGAAAGTACAAGTGTCCAACCAGTGGTTGGAGAAAGTACAAGTGTCCAACCAGTGGTTGGAGAAAGTACAAGTGTCCAACCAGTGGTTGGAGAAAGTACAAGTGTCCAACCAGTGGTTGGAGAAAGTACAAGTGTCCAACCAGTGGTTGGAGAAAGTACAAGTGTCCAACCAGTGGTTGGAGAAAGTACAAGTGTCCAACCAGTGGTTGGAGAAAGTACAAGTGTCCAACCAGTGGTTGGAGAAAGTACAAGTGTCCAACCAGTGGTTGGAGAAAGTACAAGTGTCCAACCAGTGGTTGGAGAAAGTACAAGTGTCCAACCAGTGGTTGGAGAAAGTACAAGTGTCCAACCAGTGGTTGGAGAAAGTACAAGTGTCCAACCAGTGGTTGGAGAAAGTACAAGTGTCCAACCAGTGGTTGGAGAAAGTACAAGTGTCCAACCAGTGGTTGGAGAAAGTACAAGTGTCCAACCAGTGGTTGGAGAAAGTACAAGTGTCCAACCAGTGGTTGGAGAAAGTACAAGTGTCCAACCAGTGGTTGGAGAAAGTACAAGTGTCCAACCAGTGGTTGGAGAAAGTACAAGTGTCCAACCAGTGGTTGGAGAAAGTACAAGTGTCCAACCAGTGGTTGGAGAAAGTACAAGTGTCCAACCAGTGGTTGGAGAAAGTACAAGTGTCCAACCAGTGGTTGGAGAAAGTACAAGTGTCCAACCAGTGGTTGGAGAAAGTACAAGTGTCCAACCAGTGGTTGGAGAAAGTACAAGTGTCCAACCAGTGGTTGGAGAAAGTACAAGTGTCCAACCAGTGGTTGGAGAAAGTACAAGTGTCCAACCAGTGGTTGGAGAAAGTACAAGTGTCCAACCAGTGGTTGGAGAAAGTACAAGTGTCCAACCAGTGGTTGGAGAAAGTACAAGTGTCCAACCAGTGGTTGGAGAAAGTACAAGTGTCCAACCAGTGGTTGGAGAAAGTACAAGTGTCCAACCAGTGGTTGGAGAAAGTACAAGTGTCCAACCAGTGGTTGGAGAAAGTACAAGTGTCCAACCAGTGGTTGGAGAAAGTACAAGTGTCCAACCAGTGGTTGGAGAAAGTACAAGTGTCCAACCAGTGGTTGGAGAAAGTACAAGTGTCCAACCAGTGGTTGGAGAAAGTACAAGTGTCCAACCAGTGGTTGGAGAAAGTACAAGTGTCCAACCAGTGGTTGGAGAAAGTACAAGTGTCCAACCAGTGGTTGGAGAAAGTACAAGTGTCCAACCAGTGGTTGGAGAAAGTACAAGTGTCCAACCAGTGGTTGGAGAAAGTACAAGTGTCCAACCAGTGGTTGGAGAAAGTACAAGTGTCCAACCAGTGGTTGGAGAAAGTACAAGTGTCCAACCAGTGGTTGGAGAAAGTACAAGTGTCCAACCAGTGGTTGGAGAAAGTACAAGTGTCCAACCAGTGGTTGGAGAAAGTACAAGTGTCCAACCAGTGGTTGGAGAAAGTACAAGTGTCCAACCAGTGGTTGGAGAAAGTACAAGTGTCCAACCAGTGGTTGGAGAAAGTACAAGTGTCCAACCAGTGGTTGGAGAAAGTACAAGTGTCCAACCAGTGGTTGGAGAAAGTACAAGTGTCCAACCAGTGGTTGGAGAAAGTACAAGTGTCCAACCAGTGGTTGGAGAAAGTACAAGTGTCCAACCAGTGGTTGGAGAAAGTACAAGTGTCCAACCAGTGGTTGGAGAAAGTACAAGTGTCCAACCAGTGGTTGGAGAAAGTACAAGTGTCCAACCAGTGGTTGGAGAAAGTACAATTGTCCAACAAGTGGTTGGAGAAAGTACAAGTGTCCAACCAGTGGTTGGAGAAAGTACAAGTGTCCAACCAGTGGTTGGAGAAAGTACAAGTGTCCAACCAGTGGTTGGAGAAAGTACAAGTGTCCAACCAGTGGTTGGAGAAAGTACAAGTGTCCAACCAGTGGTTGGAGAAAGTACAAGTGTCCAACCAGTGGTTGGAGAAAGGACAAGTGTCCAACCAGTGGTTGGAGAAAGTACAAGTGTCCAACCAGTGGTTGGAGAAAGTACAAGTGTCCAACCAGTGGTTGGAGAAAGTACAAGTGTCCAACCAGTGGTTGGAGAAAGTACAAGTGTCCAACCAGTGGTTGGAGAAAGTACAAGTGTCCAACCAGTGGTTGGAGAAAGTACAAGTGTCCAACCAGTGGTTGGAGAAAGTACAAGTGTCCAACCAGTGGTTGGAGAAAGTACAAGTGTCCAACCAGTGGTTGGAGAAATTACAAGTGTCCAACCAGTGGTTGGAGAAAGTACAAGTGTCCAACCAGTGGTTGGAGAAAGTACAAGTGTCCAACCAGTGGTTGGAGAAAGTACAAGTGTCCAACCAGTGGTTGGAGAAAGTACAAGTGTCCAACCAGTGGTTGGAGAAAGTACAAGTGTCCAACCAGTGGTTGGAGAAAGTACAAGTGTCCAACCAGTGGTTGGAGAAAGTACAAGTGTCCAACCAGTGGTTGGAGAAAGTACAAGTGTCCAACCAGTGGTTGGAGAAAGTACAAGTGTCCAACCAGTGGTTGGAGAAAGTACAAGTGTCCAACCAGTGGTTGGAGAAAGTTCAAGTGTCCAACCAGTGGTTGGAGAAAGTACAAGTGTCCAACCAGTGGTTGGAGAAAGTACAAGTGTCCAACCAGTGGTTGGAGAAAGTACAAGTGTCCAACCAGTGGTTGGAGAAAGTACAAGTGTCCAACCAGTGGTTGGAGAAAGTACAAGTGTCCAACCAGTGGTTGGAGAAAGTACAAGTGTCCAACCAGTGGTTGGAGAAAGTACAAGTGTCCAACCAGTGGTTGGAGAAAGTACAAGTGTCCAACCAGTGGTTGGAGAAAGTACAAGTGTCCAACCAGTGGTTGGAGAAAGTACAAGTGTCCAACCAGTGGTTGGAGAAAGTACAAGTGTCCAACCAGTGGTTGGAGAAAGTACAAGTGTCCAACCAGTGGTTGGAGAAAGTACAAGTGTCCAACCAGTGGTTGGAGAAAGTACAAGTGTCCAACCAGTGGTTGGAGAAAGTACAAGTGTCCAACCAGTGGTTGGAGAAAGTACAAGTGTCCAACCAGTGGTTGGAGAAAGTACAAGTGTCCAACCAGTGGTTGGAGAAAGTACAAGTGTCCAACCAGTGGTTGGAGAAAGTACAAGTGTCCAACCAGTGGTTGGAGAAAGTACAAGTGTCCAACCAGTGGTTGGAGAAAGTACAAGTGTCCAACCAGTGGTTGGAGAAAGTACAAGTGTCCAACCAGTGGTTGGAGAAAGTACAAGTGTCCAACCAGTGGTTGGAGAAAGTACAAGTGTCCAACCAGTGGTTGGAGAAAGTACAAGTGTCCAACCAGTGGTTGGAGAAAGTACAAGTGTCCAACCAGTGGTTGGAGAAAGTACAAGTGTCCAACCAGTGGTTGGAGAAAGTACAAGTGTCCAACCAGTGGTTGGAGAAAGTACAAGTGTCCAACCAGTGGTTGGAGAAAGTACAAGTGTCCAACCAGTGGTTGGAGAAAGTACAAGTGTCCAACCAGTGGTTGGAGAAAGTACAAGTGTCCAACCAGTGGTTGGAGAAAGTACAAGTGTCCAACCAGTGGTTGGAGAAAGTACAAGTGTCCAACCAGTGGTTGGAGAAAGTACAAGTGTCCAACCAGTGGTTGGAGAAAGTACAAGTGTCCAACCAGTGGTTGGAGAAAGTACAAGTGTCCAACCAGTGGTTGGAGAAAGTACAAGTGTCCAACCAGTGGTTGGAGAAAGTACAAGTGTCCAACCAGTGGTTGGAGAAAGTACAAGTGTCCAACCAGTGGTTGGAGAAAGTACAAGTGTCCAACCAGTGGTTGGAGAAAGTACAAGTGTCCAACCAGTGGTTGGAGAAAGTACAAGTGTCCAACCAGTGGTTGGAGAAAGTACAAGTGTCCAACCAGTGGTTGGAGAAAGTACAAGTGTCCAACCAGTGGTTGGAGAAAGTACAAGTGTCCAACCAGTGGTTGGAGAAAGTACAAGTGTCCAACCAGTGGTTGGAGAAAGTACAAGTGTCCAACCAGTGGTTGGAGAAAGTACAAGTGTCCAACCAGTGGTTGGAGAAAGTACAAGTGTCCAACCAGTGGTTGGAGAAAGTACAAGTGTCCAACCAGTGGTTGGAGAAAGTACAAGTGTCCAACCAGTGGTTGGAGAAAGTACAAGTGTCCAACCAGTGGTTGGAGAAAGTACAAGTGTCCAACCAGTGGTTGGAGAAAGTACAAGTGTCCAACCAGTGGTTGGAGAAAGTACAAGTGTCCAACCAGTGGTTGGAGAAAGTACAAGTGTCCAACCAGTGGTTGGAGAAAGTACAAGTGTCCAACCAGTGGTTGGAGAAAGTACAAGTGTCCAACCAGTGGTTGGAGAAAGTACAAGTGTCCAACCAGTGGTTGGAGAAAGTACAAGTGTCCAACCAGTGGTTGGAGAAAGTACAAGTGTCCAACCAGTGGTTGGAGAAAGTACAAGTGTCCAACCAGTGGTTGGAGAAAGTACAAGTGTCCAACCAGTGGTTGGAGAAAGTACAAGTGTCCAACCAGTGGTTGGAGAAAGTACAAGTGTCCAACCAGTGGTTGGAGAAAGTACAAGTGTCCAACCAGTGGTTGGAGAAAGTACAAGTGTCCAACCAGTGGTTGGAGAAAGTACAAGTGTCCAACCAGTGGTTGGAGAAAGTACAAGTGTCCAACCAGTGGTTGGAGAAAGTACAAGTGTCCAACCAGTGGTTGGAGAAAGTACAAGTGTCCAACCAGTGGTTGGAGAAAGTACAAGTGTCCAACCAGTGGTTGGAGAAAGTACAAGTGTCCAACCAGTGGTTGGAGAAAGTACAAGTGTCCAACCAGTGGTTGGAGAAAGTACAAGTGTCCAACCAGTGGTTGGAGAAAGTACAAGTGTCCAACCAGTGGTTGGAGAAAGTACAAGTGTCCAACCAGTGGTTGGAGAAAGTACAAGTGTCCAACCAGTGGTTGGAGAAAGTACAAGTGTCCAACCAGTGGTTGGAGAAAGTACAAGTGTCCAACCAGTGGTTGGAGAAAGTACAAGTGTCCAACCAGTGGTTGGAGAAAGTACAAGTGTCCAACCAGTGGTTGGAGAAAGTACAAGTGTCCAACCAGTGGTTGGAGAAAGTACAAGTGTCCAACCAGTGGTTGGAGAAAGTACAAGTGTCCAACCAGTGGTTGGAGAAAGTACAAGTGTCCAACCAGTGGTTGGAGAAAGTACAAGTGTCCAACCAGTGGTTGGAGAAAGTACAAGTGTCCAACCAGTGGTTGGAGAAAGTACAAGTGTCCAACCAGTGGTTGGAGAAAGTACAAGTGTCCAACCAGTGGTTGGAGAAAGTACAAGTGTCCAACCAGTGGTTGGAGAAAGTACAAGTGTCCAACCAGTGGTTGGAGAAAGTACAAGTGTCCAACCAGTGGTTGGAGAAAGTACAAGTGTCCAACCAGTGGTTGGAGAAAGTACAAGTGTCCAACCAGTGGTTGGAGAAAGTACAAGTGTCCAACCAGTGGTTGGAGAAAGTACAAGTGTCCAACCAGTGGTTGGAGAAAGTACAAGTGTCCAACCAGTGGTTGGAGAAAGTACAAGTGTCCAACCAGTGGTTGGAGAAAGTACAAGTGTCCAACCAGTGGTTGGAGAAAGTACAAGTGTCCAACCAGTGGTTGGAGAAAGTACAAGTGTCCAACCAGTGGTTGGAGAAAGTACAAGTGTCCAACCAGTGGTTGGAGAAAGTACAAGTGTCCAACCAGTGGTTGGAGAAAGTACAAGTGTCCAACCAGTGGTTGGAGAAAGTACAAGTGTCCAAATAGCGAAGGGTTAGGGTTAGCAAAATAGCGAAGGGGGGACCAAGGGGAAAATTTTCCAAAAATGGTCGATTTTTTGGTGGAACTTCCGAAATCTAAAAAAATAGGAAATACAAGTCGCCTGATATCCTAATTAATATGGATTGAAAGCTAAACTATCCTAGATTTGTGCTATGCAAAAAACAGCATGAGAAAAGACCTATTAGAGGAGAAATGACATTTTTTCCTAAAAGTATCGAAAATGGCCATTTTTTGCAAAATCGCAAAGAGGGGAGCAAGGCAAATTTTTCAAAAATGGCGGACTTTTTGGTCGAACTTTCGAAGGCTAAAAAAAAGGAAATACAAGTCCTATTAAAGCCTAATTAATATGGATGGAAAGCCTAACTATCATACATTTGTACTATGCAAAAAACCGCTTGAAAAAAGATCTATTAGAGGAGAAATAACATATCATCCAAGAGTGTCTTAAATGACCATTTTTCGCAAAATAGCAAACGTAGGACCAAGGCAAAATTTTCAAAAATCGCCGATTTTTTGGTCCAACTTGGGAAGGCTGAAAAAAAGGGAAATACAAGTCCTATAAAACCCTAGTTAGTATGGATGAAAAATTTATCTACCATAGATTTGTGTTATGCAAAAAACCGCTTGAAAAAAGACCTATTAGAGGAAAAATAACATTTTTTCCAAAAGTGTCAAATATGGTCATTTTTCGCAAATTAGAAAAGGGGGAATCAAGACTAAATTTTCAAAAATGGCCGATTTTTTGGTCGAACTTCGGAAGGCTGAAAAAAAGGGAATACAAGTGCTATAAAAGCCTGATTAATATGAATCGAAAGCTGAACTATCATAGATTTGGACTATGCAAAAAACTGCTTGAAAAAAGACCTACTAGACGAGAAATAACTTTTTTTTCCAAAAGTGTCGAAAATGGCAACTTTTCGCAAAATAGCCAAGGGGGACCAAGGTAAAATTTTAAAAAATGGCCGATTGTTTGGTAAAAATTTAAAAGGCTAAAAAAATAGGAAATAAAAGTCCTACAATAGCCTAATTAGTATGGATCGAAAGCTTAACTATCATAGATTTGTACTATGCAAAAAACTGCTTGAAGAAAGACCTATTGGCAAAATAGCAAAGGGGGGACCAAGGCAAAATTTTCAAAAATGGCCGAATTTTTTGGTGGAACTTCGGAATCAAAAGCTTAACTATCCTAGATAGGATACAAGACTGGTCTTTTTAAAACAAAACCTAGGCTCAACTCAATATGCCATTTCCGAGTTTACGTTTTTCTTCTCTTTAAAGCAAGTCTAAGTGCGAGGTTTTTGTGATGGTTATTAGTTCTACTTTGCATATGAATGAAAACTAATCTTTATAAGAAAAACGTTGCACTTAGACCCGCTTTGAGGAGGAGGCGGACTTGAACTCGTAATGCATGGGCCATTTCCGAGTTGCTGTTTGTCTCGGTTTCGAAGTGAGTCTTGGTGCTCAACTATTGTAAGGGAAATGAGTTTGATTTGCATAAGAATACGCAACTAATTTCCATTTGAATGGTTTTGCACCAGGACTGGCTTTGAAACTGAGGCAGGCAGCAACTCGGAAATGGGCTATTGGCCTATTAGAGCCGCCTTTTCATGTGGATCCTTTAGCAACTGTTATTTCAATTTCCATTTCATATAAACCTCTAAAACTTTGATCGAACGGTGAAAATGTTTCAACAAGCTGAGTTCGATTTAGTTTGCTGATTTAAACGGTATTAAATCACCATTTTGCTATTTGTGACGAGGATTTTAACGAAGGTTACTTAGATTTGCCAAGTGTGAAGCTTCTGTTAACACTCTTGCGCATGCTTCATGCCGCTTGCACGTTTTCCACGCATGAATTGAGATGTCGATTAATTATGGTTTTCTTCTGCAAATGTTGTTGAGACCACTTCGTGAAATTATACTAAAACAATTATTCTTTTCAATCTAGTTGAATAGTGGCAGAATATTTACCTCGCCGCTAAGTTAAATATTATTCGAATTCTGAATGTATACGTACCTCTACATCCAGTGTGAAGAAAGTATCCTGAACACTTAACCCAGCGGTATGCAACATTACAGCTTTCTTCCGGTCAGCATGTTTGACTCCTTTTCCCTCTGCAAAAACTCAAAAGCTGGAAGCCATCTTTCCCATCGTGCAGAAATTCCAGCCGTATCGGAACAATCAAAAGGCGCTAATCCTCCACATCTCTCAAATATACGCTCGACATCGTCAAGAAAATACACTGACGACCGTCCTCGTCGCCAGAATGTAGACTATTTCAGATTTAGCCGCAATGAAATAGCATTAACAACACGGATTTAACCGAAATTCAATCAACATGCCATATGCTTCATTTTTCATAACACAACTGCGCATGTCTTCCTACAATATAGGTCCACAACGTATACTACAAGTTTATAGGGAAAAAGAAGTTCTAATCATTGTCATCACAGCAAACAACTCACAATACAAATGTACAGCTGAGGTGTTGTATAAACAAATCCTATGGTATTTTCAACCTCAAAATAGTCTTTCAGAACACCAGAACAATCAAGTCTTTTTTCCTTTAAACTAGCTCCTTCTTTCACAGTGTTCGACACTACTACGTTCTTACTAATTTGCCCTTTGGGCAACCAGTTCTGTTTTTGGGTTGCTCATAGCTTTTTTTCCGTTGCCCACCTTCTAAAGACCTGTTGCCCATTAAAACTCAAAGGAGGCTTGTAAAAATGTCAATTTTGTGTAAATTGTGTGTAAAATGGGTTTGATAGACCAACGCGACTCCTTCTGCGTGTCCATGGTGTTCTTACTAGTAGCCTTCACAGTTTTGCTTTGACAAGCATATCTTTAGGGGATTTTCCTTTCTATTTGAGATCAAGGGAGATTCCTTAACCTCTATGTCACATTATTTTAGGGTGTTAAGGGAAAATCTTTAGTTAATCATGAGTTTAAAACTAGGAAATGGTAATGTGGAATTCCTTTACTGATGAAATTATCATTACAACACAAACAAGATGATTCTGAGGGAAAACGACTTTTATCCAGGCCATTTGCCATAAACTTGAGCAACGACAGGCCGACTTTTTTCAAGATTACCCAAATAGAATCCGTTTTAATCTTGTCCATTTGTGTCCGTCCATGCTTCTCTTTCCTTTTGCTGTATTTCGGTTATGTTGTTACACGGTTTAAGATTGCTATGTTGTGGCAATGTTTTGTTCCACTATTTTTCGGGCATTTTGGGTGTCATGAAATTATATCATTTTGCTTGACATAGGCCCTTTAAATATCTCTCTGAGATTAGGCTGGTTTTGAATTAAATGCCCTTTTTACTGAATAGTATGTACTTTAAGCCCTTCAAAGCTGGTTGAAATTGCGAGATAAAAGCTGGAATTTTCTTTTTCGCTTGTTCGATGATGGGAGTGTATTTGGCCATGCGAAAACAGGGTGCAATTCTAGGATTGTAACAAACGTTCTTTTTCGCGTGGAGAAACATGGTGGCTACGAATATGTTCCTCCTTGTAAAAAAAAAATGTAAATGCTTTCTTTATAGTGGAAGTACACTTAGCTATCAAGCTAGTTTACAGGTACTCCACTGTTAACAAGGTGAAAGTAACAATTGGCAAACTTAACAGAAACATATTAAGAACCCCAACTGGCGGGAGACAACCAGTTGGCTATTTGCAAAGCATGGTAGAGTTGAATCCGGGACAACCGGAAACAAATCCAAACCAGAGGTTATAACGGGATTTGAACCCGGGGCAGCCGCATGCAAACCCAACGCCCTAACCACTGGACCATACTGCCTCCTTCCAATCTGTTTTGAGGTTTGTACCATTATATTTTTAACAGGAAAATAAATGACAGCAAAGAGATGTAATGTTTATTTATTTATTTTTTATCGTGTTTGCGGTGACTACGTCATATTGCTAGTCACTTTCTTCGTGGCAAATCAAATCTTTCCGCAAAATATCAGTCGAACAAAAATTCTGATTGCCCGATCGGGCAAGTCTTAGAGTTTGCTTTCCTTGCCCACAGGTATATTTCGCTTGCCCCGGGCAATCGGGCAAGCGTTAGTGTGGAACACTGCTTTCAGGTCAAAAGTAATGTACAGAGCAAACTGCTGGGATTGCAATGATTTCTATAGGTATCCGGACAATTAGCCCCACAGGCAAATAGCTCCGGACAAATAGCTCCCACTTTCTGGACACATGGCCCACACTTTCTGGACAATAGGCCTTTTGCACACTGACGATCACATGGTACAAAATCCGCCATGCTGGAGGGCAAGCTCGTTATTATTCCCCCACTGGGACATTAAAACGAAAGAGACCTGAACCAATCAAGCTTGACTTGCCTTTGTTTTAATGTCCCAGTGGGGGAATAATAATGAGCTTGCCCTCAAGCATGGCGGATTTTGTACCATGTGGTCGTTAGTTGCAAAAGGCCTATTATCCCCCACTCTCAAATTAACACATTTACCGTAGGAAAAGAGTGATTTTTGCCATGGATGGCTTCACAATGAACGACCTCATATTCTTTACCAGGATTCGATGCTTCGTCCTTGCTAACAGTTTCGTTGTAAAACGTGAGTTTATGCGAACCATCAGAGGTAACGATGATTGGTAATCATTTTTAATCATAGAAAAAAGATACCCCAGGTTTATATCGTATTTATATTAGCATAGTTATCATTAAGTCATTACAGAATCCTTAAATCTTCTTTCAGAATTATCAAATTAAGTACAGTCAATTGTAATCATAGAGAAGTGCCAAGAATTGCATAGTATTTTAGTATAAAAGCACCATGCGTGACTCGGTCCAGGTCTTCTCAACTATTCCAACATGGTGATGGCAACTGAATTTCTCTAATACAAGAAAAACACATATCACTGCCTGAAAGCATATCATCATTTCTTCTTTTCTAATGCAAGACAAGCAAGCAAGCTATTTGATGTTGCGATTGAAAGAATTTGCGGTCGGACTTTTTTTTTTTTCACGATTCAAGATCGATCGATCTTCAGGTGATCTTACCTCGATTAAGACTGGCCAGCTGAGTGACTGGAGTCCTCAGAGAAGGACTGTTCTTTGCGACCTTATCTGCATGATTATTGGTTAGAAGTTAAAATCTACCTTTTCTGTAAGATTATTAATGTTTTCAGATTGGGGGCTAATCGTTCATAAAGTGGGGGCTATTTTTCCGCGGCTAATTGTCCGTGGGGCGAGTTGTCTTACTACAAATTGTCATGTTTTGTCAACCAACCATAGAATTAATTAAGTGCGATCATTTTAAAATATTAGCAACTGGTCGATCAGACATGCATTGTAAAATTAAAGAGTCTCTGTTCATCCGTGGTCTAAGCCAGCCTGAAATGAAAACGTTGGTAGTGAGAAACTTTATCTCTACTATTACAATATTTCTTGTCGTTTTATGTCAACCAATTTCGTTAGTTCCCAGTCTGTTCAGTTGTATTTTTGAATTTAAATTTATCTATAACTGTATGTTGTAACATAAGAAACTTTAAGTTTATAAAAACTTATGCAGTTCAAGCAAATATTTCTAACCGCTGTTTGCGCTTTATTCTTATAACTGAAACTTGGCCCAAGTCAAAGAATTTATATGAGATAGATTTTTTTTGCTTTTTGCTTTGCCCTTCGCTCTTTGTATACGTGAAAAGCATCGTTTTTAGTTTGCACTGATGTCTCACATGATTTTTTTTTTGCTATCATATTATTTAGTCTTGTTTGCGACTTTTCGGGGCAAAGTCACGCAGCTCTGTTTCTCACCTTTTGACCTAGGGGGAGAAATCAATATCGCAGTCTGTACCTCGAGTTCATTCTTATCGGGTTTTTATAAGTGAAGTATCCGAAAAATAAAATTAGGGACTTCTTCAAAAGAAAATCTTAGACTGCCAGTCTTCTTCAAAAGAAAATCTTAGACTGCCAGTAGACAACGAGCAGTCTCTCTTTTTTCTGTAGTCCGTCGAGCAAAGCGCAAGACACACAAATGGCCATGCGTTTGACTGAAGGTGTGAGACGGGAGAGGCACGAAAAAAGAGTCTCTCTTTTTTCTTCTCGGCCTGCCGCCCTCGTTTCGCGCGTCTTGTGGCTTCGTCGCTCCCGCGAGCGTGCACTGCGCTCACTAAATCTGAAGAAAAAGACAGACTGCTCGCAGTCTATTCTGCCAGTGGAAAGCTTCGACTTCTTGTCCAGGTTTGGGAAAAGAACATAAACATGCATACACGTAGGCTTTTGTACATTATGCTTTTACCTCGCCAATAAAATGTTCCATTTTAATGCTCCTTCTTCCTCACTTAAGTGCTTGGTCTTCCCCTAAAAGATCACCGGGGGCTCACTATGACAGTTAAAGCTCATTTTTCAATAGGCTTATAAGGCTGTTTTTACGCTCAACAAAGGCGGGGGGGGGGGGGGGAGCACTTCCTATTAATGGGGTCACATTTTGCTACTGGAATGACTATAATGGGGTTGTATTTTCAACAGAGTTCCTGACAGAGTTACTATTTCCAATAGGGTCGCAAATTCCAAAAAAATTGATTTTTTCGGTAATATCAAGAATAGGCTGCTGCCTCGCTAAGGGTCGCCAGCAATTAACAATGTATCGTATTTGATATTTAAAGTGACGGAAATTTAAAGTTAGTCTTTGTTGTTGTATTGCAACATATGTGATGCTTGAATGTAATCTTCTAAGGATTGCTCTTGTCGATTTCTCGCAAAAAAATTTTTGCTTTCATTTTCTCTAAAAAAAATTGGGAAGTGGGGTTGGGAAACTCTAAAATGTTCGAAAAAAAATGCCAGCATAATGTACAAAAGCCTACATACACTCTTTTTTTTATCTACGTAAGAACATCTATCTACCGGTTCTTATCTTTTTGCGATTTCATATATAGGTAATAGGTAATCGCATTATTGCGAGTTCAATGTGGAATAAATGAGCACAAGTAAATTTGCAAGACTAGAAAAAATTGGGGGGGGGGGAGGGGGCGAGTGCAATTTCTTGTGCTTGAAAATGTTGTAAGTGCTCATTTATTCCAAATTCCATGAGAAAAATCATGTGATTACTTATTAATAATATACATGAAAAAAAATGGAGATGGTAAAGCAGAAGCAAAGCACATGTACATGTATCACGCAATCAAGGAAAGATTGCGCCATGAGTTGCGCCATCCTCGCTCACATAATTATGATTGGCTGACAATGTAAACTTTGACTTTATTGCACTAATTTCACTTTTCTGAACTCTGTTTGGGATTAATCGATATGCCCTCAGTCAAGCAACATGCTGAAATTTTTTCATGTATACATGTATTATTAAGCCTGAAAACAGTCTTAAATTTGTGTGGCGGGTGTACCTGAGTTCCACTACAAACTTACTAATATTGTCCCATTAGACTACGGTTTCACATTTCTTTATCTTTATTTATACTACTCACAAAAGAAGACTAAAGAGGTTCTTAACTGACTCTCATCCTCAGTGTTGTTCTTACTATGACTATTATTAATGTCATGATCAGGCTAAACGTTTTTATAAAAGAAGGTTCTTTAATCAAAAAAGTGAATTTTCGATCACTGAGCTGAAAACGTCTGAATGAAGACAAACCTGTGTTTATTCTTTCCCTAAAATAAAATTTGATGTTTGAGTAGTGTCGGGTCTTCTTAATACTGAGCCATTATATTTGGTTTGTCTTTTTTGATGGATTAGCCAAGAAATGTGACGAGGAAGTTGTTGGTATGGACATTTCTGCTACTGTGGATTTTTAATCTCGTGCTCAGATTTATCAACAGCAAGGAAGCAAAACACGTACGATGTACTGTATATTGGCAAATGGTTACTTTCAAACCAGCTCCAGTACTAGTGGGTGCGACCTTCAGATTTTTACAATTAATACAAACAGGGGAAGAAATCACACAAGTATAATTCTTTCATTTTAGCATCTGAAAATTGTTGGAGCAGCTTAAAATGACATTGTCTCTCTTCTTTTCAGCCTTTTTTTCAGTCCCTTATTTTCATAGCATCTTCTCTCGATCTGCAAAGGAAAGGTGGAAGAGACAATCAGGTTGATAATAATAATATTTCAATATATGTTTATAAAAGGAGATTGATATTTAGTTTAAGATTATCGGTTTCGCAGTGAATATTAGCATATGCATGTGGTACACTTTTCAGAGCAACAAAAAACGCCACTAGTATGACCTAAAGCTAAATCCTAGAGTTGGGTGAATCATGTTTGGCACAACAAATTCCACGAGCCCTAAGGGCTTGTGCAATTGTGATGGTCATCTTTGAAAAAATATATACTCCTGCTTATTTCTTACAAATTGCACTGGGCACCTGAAATGTTTTTCGCCTTCTTACTTGGCAGTTGCTCAAGATGTAACTTTGAAGATCATTCATCAATTTTCATCATCATCATCAAACAGATTTTACCATCAGATTGTCTAGTTTTATCAAACGACTCCTTTGCTTACACATTCACTTACTCATTCCCTGAAAAGTTTTAAAGTTGTTTTTGTATAAAAAGGTTTTTTTTAAACA
>NC_090870.1:46357813-46387813 GCF_036669935.1 Montipora foliosa
TGTATGTGTTCATCTTTTCATTATCAATTCAAATAAACTGAAAACCAACTAATAAGGTAGAATATGTATGGTGGAGTTTTACTATGTGAGTTCAAAAAAGGAAAGTTTCGTTTGAAAATATGAATGTTACTTGTACCCCGTCAAATTGGCCTTCAAGAATTTCCTGGCAAATCTCTTCATTTGAGGAACCCGTGTTTTCAACTTCTGTTTTAAGTTCAGCCACTTTTTGCCTTGCGCAGTTTTTAAGTTCGTTCAAATCCTCCACTGAGTTCGCTTTGACGCCAGTTCATATGACACTGGGGTACGACCAACTTGATTTTGAATAGAATTGTTTGCCGACAGGGGCTGTGGAACACTTTTGTTTACACTGGGTGACAGCCTGTGCAACGTTACATAATCTCTGAGGCTCAGCTGGGACTAATTTCTTTTTTTTTTTAATTCTTCACAAAGCTCAAACCCTCAATTCTTTTTTTTTTTACTTTGATATAAGCTAGACTTAACTCTAGTGAATTGGAAAATGAAACAATTGTGGCAAATTTTATGTTAATTCAACTCAACAATCGAAATTGAAAGTTGACAATTGAAGCTGAGCTGAAAACATCTTGATGTGGGTAATTTTAAAGGGGGGACTGTAAGACGGAATAAACTCTCAATTGGTTGGTAAAATGCTACGACTTTAAACTACACAGTTCAGTTCTAAGTCTTGAAAATACTCCAAAACACTGGGGGTCTCACGAACTTTTTACCGAAGAAGTGTGCGGGAGATAAGCTGAAAATCAACTCTAAATGAAACCTACCCACGAATACTCAATACTTTTCAAAAAAGAAAAAAAGGACAAAATTACCTTTTGCAAGGTCTAGCGATAGACAACAACGAGCTGTAACGACAACAGCAGCCCGATAACGATCTGTAGGAAACCACACTGAACCGTAACGCAAGTGACAGAAGCTGCTTCCACATCAACTTGACTACCTCGAATATCAGATCACCGATCACAGACAAGGCGGACAAGGCAATGCCAAAAGAACTGTTCACACTATTTTAATAGAAGTATAATAAGAATTCATCGTAGGTTTACAATATCAAGATAACCCAAAAGCACGTCTTGGCACACTAATTCTAGACTGGATCTCTGAGCAGAGCCGGAGAACTCGAAATCTTACGGCAGACAGATCTTTTCGAACAATTTGTTATAACCTTACAAGAAAGTTAAACTTAATACGATTAATTCACCGCTTTAAAACGTTTTTCAAAGCTTTACAGATCTTTCCGAAGTGACTAAATGAAACACCTGTGTAAAATGGTTGGCTAATCGCTTGCACTCAACAAAACTTTTATGTGCTCTTCCACCAACGACACAATGGCCGACGGTACATGTCCTGATCTGAAAGTAAGATGCGCGCAAGCTCTTATGGAATGTTTTGGCCGCTGAGGGGCACTGTCGTGAGCTGCGCATGCTCGAGTTTGTTTGCTCTCGAGCCCGTCCTCGAGCCCACGAAAAATTCTAGCCGCCGTCATGGATTCACGCGTGAGTCACGTATATTCGCCTGAGTTTCTCCTTTGTCCACCATGGCCCTCGCCAGTGGACACCATTTTGAATTTGTCGATTCAACTTGAAAAAAGTTAACCTAACACTTTTCAAGTTTTCACCATTCTCGTCCCCAGAGGCCGCGATTCTTTCGGTCAGCACCGAGAATAACGACCTCTGGCCAGTTCCGAAATACGCGCAGTCTCAGTGGGGGTCTATTTTGATAACCGTTGACAGCTACTAATTGTTTCAAATTTCTGAGATTGCGCAGACGAGCCGAAAGTCCGTGATTCGCGGACTTCCTGGTTCGGAACCTGCCAGAGGTCGTTATTCTCGGTGCTGATCGAAAGAATCGCGGCCTCTGGGGACGAGAATGAGTTTTCACAAGATGCTAGCGCATGGGCTTCCCGTGACAGTTTCCCTTTAAGGACGGTGCCTACTATAATTGTTATTGCGCATACGTTATGCGCATCTCGAGACACTCGGATTTCCTATTGCTGGTGCTTATTAATACAGGGATATTTTTGCGAAGTTCAAAACTATGCGGAGAAAGCAGAACTTAGCAAGTGCCCTTGGTATACAAAAAGAAAATTGGGGGTAACCACGCATTTTTTAGAGATAATTAAGCTTCAATTTGGAAAAGAACGCCATACATTGCTTTGTAATTTAAAGCTTTTTACAAATATTGTTGATTAATGATCTTCGAAAATGCGTGGTTACCCCCAATTTTCCTTGTTAAGATCTGCTTTTCCCGCATATTCAGTAAACTGAGCAAACATACCTTTGAATTAGTAGGCACCGTCCTTAATTGTATTGCGGAGAAGGTTTTTAAGAAATAAACATTAAAATGTGGTTTTAAAATGAGGAGCTCAGCGAGTCTTCATTGTCTCTAGGAGTTACCGTATATTCCCTACAAAAACTCCAATTTCAGTCTGAAATTCTCTTAATTTCGAAAAACAAACAAAGATGTCCCTTTCGTAGCTTCCGTATGTTCCATATTTTTTGGACTAATTTCCACCATAAATGAAGGAAAGATGCCGAGCATTCGAATATAACGTTACAGGAGAACAACGACAAAAATTCAAACAAACAAATTTGGAAACAAAAAAAAAAGGCACCCCGGCCCCGGCACGGCGTTTTGGCTACTACCCGACCGACTTTTAGTAATCACGACATTGAAATTATTGTGATAACGGGAAAGAGTGTTTTTAGACAACGTTCTCATTGCCGTCGTCGTCGTTGTCATCATCCTAGCTTTTACTTAACATGTGCACTCCATGCAGATTGATATTTACTAACTGCCCCAAATTCAAACGTTTTATATTTTTAAGTTCTTCTTGCATCAACTCTCCGTCTCATTCTTTGGCCTCCTCGAGCCAAAGCGAACGTAGCGGCAAGGTCTCGGGAGTCTCTCAGTACTTGGCTTGAAGCAAGGAAACATGGATACTGGTATACTTTGGATCGAACGGGTGATATGAACGGCGTGATTTCGAACAAAGAAATTAAAAGCATTCAACTTTGAAACTAAAAATTCCCTCTGAGTGAAAGAGAGGGATTTTTGTCACTAAATCTGTTCAAAATCCATGGGGAGAAATCATAAAGTCTTTCGTGATTTCTATCTCCAAAATGTCGTCTGTAAGATCTTCTCTACTAATCGCTGAAATCCAGCGTGATCTCCTTTCTCTAGACAAATTTTCCGCTTCTTTACCTTGAGTTGTAACTACAGAAGGGACTCTTGCGAAGTAAACTCTTTTATCTCGTCCACTTCTGTTAGCACAGCCCACAATCATGCACAAAACCATCCTGCACGCAAACGGCGCTTTGGTTTTGTTTACACTTTTGGTACACCAACATAGCGGCGTAGTAACGGTTGCTATGATTTTCGTCACGTGAGTGAAAACGATCTATTGGATATTTTAACTTCCTTTGAAGGTAAATATTGTTACTTAGTTATTGATTATTTACAATGCCGTCGAGCTTGATAGTAAAAACGTCTGTTGACGTTGATCTTTATTTTGAAGAAGAAGATATGAGGTTTCTGGAGCGTAAAGTGCGTAATCCTTAAATATCATTTGGCAACAGAATTTATTAGGGAAACTGGTGTACTTTTTCATGCATTCTTATTTGTTCTAAGATAGCTAAAGAACGCTTCACTCACTAGACTGACGGGCCATTGAAAACCATGAAGAAGGTTTCGTTCCCAGGGTTTCGTTGTCAGTTAGACGTTGTCTCAGTCTCTTCTTGTGTACTGCAGTAGCTTGCAGTTCGATTGCAGTGGTTAGTTAAACCATGGCCAGCCAAAAACCACTCGTGTACTTGCAACTTCTCCGTCATTTTTCATTGAATTCCATTTAAACGTACCACTCCAGTAATTGACTTAAAATATCGTCACGACGTCTTGGCGAAGTTCAGCAAAAATGTGGTCACGACTTTCAAAGATCTGAAGTTAAGTTTCATTGGAAATGACGTCTCTTTTTCAGAGTAAACGCAAGTGCGGTAGATGTACGTTAAAAAATTTGAAATATGTTTGCGTGTAATTGTGCATGTGTGAAACGGCCAGGACACAGTAGAATAAATTACTTTTTTGCCCTTTGTTATCTATTCTGAAACCTGTTTCACACCTGCAAATCGTACATTACCGTAATATTATGCCTAGATTTTAAACCCCATAATAGTGTTGCCCAAAGAGTTCACTCATCATACGTTTCTCAAAAATCTCGAAATGCGATCCCTTCATTCTGAAAGGCTGGCCTTTAGGATGTTTTCAAATGAAGAAATAGGGAGGTGATAGTACAGTCTTGTGCTTTGGAAGGTCATCCTTATGAAGATACGAGGCCAGGAATAAGGAATGGTTGTTCTCAAGGAACGCATTTCAGAACCGAATAAAATATAGCCTGAAATCATACCCCTTCTCCCCACGTTTCATATCGGGGAAGGAGGGCATGATACATTTACTTGACGGATTATATGTAAAAAAGCCAGATTCTGGCTTTTTTTTTTCTCTTTCTCTTATTGGTCGTAAATCGATAGATCTCTTGGGGCCTCGTTCCGATTGGTTACAGAGTTGCAAATCATACTTCCGGTATCAAATTATGACCGCCGAGGAGGATTTGAAAAGGGTGTTTAGCCTCTGTTTACACATGCTGTTGCTTCGTCTTCGAAATTTTTTTCACAAATCTTTTAAAGGAAGAGTACAGAGAATGCATCCGAAGAATGGTTTGTCTGAAAGAAAAAAATTTATATTAGTTGTACTTTGTACGGGATTTGACAATAGTGTTATTTGTTATTAGATCCCGAACGTTCTAGAAAAAAATGCATCGTTTCACTTCCACAGACTCCAAAACGTTTGCAGTTGTGGTGAGTCCTGTAGAATATATTTGAAAGCAACAGGCCTTAAATCCAAAGAAGCCGAATTGTGGAATTAGCGCTGCGGCTGGTTTTTACAGGTCACAGGTCCTATTCGCACCAGAAAAGAGACAGTGAGGGCTTGATATGTCTCGTCCACTTAGTAAGTATATGCTATTTGCTTGCCGAGAGGTCCGTATTGGGAAAAACTGTGCCCTTGGTCTCGAGTATGGCCCGAGGCCGTACACTCGAGACCGAGGGCACAGTTTTTCCCAATATGGACCGACCTAGGCCGGCAAATAACATGTTTATTTTTTCTACGGGATTGTTGTGAAAGGGCCTAAAATGTCTAGCCTGCGAACGCAGACGTATTTCCATCGGTCGTTTCTCTCCCCTGAAAAATAGCGACGCTATAAAATGTCCGTTACGTGACAGAAATTGACGTTAACGAAAAAGGAGCGCACGGCTTAATTGAAATAAAGTGGACTGAATGACCCTCAAATCAAAGCAACACGAGTTCACATTTTGTTCACACCTTCACATTTACATTTTACGTTGTTTATGCCTCTTTTATGCTGTTACAAAAAGCTTCAAAAGTTGCTTAAGTTGGAAATTTCGGAGCGCTCCGAGATCAGTACTCGGGGTCCGGATGGGAAAATCAGGACCGCTGGAGCGCACGCAATTAGCCAATCAGATTCAAGGATTTAGGATTGCGGACCGCTGAGAAGCTGAAGAAAAGAAAAAAGAATTATTCACTGACCTGGAGTTGAGTAGTGGTGGATATCTACCACCACTCTATATATTATTAATCAATCAATCGTCATTTTATTCTAACGTGTTAGGGACCTTTAGATCGGAGGACGAGTACGAGTTTTCCGTTCTGAGCACGCGCACTTCGAGAAATGTCGGCCTCTTCAGCCTCCAACCCTTATGCGCATGCTCAGTACGGAAAGCTCGCACTTGTAGTCGTTCTTATCCTCCGATCTAAAGGTCCCTTTTATCCACCAATTTCACCGACGATGAGGTGAACATTAGTGTATACCACACAAGCTGAATAACTAGGGGACCAGAAAATTCCTTTTTTGAAATTCACTCTCCGGAAAGCCATCTTGTTTCTCTTCGACCGCGCAACGGTGGCTCAGTTGGTTGAGCATCGGGCTGCCATGCGGGAGGTCGTGAGTTGGACGCCGGCCGGACCAACACTCAGGGTCTTAAAATAACTGAAGAGAAGGTGCTACCTTTGTAATTGACATCCGCAAATGGTTAAGACCTTCAAGTCTTCTCGGATAAGGACTATAAAACCGTATGCCCCGTCTCACAACCCTTCAATATTCACAACCCAGTGGGATGTAAAAGAACCCACACACTATTTGTAAAGAGTAGGGAATGGAGCTCCCGGTGTTGTGGTCGGGCCTCATTTCATTCATTAATGTGCTGGGTGAGATTGCTAATGGACTGATAGCGGCTGCCAGCGGCGCCTACTAGTATATGCTGATGTTCGATCTCACCCATAGACCCCTTGCTTGAATATGTCAATAGAAAATGCGCTATAAAAATTCATTACCATTCGACTTTTCGGAGGTGAATAACTTACCTCCGAGCTTTCCAAGAAGTGCGCGCGAAAAGCGCTAGTCACATCTCATTATTCAGCGAAGTGGAGGTGGATAGTACTTGGATAATAACCTCCGAGTTAGCCAATCAGCGTGCGCGGAGAGCACAATTCACTTGTGTGGTATATACTAAGTAATGGTAAGAGGACTGAGTGGAGTCTGTAATCATACTAGTGATAACAAAATCGGACCTCCGGTGTGCGGTCGTCCGATTTGTTTATCACGAGTATGATTACAGACCGAATTCGACGACACGAAGTCCTCTTACCAATTAATCATAAAAATTACAATTTCAGAGAAAAGAAGTGGAGTAAAGTTATGAAAGAAGGGACAATTTGCATTAAAAGACTGACAAAGGAGGTGTAAATTGTTTTATGTTGCTCTGAAAAAAAGAAAGCCCCAATTTAGGACCCTGTACACTGTTTCTATGGTAACAGGAGCCACAAGGTGATTGAAACCAAGGTTGTGATTGGTAGATTTAAACTACAACTTTGAATGTGATTGGCTTATTGGACTGTCCGATAACAAACTATCTGATAACAAACTGTTCGATAAAAACTTGGCAAGAGATTAAGTGAAAAGTAAGAGTTTTTTAAACCAGTCATAATCGAGGAAATTGTAACTTTTATGATTACGTCGATTATGAGGAGCCATGTACATGAAGTCCTTTCTCACTAGGCCAAAGACCTACGGGCAGCCAGATTATCAACCGTTTTCTACTTCGCTTGCTAGGCGCATTACGATGGAATTTAACGCCGCTGTTACACTAGGCAATTTTTCCTGCAACTTGTCTCTCAATTTTGATGCGACAAAAGTTCCCACATTACGAAACAAGTTGCGTGATAGGTATTACACCAGAGAACATTTCTTGCAACTTGTCTCGTTTTCGGTATCTCATGAGGTTAAACAAAAATTTTCATTTGCTGGTGCCGCAAACCGTTGCGACACCAAGACAGACAAAAGTTTCTCGCATTTCGAAGTCTTCCATTCTGCAATATAGGTAGTGATCTGTAGCTCTTTGCTAAAATATTACAGTATCCTGTTGTAAACACGTTCAACAATAAAGTTTCGCTCTGAGGAAAAAGAAATTTCATCAAAGAAATCAAGCTTACGCACCTAAAGTCAACACAACATCGTTAAAATTTCTCCAATACGATTAAAGCTGTTGAAATGAGTAGCCATAACTGAAATCGCAATTTTCAAGTATGTTTGTAATCGATGCGCTTCGTTTCTGTTAAACTCTGGAGGCTAGCCGTTTTCCAAAATATCGGATTAATGGGAGATTTCAGTTTACTTCGGAGAGACGCTGTAGCGCATGCCGTTGTAATTTGGGCAAAAAATTCCCGAGTGGACGAGACCACCCGAAGTTTTTTAAGTGGCTATGAGTCCCTGAACCTCTCTCTACTCCGCAGAGGTTCGGTTACCGGTAAGGCGTTAGGATGTGTCCGCTGTGCAAGGTGAGTGCAGGCGCAAGAAACGGGAGAGATCGATGGAGCGGCAGCGGGCCTCTCTCGCCGCCTCACTTTTCTTACGCTCGCCTGTACCTCGCTCGGCGGATTCACCTTCTTGAGCCTCTGCGGACACTCGCAAAATGAAAATGTTGAGCCTCGTTACCAGTAGCCTGCGAATGCATACGTATTTCCGGCGGTCTGCGTTCGCGGGCTACGTTTCCAGGGTTTCTCTTCTTCATTTCCCCAGAAGCGGGAGAAGAGACGTTGAGAACGAGGCTGTTCACATTTATTCATTGTTCAATTACATAATTATTCAACGAAAAGGTGTGGCTGTTACAAAGATGAGTGTTGAGTTACTCCCAGTACTGTAGTAAAAATATCAGGGATATTTTGTTTGGTTAAGTGTCTTGACATACATAGGTTAGGCTTATACATGTTTTTAGCGTTTACTTTCGAAAGAAAAGTTTTTTCCCGCCAAAATGCTCACCGCTGTTAACGGAAACTCTCTATTCACAAAAAACAGCCTTTTATTTAAACTACATATTACTGCTGCGTTAAGATTGTCAGTCCATTTGCTGAATGTGAAAACGCAACTATACTTAATAAAAACGAACTAGAAAGAAAGAAAGGCAAATGATGATACGCATTTTTTGAAGATGCGTCTTAAAATATATGCATAATTAAGTCGGTCAGTGTAAACCGCAGACTGCAGACTGCAGACCGGGGGTAAAATGCAGATTGAGGTTATAATTTAACTGTTCAAAAATCCCAAATCCATTAGAAATGCTAACAGTTAAGCCTAAATATTGTTTTAGGCCTAATTAGGCCTAAGGTTAGCATTTCTAAGGGGTTTGGGCTTTTTCAACATTTACGTCATAACCTCAGTCTGCATTTTACCCCTGGTCTGCAGTCTGCAGTCTGCGTTTTAAACTGACCGATAATTAAGTACGGTCAACTTTCTCTCGGTCACGCAATTCTCATATAGACGCATGGTAAAGTTGTCTCGTGAGGAGAGGTAGGTACAAAAGTCGGACCGGATCAACTCGGATCAACTCGGATCGCCTCGGATCATGGAGAAAACATAACATTAAATGAAATTGAAACTTTTAACCCATGTGAAGGTTAAAATTCCAGTGAAAAATGGGCCAAATTAAGAAAGACTCGCGACGTTTCTCCGTGTCGTGCTGTATAGTAAAGCTGCCATTTTGCATTCTTAGTGTCACTTCCTCTCGGACTCGTGTCGTGTTCATCCATCCCTTATCCCAAAGCGTCAATCTCCAGATGAAGGTAAAATCTAGGCCATCTTTGTCAGTGAATTTGTATCCGTCCACCAAATTGATATTTTCAGTAATTAAGAATGTATACATTTGCTTATTTTTCACAGCAGGCATTTTTTTTGTGAGAAAGTGTAACAGAAATGGGTTATGACTGTAATTATCAATTGGTTTTTTCATGATTCGAGGCGATCCGAGTTGATCCGACCCGGACTGGCGGTCCGAGTTGATCCGGTCCGACTTTGTACCTGCCTCGGAGGGCTGTCTGTCGGGCTGTCTCGGGTAACCGGCTTGCTTGGTTAAAAAGACTGGTCACGAGTATCCTGCATAGTATTCTGGGAAGGACAGCAGCCAAAATGGCTGGCTTGCAGGAAGGTGTTGAACACCTCTTGTCGATAATTTCATCGTTTTCGAAGGCACATATTCCTTCTCTTTGTTCCGCAATTGTAAAAAGGTAAGGACTTCTATCATCTGGTTGCTTCTAAATCGTTTTTTTATGGGTGTAGGGAAATTATTTCTGTTGACAAAACTGTGGAACTGCTGGGAAGTCCACTTCTTTGATATCGATTTCCTTATACAGTGTATTGAGAGGAAGGAGTGTTAATGTTCACTTTGTTACTCAGCTCACTGTTAGATAGGACTACTAATTAACGTGGTTAGGATTAAAAATTTCAATCATTGGTTGCATATTGATACTTTCAAGAGCTATACAATGTAATTTTATGTCGAGAACCGGAAGCTCAAAATCGGGTATTAATCAGCTGGGCCCAGTTGTTCAAAAGCCGATTAACGTTAATCCCAGATTTAAAATTAACCAAGGAGTTTATTTCTCTACTCCCAAATGCTGTTCAACGCTGATATTCGGCAAAACTTTACATCGGAGGAAGTCAATCTTGAAAAACAAAAATAAGCAAAAGAAACTTTCACCAAAAAGGTGAAAAAATGAAGCAAAAGTTTACGCTAATCCTGGATTACGTTAATCGGCTTTCGAACAACTGGGCTTGAATAAACGAAGCCGATAACAAATGGCTTGCCAACAGATGTTTTAAGTCTCTCATCCACTCGTGGGTTGAGTTTAGTCAGCCATATACATGTAGTTACTTCTGTATACCCCCGCGGGACTGTTACATGTAGTTTCCTAAGAAAAAAATTAACCTTTTCATCCCAGCTTGAAAAATTTAATATTTGAACCTGTATGTGAAACAAGCATAAGAAAATTGCGCAGATGCGTCTGCGTTTATAACACGTGCATTGAAAACGCGCCCTCGTCAAAGATAGTTAGTATGTATGAATTGGCCCATTGTCTTTTTATTGTTTACGTTTTATTGTTAGTTTCAGCGCAACACAATAGCTGTGTCAACCGTTAAGTGTTTGACAATTTCCAATTGAAATCCACTCGCTTCCACTTCATGTTTAATTTTGACATTTGAAAATTACTTTTGCTTCTCCCTGCATCAAAAAAATTAAATAGTGAGGGGAATAAATATTTCCCTCTGATTAAAACGTAAGACTCGGCCATTTTCCATTCTAAAGACATCGGATTTTCCAACAAAAATCGATGATCATACGGTCGGCAACAATATAAAATCGTCAGCAATATAAAATTATAAAATCGCGAAGAAAGACTTGAACGAATGGGGCTGTGAAATGTGGTAAAATCAATTTCACCTGGAAAAAGAAATAAGGAACATACTCATTTGCAAACAAAACGCCATTTACGCCATCTGTAATACTTTGTTGAATATTTCAAAATAATTGTTTTCATACACTTGAGAAATTTGCAAAGGGTCTTGGATATGGGCATTGTGTCCTTTTGACCAACAAGGCTGGTTTACTGTAAGATTCACTGGAATGTGTTCAGAGTTGAAAACAAAAGCCTTAAGAATCTGCTGCATCAATTTCTTTCTTTAGTTTAGTTTTGTGGAAGACAATTACTGCGGGTTGGCTGGAGGCACACAGAGTGAAAGTTCAAAGGGTGACATCGAATTCGAAACCCTGTGTGACGAATTCATTCAAAGATACAAGCCCCTTTCAGTGCCGGCTGTTTTATTTTTTTCAGTTATGTGTGCAAAATATTGTTTGTTCAAATGGATGGTGAAGACAGTGAAAAAAATCACTGAACAGAATGCACTTTCCGTTGGTCTGCTTTTACCACAGTCTTTTGTTTAGGAGCCTGGAACCGTACGTTTAGTTTCGGTATTCGGAGCCTTACTGCTGTATCTCATGATGATCTCTGTGGCACCATTCTCAGTAATTGAAGTTTGCAGAAAAACTTAGGATGTTACAAAACTTCAGTAGCGCTGCTTTCTTTTTTTCCCCAAAATAAGTTCAACAAATTTTCGGGAAAGCACTTTGATCTTACAAGCTTTTATTGCGAAGAATTTGCAAAAAGGTCAGAAGCTACGTCTGCATAATTATTTTCTCTGCATCTTGGTATGTCAACGATCGAAACTCCAGTTGGCAACAAAAAGGTCAAAATAATGATCAGGGGTCAGCTACGGGATGACAAAAGAGTTTCATTGTGTCTCATTCAGTGAATGTGAAAAGAAATTTAAACTTTGTTGGTTCGTTTTGAAACTCACAATGACCATTTGACACCCTCTTCAATTCAAATGTTCTGGTAAGTTGATCACAGGATTTAAATATTCATTTTATTGTCTGTCTATTGTTTCGTGGAACAATGAACATCACAGCTAAATACGAGTTTGAATAACGAATGAAAAAACGTACATCAAATGGGTGTTTGGAAACACGCATTTAAAAACGTGTGTTTGTTTTGCATCTGTGTAGGACACTTACATGTATTTCTGGTCTGCACTGTATGTACTGGCTTATTCATAGTACATGTAGTACAGTTTGGTAGTAGGTTATTTGTTGTTGTACTTGTGCTTGTACACAAATATAAATTTAATTTCCTACTGTTGTGATGAATCAAACTAAATTGATAGTTGAGAATGATTAAAACAAATAATCTAAATACAGTGGAAAAAAGTTCATCCTTTCTTACAGTCCATGAACAAAGATCTTGCAATTGTATGCTCAGTCTGCTGACAAGTATAAGAATTTAACATCTTGGTTGGATGGTCAAGTACAACTAAACTTGCAACGTACTAATGAGAATTGACTGTCAACCATCTTAATTCAAGAATAATGTACTGAAACTTGTTTTGATTACTCTGCAGTGAAAATGTTATTCTCGAAGGAGAGGATCGAGAAGCAATTTATTCTTTTGTGGCCCTATCTGCACATTACATTGGACTAAATGTTACACAGTGTAGGTATCTAGCGTTAAGGGAAAAATGGCATTTGATCAGGGTGGATGTGAAGGACAATTGAATATCAGTCTTTTTACTCAGTTAAATCTGTTGTGGGGCATCAGAATTTCATGTTCTTCAGAAGGTATTAATGTATAGATAATAGTACTGTAAGCCCTAATGTATGTTTTTCATACATTTTTAATGCATCAGTACAGTATGAGAACATTCTGACACAAAATCTGTGGCGTGGATTAAAAAAAAAATTTCTGGAAAAGATTCTGATGTGATAAGGCCCTCCTTTGATACACTTTTCAAAATACATGTACATGTATCAGCTCCATTTTTTGTCCAAACAGAATTTCCATGCTACAGCTTACGAAAAAATGATGGGATGGTTCCCATCCAGTGAAAAAACTGCCTCATCATTTCATTTCCTGAGAGTTTTTACTCATTTTTCATGGAAACACAGATGACTGGGACGAGTTGCGCATGTGCCTTCATATCAAAGTGATGTCAGATTTCTATTGAAAGAGTTACTCCAAAGAACTATCCATGCAACCTTTTTGTAGGACTCTTTAAGACTACATGTAAAAACCTTTCTTAGCAACCATTGTCTTTCTGTACATGTAGTTACATGTAAGAGAGAGACCCCCCCCCCCCCCCTTATAATACATATAATACATGTTATTGCAAATCGGAAAAGGAAATTTAGCATTTGGTTGCCAACAGACAACTTATTTGGTAGGACAATAATTAGAACGGAGAAGAGGAGAATTTCGCTGTTTTTTAGACCCCCTAAAAAACCAAGCCCCTGTTTTTAACTATACCCTCCAAAAAGGAAAATCCCTTTTTTACCTAGTTAAAAAAAATAACTGAAATGAAAAATTAACTGCAACATGTATAAAAATTGACCTTTATTCCACTGGAGATGCATAACACCATAGTGCAAGCACCAAGGATCTTTTACCAGTTCAGCCATACCTGATTTAATGCAAACAGTGTTAATTATGGTACTTCTGGTATAAAAGGGTGATTCCCTTGGTACAACTTTCTCATACAGATCGGCATGTTTTTGCTAAAAACAGTACAGGTGTTATACCAAGTCACATTTTGAACTCTGGCTATAATTATTCGTCAGTGTGATGTCTCACAGATTGTTTGATTTTTACAGTTGGTACCAGTCTGCAAATTATTGTGAAAGCATGCAAAGTGCTTTTGAAGTTCGTTCTTCTGGACTTAGAGAGTTCAAGAGAGTCTCACCAGCCATTAAAGGTGGAGTATGTAATTAGTTTCATTGCTAAACCCAAATAAATAATGTCATGTACATGTACATGTAGTTGTGAATTTACATCTACAGTTACTGTAGTGCACTGTATGTTGAGTAGAACAAGCCACATTTAGTTACAGGATATGTAGTTGTATCTACAAACATGCTTTGCTTTGATGTACAGTACATGTAGCATGTTTGTTTCTGAATGGGCCTTTCACAAACAAAAGGCAAATGCAGTGTTATTATTACAGGGCTTCTGATAGGATGCGGAAAAAAATTAAAGATTATGCACAAAGTTTTGGCCATGTTATGCGTAAACATGCGTTGATTATGCGGAAATTACACCGGATTATGCTGAAATTTAAACATTTATAGAACTAATAATTAGGCCTGTCCAATGTATTTACATGCTTATGGTAAATCAGGACTCGAAATTGCGACCAATACAGTCGTATTCACGACTGAATTTTTTCCCTTTGCGATTAAGATATCTGGCTGAGTCGCCAATTTGCGAACAGCATTCACCATTAAAATAAAAGGGTTAGTAATCGGCATTTTGCTGAAACTTTTGCTAAAATAAATAAAACGATAAAAAAATTTTTTGTTTCTTGTTTGTTTCTTTCTTGCCGGGGAGCAGGGCTGGCACAGTGGTGAGAGCACTTGCCTTCCACCAATGTGGCCCAGAATCGATTCCCGGATTCTTTAAATATCCGTGAAACGGAGCACTGATAGAGGGAGGTGGGTAAAAGATACCAGTTTCATAACTGAAGAAACTACCGACGCTAAATAAATTGATTTTTTTTTTGTCTTGAATTTTGTTTCAATTTGGAGATAAAGAGCAAAATTGTGATGTGGTTGAACCCCCTGGGGGGGTGTACTTTAGGAATTTCTGGGTGTGGATGTTCCGCTGGGACCCTGGAACCCTTAGCCTACATGTATACCAGAGCTAGTTTCAGCTGGATTTTGCCACCCCATACTAGAGTAAACTCCCCAAATCACTCCTATCCTAGAGTAGCTGTTTTCCAGAAACTGAGGTCACTAGAACAGTCTAAAGCAAAGCCAAAGCAAAACCTTATACCACAATCACTTCTTTCTTAAAAAATGATTTATTTATACATGTCGAGCAATGTCAAGCATGTACGTACGCATTATCAAGAAAATAAATTGTTTAATTTTAACCAGTATTAATAACACCGATTTCCATCTGAATCCCGATTTTTGACGGTAAACAACATCGTCGCTCTTTGGAGGTTGGGTGCCCGAAACATCCTGGAGCTTCCACTATTGGCAGCCAGCTCCAAGATGGAGATGTGCACCGATGGCTGGCAAAACCTGACAACCCAGCCATGAGCCCCCACGCCCCTGAGAAGAATGGGCACCCGTCACACTGATACACAGTGGAAAGTAGAGGGTGGGGAGGGAGGGAACAAAAACCGCTAAACGCTCCACACACAATGCTCCTACTTCCCGCCACACTTATAAATCAGCGATACAGCCCAAAGCACGAGGTATTCCACGCATGCGCCAGTATACTACAACCACTGACCAATTGGCTGCAGTCGCTCCTAGTTGTTTACTTGGTTAAACTTTGTTTAACCTCATTTAATAATATCCAGTAGCGGTTTATGATAGTCATCTGCCAACGCTGTTGAGGCTGAGTCATGAAAATTTAAAATTGCCCCCCCCCCCCCACCCCGGGTTGAACCACGATCAATTGTTAACAAAAGGTCAATTATGGTCTTACAAGCGTCAAGCCACTGTACATGTGCTTGCAGATTTTTCAACATGAGATGCGACGGGATTCCTGTAGCGTGTGATGCTAATACTGTAGGGGTGCTGTACTTTTGTACAAAATGTACAGTGTGCACCTACCGAATGCCTTGTCATCATCAATCTAATCATTAATTAATCAGTGTTCGTTCGTCCCAAGGGGGGGTTGGCTGTACAGTCTGAACTTAAAAAAATGAACTCAGAAAAAGAGGATTTCAGATTTTTAATACAAATTTACTATAATTTTTATTTAAGGTTTAAATTTTATCTTAGTTAACTTATATATTTTATGTAATTTTTTATATTGGAAATACAGTTGTAATTCTGTTGAGCCCAAAACAGTAATAAAGCAATGATGATGATGATGATGATGAGGATGATGATGATAATAATAATAATGATACCGTTAACAAAGATCTTAAGAAAAGCCACAGCAGGATACATGCTGGATGACATCAAAGTGAATCACTTGCTCTTATGGACGACCTTAAGGTCTTTGCCAAAAACGAAAAAGAACTAGATAGCCTGGTATCCACAGTTCAGGTTTTTAGTCGAGACATAGGAATGGAGTTTGGCATAAAGAAGTGTGGAGTGAGGGTTCTGAAGAAGGGTAAGCTGAACAAGACAGAGGGTAGTCAACTTGTGAATGGCGAGACAATTAAGGAGGTGTGTGAAGTGAAGAGGGATACAAGTACCTGGGGATATTGGAACTGGATAAAGTGAAGGAACAAGAAATGAAGGACATATTTAGAAATGAGTACATGCAAAGACTGAAATTAGTCATGAAATCCAAATTGAATGGTAGAAACAAAATCAAAGCAGGAAACACATCGGCGGTATCCATGCTACGATGTGGAGGAGGTGTGATTGGATGGACGAAAGAAGAACTGCAAAGCATGGATAGAAAGACCAGGAAAGTGATAACAATAAATAAGGAGCTACACCCAAGGAGCGACACTGCAAGGATATCCATGTATGTACCAAGGAAGAGAGGGGGCAGAGGACTTGTTAGTTGCGAAGCTTGTGTCCGGTGGGAAGAAAACAGTCTGGGTTGGTATGTAGGGAGATGTAATGAGGTGTTGTTAAGGAAAGTAGGAGAGAGGAACAGCGAAGATGGATAACACAAAGGAACCGAGAGAGTATAAGAAGAGTGCAAAGCAGGAAACAGAAAACAAATGGAAAGGCAAGCAAATGCATGGGCAGTATGTTAGAGATTTGACGAGAGTGGACTGAGATAAAAAATGGCGGTGGATGCAGAAGGGAGACCTCAAAGGGTGTACCGTGATCATTGACGTCGCCATTCCAGGGGATGCGCGAGTAAAAGACAAAGAACTGGAGAAAATAGACAAGTACCAACTTCTTGAGGAAGTAATAAGAAAGTTATGAAACTGAAGAAAGTGACTGTAGTGCCAGTTGTGATCGGAGCATTAGGGGCTCTATCTGAAAAGTTTGACAAACACATCGAAAAGCTTGGCACCACCATCAGACTTGAAGTGATCCAGAAAACTGCTCTGTTGGGAACAGCTAGACTCCTAAGAAACGTTTTGTCCCTTTAGTGAATCAGGAGAGGGTTCTAGGAACTTGTTGTTACTTGCTCTCAAGGGAAATAATAATATTGACCAGGCCAGGAGCACCTTTTAGGCCTGTGATGTTACATAGCAATAATAATAATAATAATAATAATAATAATAATAATAATAATAATAATAATAATAATAATAATAATAATAATAATAATAATAATTTTTGGTCATAAATTATTCATTCACTTAACAATATTCCATTTTAAAAGAACTTTTCTTTTACACAGAAACAGCAAGTTTCCATTATTGAAGGACTCTGTAAAGGACATGGATGCTTGAACAGGACAGAGATAGTTACTCTAACTGCCATCTTAAAATCGGCCAACATGTTTAAGGATGTCGGGAGTACACATAGCTCACCTGTGGAAAATGAAACTGGTGACAGCCCTAGCCAAGGTGATGACTTTTTCCAGCGGCTACAAACTGCATTCACTGAGACTACAGAAGACCATGCAAACATCACAAAAGACAAAGCCAGGTATGAGTACTCTCTTTACTAGTTTGAATTATTTTTCGCTGCGTCAGTGCATCACATTTTAAAGTGTGTTAAATACTACATGTATTTTCCTTGAATTCCTTTTTCATTTTCCACATTAACATCTAGAAGTACAATGTATTGTAAACATACTGTAATTTATTACCGGGGGTATTACTTGTTCTTTAACAAGGTTACTGTGCATACATGTTCACATAATTTGTTGGTTGTAATAGAATACTATGTTGATTACATGAAGCAATAGGAAAAATTTCTTTAAAAAAGGAGATCCAATAGACCTTATTCACGATAGCTGCCATGTTGGATTTGCTTTTATCATGCAAATTAGCTACACACTTCTGAGGGGCAAACAACACAAGTTCGAGAGGTTATAACGACCATCTTAGCCACACAGATGATTTGCTTCATGTTCATTGAATGTTTATCACCTAAATAGTAAAATAGAATGATTACACAAGTTACTTTGACGTTTTTAGTGAAAAATGAGCAGATAATGAAGTAGAAAGTCAAAATGTCGGAGGCAATCAAAAGATATAAAATTATTATAAAAGGTACTTAATTCTAATTTCTAAAATGTACTTTTAGCAATGTTAATTCAATATCTCGACGAGCCGATTTTCGGCAATTTCCCTTTATTCCAATGTTTGCCCTCCAGCATAACACATGGCTAATTTGCATGACAATTTGAAAACCAACATGGCGGCTATTGTGAATAAGGGCTATTCCCTGATGATAGGTACAGTACCGCTCAAAGATAAGCGAACCATCAAACGCGTTTCAAAGTAGTCTTCAACGCGTTTGCGTTTGGCTTTCAACGCGTTTGCATTTTTTTTTTAACGCAAACGCAAATGTGTTGACCAAAGTCATTAACTTTCCGAAGTATTTGCATCACAAAAGGTTCAATGATGTGTTCGAAAAGTAATGTCACAAAATAAAACACAGTCTCGTTGTCTGGCTATACAAAGTTCACGTTGCGGCCTCATAAAAACAAAAAGGCTTGTGTTTTCGGATTTTTTCACGTCCCACAGCCATGTCATGTAAACTGAAATTACAAAATAAAATTTGAAGCGACCAAAAATGATTCTATGTCAAGCGTAATGAAAATCCATGATATAACGCGCCGGCAAGCAATTGTAAACACGAGAATGCCAGCCGAAATTATGTGAATGGCTTTTCAACTGTCTTGAAGCTTTTAACAACATGAACCAAAAGCACCGGGGACAATGAATTTGTTGACATTTGGAGTGGTAGTTTGCTTCAAAAGTAAAATCATTTTAGGTATACAGGAACGAATTACACATTGCGCTGTTTCAACACGGAGATGAGAAAATTCGATGCGACAAGCTCAAAAGACTTTTTAGTTTCGCCGCTAAAAAGACGAAATTGCTAAGGTTCCCTGATTATTAATCGATAATAACTTCATAGTTCTATTTCTTCATTTGATGATGTAAGAATGATCTCCAATAAAAGCTGTGTTAAAATGGACTTCATTGCAAAGGCTGTTTACGTAAATGTGCGCGGGGCGGAGAAGAATAAATAATTCATTCGTTGTCACGCAACCTTTTCACCCCAAGCGCAGACGGCACGTATTATTATTTTGCTCCCTTTTGTGATAAAAGCATGAAACTTTGTAATAATCTCTGGAAGGCAAAATTAATTGACAACGCAGTAATTCAGCACCAAAGCTCACCACTTCACAAAAGGTCAACAAAAAATAAGAAACCGAGATTTCAAAATAGATAAGGCGGCTATATAAAGATGTGCAAATATTCGACTGATTACTCTCTGTAGTCAGTACCGCTCTGATCAAGTGAAAGACAGTTTGAAAGGAAACAATGCGGCGAGCTAGCCATCAAAGCTTACTGAAAAACACATACAAATAATTTTCGTCTGGACTGAATATTGATCGTTGTTCGATTGTTATTTGAGAGTTTTATAATGTCCGTGAATCTGTTGTGTGATAGTTGCTCGACGATTTAAACTGATTCATGCATACGCAGCTGCATGTTATATCAAGGTCGTGATGCAGTTTCGCTTAATATGTGTTCTCATTGAAACATTCTATAAAAAAAACCCAATGCTCTAAGATTATTTTATTGTGTTTAGTTTTTGGGGCAGTAGAAGTATAATTTCGCTAGTGTAGCGATTGCGATCAAGCGTGTTCGTGTTATGTGATACAAGAAATTCGGAGAAACAAATCAATAACGCGGATTTCTTCTAGCCGATTAAACAAGCGCATCTTTTTTCGTTCCTGAAGATTTCTTTTCCAACTTTCCATTGATTGATAGTCAGTTGATCACACTTGTTCACTTTCCATCGCTAAAATTGCAGTTGCTTTTTGGCCGTAATTTACATACCAACTTGTAACACAATGCAAAGGTGCCAAACTTGAATAACAAAGGACAAACGCGTTGAAAAAAAACTAGTTCGCAAACGCGTTTTTTTTTTTTTCAAACGCGTTGGCTCTTCGTTCCCAACGCGTTGTCAACGCGTTTGATGGTTCGCTTATCTTTGAGCGGTACTGTAGCTGTACATATACACCAACATGGCAGCAGTTTCTATTTACATGTACATGTAGGTCCAGTCCATACACCAATGTTCAGGCATTGTGATGTCATGTGCAAATGATCTATATATTGTCACTTCCTAACAGGTTTTGTTTTCTTGTTGTTGTTGATGTTCAGGGTGGGAGCAGAAAAGAGCTTGACATCTGATTCCAGCAGCACAGATGTTAAGAGTGTCTTCTCCAACTGCAATGTTGCTGCTTTACGGCAGCTTAGAGGTGGCAGAGTGCTATTAGACCTCTGCCTTTCATTTCCTGAATTTGCAAAGATTGCATCCAAACCAGCTGGGTTGCCACAAACTGTTAGCCTAACATCCTCAAGGTTTGTATGCTCTAGGCAGGCCTTCTGATATTACGCGACGGTGCGATTTCGCACAATCGACCTCAAATCGCATCCGATCACACAATTCACGAAAAATTGCATAATTCATAAAAGAATGCACAAAATTCATAAAACTAGATGCTTCTGTGAAGCATACACTGGGTTGCCTGTGGTACGTGTTACAGAAAATCAGAAGGCACTGAATTGTGTGGTATTGAAATACAGCATTCCAGTCTCTGAAGAATAACAAATAAAAGAGAAGCGAGAAACGTTGGCTTCTGGGCTGACATGTTGATAATCTTCATGCCCTCTCAGCATCTGACAGCTTTGTAATACTAAAGTTCACTGAAGTTAATCCCTGTCCGGCGGGGTTAGTGTCACGATGGGAGATCAAAACAATAAACCCCTCATAAAACAGAAGCATCTGACCGAAAATACTATTAACGCTAACAAGTGCGAACTCAGGAAGGTACAGATTTTGTTAGCTTGCTTTATGCAAAACAAATATTGATGCAAAAGCAAATAACTATTGATACACAGTTTTTAGAAAGAGCAGAAGGAAGTTTCCGGGACGGTCGATCGAGAATACGACATAAAAAAAAACATTAATTTTGAACCGTGAATATAGAATATAAAAAGTTACGATCAGCGACAAACATTTTGGGAGATTTTTGCTACGTTCAAATACATGTAAATCGCAAAATCGAAAGTGACATGGCCGGAATTCAGCGGGCGCCGTGATTAAGTTTCCGCTGCATGTTTACTTGCCAAACAGTAAAGCATCTGTGTCAAATGATGGCAAGATACCGGGTTTTTGTAAGTTTCTTTTTCTGTCAAGTGTTAAAAAGTTTGACAATGAAATGAGCAAAGTCAAAACAAAGATCACAATTGCCCAACTCTTGTTTATGCAAAGTCAAAATTTACTCTCCAAGACGCGTACGACGTTATTTATCACCAGGTAATTCCATTATTTTGGAAATAGCAGCTACTTTATTATTCAACTGTCACAATTTTTCACTGATTTTGGGGCTCATTTTTTTGAAACTCAAGCAGGCTTCCAACAGGCCTGTGAACCCTTCCAGCTTACAGAGCAATACTAAAAAACTTCTCCCATATCATATTTCAACCTTAAGCTCAAAAATTCAATACACAACATGATATTATAATTCACAAAGGCAGAAAATACCACAGAATCCTTTTCCAGCAAAAAATTTATTGAAACAAACAACATATTTGCTATTAGAGGCGAAAACCTCTTCCTATTTGATTGCGTGCGTGAAGACAAGAAACTCAATTGTGTCAAATTACCACGTACTTCAGGTAAATACAGCTCACTTTGATTTCGGCTCGACGGGCGATAGATTGTTGTCGAAGTCCATTACTCGTCGCTTTTAAGATTTCACCGCCTGTATATCCAATTGACTTGCCATTATTGAGCTTCATAAGGGTATATTTTGTCCAAACATCCACTAAAACGCCATTCGCGTTACATGACTTTCGACGCCATTGCCGGTTAAGTTAATCGTTCTACTGTGTCCACTAGAGAAATCTACGCATTTCCCACTACCCTCTCGATCCTAAGAAAATACGCGCAGAAGGCTCTATGCACAAAGACACCACTTAGCAGGGGAGTGACAGGCAAGACTTTTACCGACACAGAAAAAAATATTTAAAAAAACTAATAATAAATAAAAAAATTAAAACAAACAAGCTAAATGCAGACCCCAACTGGGTTTGCCATACTGGCAACCCAGTAATAAAACATAAATCAACAAGTTTCGTAGGAGTTCCTGCATAAATACGCCATTTTAAAGATGATTTACCTTGAAAAACGGCTAAAAAGCCTTTGTTACATGTACCTTCAATTTACTAAATATGTGTATTACTAATAGTCCTCTAGTAGCGTAGCCAATCAAAATGCAGGATTTGCAGGATTTGCTAGTTGGGTGATACTACTAATAATTATTGATCATTCATTTGGCATGTTAGCTGTGTCCTTTCAATGTGGTGCACCAATAGTGCAGAAGAACTCATTTTTTTTACTTGTCCCAACTAATGTCGATCAAGATTCATAATTACTGTTCCCTTATGTTCAAAGTGTCTTTAGGGCAGTAAAAACATGTTTTTTTTATCCTGAAACCTTGAAAAACAAGCTTAAAATTGCTCAGAAAAAAATCGCATAATTTACAATATATATCGCATAATTGGCCTTTCTAATCGCATAATCTGCCCTGCAAATTTCGGACAATTTGCATTTTTTCATCGCACTCTATCAGAAGGCCTTAGTTGTTATAAATCCTCATGAATACAGATCAATCATTATTATTGTACAATGTACATGAGCATGCATCTGGATGAAAATGAATGTTTGCTCTTAATTTTAATGCTTTGGTGATTGGTATTAATTTGTAACATTCCACTGTAGGGAGCATTAGGGCTACTGTACATGTATTTTCTGTCTTCTGTATCTAGTGAGGTAATTCTTATTCTTTTATACATGTAAGTAATTAACTCACTATACAAATGTACATGTACTAGTTGGTTAATTAAATTTGATTCTTAATTTTTGGTTACAGTATCCAGGAGCTGTCTTCTGAACTTGTGATTATTTCAAGCATAACATCCATGCCAATTCTAGAACCCTTGTCAGCAAGTCGAGTAGAAAAAGTCTGTCAGCTTGGATTAGGTTGTTTAGATGTTGCACTCATAGTTGCAACTGGGAACTTTATCATTGCTGGTGCTGCTGGTAAGTAAAATTCATGGTATTCATGGGGTGGCGAATGGTCCCACCAAAATCTTGGCACTCGCAAACTTTCCATCCGATCTAGAAATCTTGCTTGTTTTGGTCTCAGTCTTGGAGTCCTCAACAAGGGTGTTGGCATCGTGGCAAGTCTCAGATTTTACCATTTGTCACCCCTTATTGAGCTTGAACATCTTGATTCTCATGAGTATATAATAGACTCTTCTTTTATTATTGTTTTAAATAATACAATGTACATGTACCAGGAACATCTGGATTGAGCCGACCACTGTCTGTCAAAACTCCCCTGGGGAGATTATCTTTATCAAAGACATCAGGTGCTAAGTCTGTGAGCAAAACTGCTGGTGAAGAGGAAAGTCTTGAAAGATGTACTCAGAGTATTGTGGAGAACAGCGTAAGTCTTTTTTTCCTGGTTGATTTAAAAGTTAAAAGTACATGTAAAGAGAAGTGGATTGAAAAGATTTTAGTCTAGTCAACAGGAATGTACATAGTGACACTACTACATGTTACTACATAACAGAATAAGTGGAAGACAGTCATGAACATTTCTGAAATTATGCATGTGAAGGAGACTTCAAGGAGTTACCTTCCATACAAGTTTTGTTTATTTTTTGTTAGTAGAATAAACCCCAGTGTACTGTGTGTTACTTTCTTTTTTTCAGATAAATGTGTTTGATGTCATCTGTGGAGTGATATCATCATCATCTCGTGCAGGAGGACAAGTTTTGCAAAACATCAACATGTTGGCAGCAAACAGAATAATTACTGGGCTGTTACCAGTGCTGGGACTGACTGCTGAAGATGACAAGGCAAAGGACAATGCTGCTGCAAAATTTAAATGGTATGTTTAGAAGTCAAAATAATGTATAATTTATCTGAACATTACAGTATTTTTAATTGATTCCAAAGAACAGGAGGGGGAAGTTTTTTCTAAAAAAATAATAATTAACAGGTACATTCTTAAATGGAAGTAAAGGGCCTGGGTTGTCTAAAGGCTTCTACTGGAGGCCAACCAGTTAGCCCCCAGAGATGTATCCAGAGTGCATCATTGCATCCTGGGATGCACTCGTTTTTCTTTGGACGCACAGAATACAGAACAAAGTGTCCAATTGGCTGCAGAAAAGAAAAATCAGATGTTTATGCAAATTACACCAGGAAAACGCATGAACGGCATATTTCACAATGGAATTGAACATTCCCATTTCTCACTACGGAGAAATGATCAATTTCCTCAAAGTTCAAGGTACTGTAAGCTGTTATTTTCGGGTTTTTGTAGTCGAATGATTTCATTTTGTCAATGATTATGTCCAGCTTGAGGAGTTACTGTACAATCCTGGTAACAAAGCGAGGATTATCTCCATGCCAGGCATCGAGGTAGCCATCACATAGAATAGGGTAAGGGAGGGGGAGTTGAGCAAATGAAAGAAAAGTACACTATATGTTCCATGCAAGATGACTGGGCAAGATACATTGTGTACACTGTCTCTCATGAATGGTATTAAATGTGACTGGTAGAACCCAACAGGCGTTTACTCACTGCTAACAGCTATCTAATTACCAGTGAGTGCTCAAGCAATCTGCTCTGCTCTTTGTTGTGGACTCTTTAGTTGTACATGTATTTAAAGTGCACTTTTTTGTTAGGCGTCAAAGTATTCTTTTGTTCCATAAGCCTAAGCCAGGTCACAGCCACATGTATCCAGAGTTTCTTTGCTTTTACTTGGTTTCACCAGTGTCATTTGCAAATCATTATCTTCTTTTCAATGTCGTACTCAGACTCATTGGAATTATCCCAATCTGTATTGCTTGGTGATGTTTTTGCTGATTTTTAATGATTCTTGTGCCTGAAGGTCAAATTAAAGAGATTTAAGACAAGAAACTTCAGATGAACTCCAGTTGATCGCACAAGCATCTCAAAAGTGAAGCAATATTCGATACCCACTGGGTACCACAGCTGACTTCACAAATACACGAGGTTTCAGACCTCCTTTCACACGGCCATTAACATTTAAACTTCAAACCTTCATAGATTCGCAAGGATTTCATGGATTTACCTAAGTGTAATTCTTTTTTTAATCTTCACCAAATTATGCATTCTTTTTGAAAACAAGACGCCTGGGGGACGTATACACTGTGAGATGCATTGGTCACAATGTTCTGATTGTGTGAAATCAACAGTAACTATTTTTAAAAATACAACCACAGTCTTTTGAATTTAAGGGAAATGTTTCAATGTTTCAAACATCATCATCGGCCATAGTGAGTATAACAATTTTTTTTCAAGATGATCCGTATATGTAACATGGCATCTGACAGGGTGCGGCAATGCAGATCTGTGTAATTCCCTAAAATCTGCATCCTAATAATTACCATATTTTCGGCATAAAACAGAATAAATGTCTGATATTAGTGATAAAGCAGCTGCTTACCATCCTCACAAACATAAAAGCCAAAGAGATTGACTATTTTGTAACGCGTATTTTCCTGAACATTGAAGAAAACATGCCATTTTGTTTCGTAAGCAGTTTCCACGCATTTTTTTGGCAATGAGCCTGGACTCTAGTTAAACCATTTCATAACATACCCTATGCTCGAAATTAAAAAAAAAGTGCAACAAGATATGAAAATTTGGTGGCTAGTTATAGTCTCAAATTAAATTGCATCATTTGTAAAAGTAGGTACAATCGTTGCAGTGAAGTGTTAGTCAAAACAAATTAGTTAATTTCCACATAATCAATGCATGTTGACGCATAATATGGCCAAAAGCATAGTAATTTGCTTACTCGACTGCAATTTCACGGTCAAACAAAGAAGCTTACAGTATGACTGGACATCCATTTCACACAAAAAGCCTATAAATCGTAAGGTGTTAATTTAGTATGGACAGTCGCCACACTAATGATGAATTCAGTTCCAAACTAAGCAACTGTAGCCAGCCACAAAACCGAATAAGAAAACAAGACAAACAATTGTTATAAATCAATGGCTGTTGGAGATTTTGTCAGAAATCACAGGTTCAAGCTTATCAAACCGCTTATCTGGCCAAAAAAATCCTAAACTGTCCCAAACATTACAAATGTACACTGTACTTACAAGTGCAGTTGTGCAGATAAATGTACTGCAATCCAATATAAATTTATACAGCTTAGAGAGTTCGGTTATATAATACATTACAAAAATATGCTGTGTGATATGATCTGACAACAGAGGTTAATATTTATAATTACTATGTATTGTTAATCTCATAGGGGCTGAAAATTTGCTAACATTGCTTTCACAAACTTAGCTTGAGCTAATATTTTATCTTTTAGAGGGCTTCATGTACGTAAGTACTAGCTCAACTAGCCTTATTTCCATACCAAAATGTGACACCCTTTTGCGTAATCAATATGCAACATGTGTTGGTTAGGACCTGGGAAATTGAATAGCCAGAAAAGGACTATACTGTACTAAGTGGTCAGTGAGTCAAAAACTTATCATACATTTTTAAATTTAGGTTACAAGGTTACAACACATTGGTGGTTGCGCTTGCATCACGTGGGATCACTTTATTGTCCGTGTTACTGGAAGAGCTGCAGGTAGAAGGACTGATCGCTGATTCTGAAGATGAGCATGTCCCTGTTGGAGCTGACTTCAGTGTCAATTCTTCCTGCTCTGCATGGAGGAGAGTAAAGAAACTGATTGATGACTTGCCTCTTCTAAACTACTTATTGGCTCAATTTGCTACATTGTACAAAATGGTAGGATTATTATTATTATTATTATTATTAATTATTATTATTATTATTATTATTATTATTATTAAATATTATTAACTTTTGTCACTGAGCTTCCACTGTTACAGTGCACAGCTACTTGAGTTTTTGGTTTTATGACTCGGGTACCCATATACACGTACATGTAGGTTGGTGAGTCTTGCTCACTGTCTTTAACAAATGACAGCCCTGTGTTGATTGTTGTAAAACTGCACCATTTGTGTCTAGTAAAATCAATTCAGGTGAAGTTGCTAACCCTACCAAAGTAACCTTGTTTTGTTTTATGTCTGATGCTGTAGGCCACTGCTATGATCGCACCTTCTGTGTCAGGTGGTGCAGCATCATCTCGACCAAGTTCTGGAAAGTCAGACAGTTCAAAGTCACCTGCCACGTCATCAGATGAAGGAGACAGTGAATGCATTTCATATTCAGATGGCAGCAGTGAAGGTATAGTGTACAGTATTTACAGTGTATTTTAAGTGGAACCTTGCCCTACATGTAGGACCACCCGGCTTACACAATGTATAAACAATAATTATTATTATCATTGGATGAGATTTTTGTGTTATCCAGAATAATCAAGGTCGCGGTAGGGGTTATCAGCCGAACCCAAAGTCTGAAGCTGATAACCCTTACTGAGACCTTGATTATTCTGGATATCAAAAAAAACCGAATCTAATAATGTTATTGTTTTATTATACACTGTACAGTGTACATTGAACTATAAGCAAACCTGGAAGTCATGTTTTTGCTTCTTCACTGACGGCAAGCAACACAAAGCATGTGAACTTGACGTTATTACCCTTAGAAATCACGCACCACGGTCACAGATGACATAATTTTATTATGCATGACTTTGAGTGTCCTTGACATGATTATTGTATAAGCAGCTACACTGTACAATCCTCGCCAAAAATCCTTGAAACACCCCTTTCCCCTTGACAGTGTTGAGATGACATTTTACTGTTTGACTGGCTTCAACAACATTTAAAAAGGGAGGGGGATGAAAACGGTGTGAGAATGTTCAAAGTGTTTCAAGGTTTTTGTCGAAGATTGTAGATGGCGTCACAGGCGCTGGTTTCGAAAATTCATTGTATGCTTTTGTCCAATCAGAAAAGAGATAGTGACTTCAGTGTATTATAAAAAAAAAAAAAAAAAAATAATAATAATAATAATAATAATAATAGTAATAGTAATAATAATAATAATAATAATAATAGGAAGTGGTGTAATTATTTTGACCTCCACCTGAATGTCGTAGTCAAGTTTTGTTTCTTGCTTAAGGAGATTCCCTAGTATTTCACTCGCATTCTGTTCTGTGCATAACACAGCATAGGCCACGTTCGTATTGAGGCATGGCTACAAGGCCAAGTCTCAAGGGAGATTTCGAAACAAAACAATGTTTAAATGTAACGATGAAGACTCATAGCCTTGTGTGAATATTGATATTATCAAACATGGCCAAAACATTTCAAAATGGTGCCCTTTTGTGTGGGAAAGCTCACTAGAAAGAATGGTGATTTTCAGAGCACAGCAGTAAAAAGCAAAACGCAAAACTTTTTGGACTCTCCAAAAAAAAAAAAGTAGAGTGATGCTAAAGTGTCATTTCAGTCCGAGAGTGAAAGTCAAACTGCACGGTCAGGTGTATGTGTTTTCGAGGGGTCGAGCTCGGTGTGCTTTCTGTTTTCTGCTAAACAAGGTTGGTGACTTATCTTTTTTTTGGCATAATGTTCTTGTATGACTCTTCCTCTTTGTGCTGTAAAAGTTAAAAAAAAAATTACGCCAGAAAAAAACAAAGGCACAGGAAAAAAAGTATTCGTAGCCATCACTCATGGACACAAAATTGTCTCTTTGAGATCATGCACCCGAGGATTATTTGTAGTCAGTGCCTATGCCATAAAACAAACATTAAATTTATTCTTTTTGAACAATAGAATACACTTGTTTTGTTATTTCAAGAATTACAAAGTGTCTGGGTATTAAGCATTACTGCTACATGTAATTGGGGACACAACATACAGTAAAGGAATTATAAATATGAAAATAAGTAAGATGTACAAATTGTACACATTTAAAAAATAATTTATTAATGTATCCTCACAAATTATTACAGTACACAATTAACTACAATTTAGAATAATTATTATTTTAGAATTCTTTTATATCAAGTCAAGATAACATAGGTGACAGTTCTTGCAGATATTCTCAAATAAAGATTCTATATCTCTTCTTCTGATGGTTGAGATGAAGGCATTTAGGCTTGTACTCTCCTTATCTTCTCTTGAAAGTCTTGACCAAAGTGGGTTGTTATTTGAGAACACAGTATTACTGTCACCAAGTGTCATCCTACCTTAAAAATCATTTTAATTGTCTTTTGAACTTAAGAAGGCAATGTTTGTAACACTGTTATCCGTTTTCAACTATGGTACAGTTTACCATAATAATTGGACTAAGTGTGTCAGTATCATTATGATTCTTTCTGTCTTATGCTAGATGATGAGCCTTTGCTTGGTGAGTGGCTTCGAGACACATTATCTTCAACACCGTCAATCGCCTCATTGAGTCCACAGCCCACATCAAGAAAAAAGTCTGAGGGGGCAGATGTTGGGGACAGTGGGTCAGAGACCACACCCACCGGACGATCATTCCAGATGGCACCAGACGAGGTGAGTGAATCCAACAGAAGGTAAAAAACTTGGTACTTGTAGCATCCAGGGGCTTTCACTATTGGCAGTAGGTTTTCCCTTAGTGGAGACTACAGCTGTGGCTGAAATGTCTTAGCAACTTTGCATTGTAATACCGGTACATGTTATTTTTGTTATGCAAGTGAAAACAAGGAAATCGTTCTGGCACGACATTGGAGATAAAGGTGGGGCAATGTGGTGGCTTCAGATGTATAAGCATACAACTGTATGTGTGTACAGTTTAACTTCAATACAGGAAAGTTTAATTTCAGGACTTGTTCTGTTTTCACAGTACATGTACTTGGCAACCTGCACCCTGCAGTTCCTAACTAG
>NC_090870.1:46392813-46400313 GCF_036669935.1 Montipora foliosa
CTTGTCAAAAAGGGTGAATAAAGTGGAACGTTTGATAGCTCTTATAAACTGGGATCATGTATTATTAATAAGATTTTGATATCGCAGTGTGGTAGCTTCTATCATTAATTTTATAAGTGTTATGGTTTTTGCTGTCTACATTGTAGCCTTTTGTTTTTGGATTGTTGGCAAGTCAATCTATATGACTTGGTAAATAAAATCATTGCTTTACCTTTTCCTTACAAGTTCCACATTTGTATTACAAGTCAGGTCTTCTGGGCTCTTATTTTTTGTGCGTGCTGTTTGTTTTCCAGGTGCAGCAAAATTTATTCCAGAGTCACACTTCAGCCAGCTCTAGATTGTCAAATGACAAGGGCTCTACCAATGAGCTGCCTATACCTCTGCATTACGGTGCAGCTGGACAAGGTCATGAATTGCCTCCCTCAAGTATCAAAGCTCAATTACTGGTTGATGACTCCTTTTCATCTAGCAGTAACTCTCAAACTTTATCACCCAGATTTTATGAGCTAAGACCTGTTCTACCAGGGGATAGCTTGGATAAAGAGGTACTTGACTTTACTTAATAGGCAAAAACGTGTTGAGTGATCTTAGTGACTGGACAATACAATGACTTTTTGAAGGCACATTGTTTATTTGTGGTCCAACTTGAGTCATTTGTGTCGGAGACCAGTTAGCTAGGGTGCCAAATGGTGCTACTGTACATGTATGTGTGAGAAAAACAAAGCAATATGATGGACAAACATCATGCCAATGTCACAATAGTAATATTGTTATTGTCAGTGTACAAGTCCAGTGTACAAGGTGACATACTGTAATGTACAGGTTGTAAACTTCCTGATGAAACATTAAAAATTAATATTCAATACAGTATGAAGTCAAAAAGAAAATTAAAATAATTACTCATGACATGACCAAGTTCCCCCTGCTCATACTTTGATTGGTCAACATTAGTTAGATGGAATCTCCTCAGCCAGTCAGAAGCAATGGAGCAAATACAGTTTCAGCTCACAGGCTTGTCATTTGGCAATCAGTCAAAGTTACATGTATAGATTGGGCTGTTGATTAGTACTTGGCTCTGTGTAATGATAATGGTGCACATTAATTTCAAGGTATGACTAGTCACTCTTTCGCTTGTTAATCTTACATTATGTTGCTACTGTTTCTCCCTCTAAACTTACACTGTATTTCCTGCATTGCTAGCTAGCTAGACAATTAGCTTGTTTGAAACTGTCATGTGGGAGGTCACAGGTAAAGTTTTGCAAGAAGAATTTTGCCAAAGTCAAAGTGACTGCATCCTTGGCCAAGGACTGAACCTGTTGGTTGTCTTCCTTTACCATTCTGACCAGTACAGTAGGTCTCTAATGCCTGCCCTCTTACCCTGGTGGTACCATCAGTGATCAACATCTGACCTTACTGACCAATATCACGATTGGCTAGCTTGTGGTGCTGTACATGTACTAGATGTGTATGAGAATATTTGTAGAAAGTTGATTGTCTGTTGTCTGTTTTTAGGCTTGTTCCACCCTTCTCAGCTTGTCAGAGCAGGGACAGAGTTACAAAGAATTTCACAGTGCCATAGTCAAGATGCTCATGGCTGGATCATTGCATAAAGCAAAACATGACATGGGAAATGCACAGACAGCTTCCTTGGTTGCTACAGTAATAAAGCAATCTTTCATCCTCACATGGCGCATACTAGATTGTTTGCCACCTTCATCTGATTTTTTCAAGGAACTGTCACAAGATCTAGGAAAGCAACATGTCCAAGTAACGGTGAGAGCATTATTGGGAATATCCCTTCCATGAACCGATTAAAGTGTTTTGTTTATTTCTCAAGTTTTGTTTGTCAACTGTGCCAGAATTAAGCCTTGCATCATGCAAGGACTGGACACCACTTAATTTGAATTAGGCAATGACGTCAAAACGGTAGGATGGCGTGGACAAAAAAAGAATTTTATTTTCAAGCTTTCAGTTGCTGGAAAATTCAATTTATTTGAAGCCATTTTAAAGTTGTTTTATTAAAGCCAAGAAGTTAAAATTAATCTTTACATTGTCACCATTACATGGTTTGGTTTAAGCCCACAAGTTGCCATTACACAAAGGATTTACAGCGTACTATTATAGGTAAAAAAGTCATGCATGGTAAAGCAGTGTTGGTCACTGCTTTTGAATCCTGGTTTTACTCTTTGCAGGATCCTGATCTGTCTAGATTATTGTGCAGGTTGAAGTTTGTGTCAAAACTCGGCATAGCAAGTCCTGATGTCACATACTGTGAAAGCTTAAAGGTATGCGTTACTGCAAGCAGGTCTCTTACCTTATCAACTCATTGATTATGTAAACCATTGTTACATGAAACTTTCTGTGTGTCAGACAAACTAACTGATTTGAAGGCAAAGAGGGATAAGCACATACAGTGTAACATTGTTGAGCTGGCAAACCAGTGGGATACTTCGTGTAATAAAAGAACTAGAGAAGTGACCCGGCTCCCCAGGTGTTCTTTAGGTCAGTGGTTGGAGCATCCAACCACTGTTACAGAGGTTACAGGTTTGAATCCATGCTGGAACTTGAATGAGTTCTTCAGTTACAAAGTCCTTTTGACCATCAATCAATCAATCAATCAATTCTTTATTTGATAAAGCAGGTTAAAATTACAAAAACTATTAAAGTTACTGTAATAGTTGCATCGGCAGCTATCAGCTGATGTGGACCATTGCCAATCAACTAGCTTAAAATTAATTACTTTAATCAAATTGCATTTTAACTACCTTTTTTTTTTTTACAGAGTAACCTTGTGGAGCAGGGTATGTCCAATGAAGACTCCCAAGACATCATTGAAAAAGTGACAAAGCTCAGTGGTAATCTGCATCACTCTGTTATTATGACAAAACAATTATTGAAAGAGGTAAGTATGTGATGTATGTGAAGGTTTGACTCAAGTTACAGTAGAGCACTCAGTCACAGTTTTTCCAAGTATACTTGTACAGGGCTCAAAATAAAATAAAAAATCCAGTTGAGTTAAATAAATTGTTATTTTTTAGTCACAAGTTTGTACAATCATATACTGTAAGTTTGGGTCATTGCACTGTATTGTGTTTCCAGTGGTTTTAACGGAACAAAATATGAGCCGGAAATACATTTGTGTGAAGAAACCACTGAAATGGCAAGTGGTCCAGGGGATGGTGTTGTGCATGTAACCTCACAGCTAAATTACACTCCTCTACAGTGTATTTACCAGGATGCTTATATAGGCCAAATAACTTTTTGCTTGAAATTAACCCTGCTCAAAGGCGTGCATGTGCATGTGCATGTACAGTATGCAGACATTTTCTAAGCTACTATGAACCAAGCACAAAAACGTACTCTTTGTCAAAAGAAACTAGTGCATTGATGTTGTGAAAGTACATGTAATGGTGTGGTGCATTTCATCAAATTCTGCAGTTAGAGGGAACATTCACAATTTTAATATTATACTGAGGAAATCACAGTTGTATCAAGATTTTATTTTTCACGAAGCAGTGTAACAAAAACTGTGCCCTGTATAGTTCCAAATTTTAAGCCTATACATGTACATGTATGTAATTCACTTGATTAATAAAAATTTCTGGTCACATGTTTTTGGCCTGTGGGGCGTTAAAGAACCCACACATTATTCGAGAAGAGTAGGGGATGAAGTTCCCAGTGTTGTGGCTGTCCTCTGTGATTATATGGGTGGGTGGGTATAGCAGGTCCACATCAGCTGGATGACTGCCAAAACTTCAACCTGCTCAAACAAATATATAACAAACAAACAAACAACAAACATGTGAAGGAAGAAGAGAAAGGAAAGAAAACACTAAATTTCTTTTCAGATAAACAAGCTTCAAAGTGAGTTCATCAAGGATGACATTCCTTCCAAGCTCCCTGGGTTCCTGAGTCTTTGTGTCCTTGATGCAGTGATTGGAAAGACTCATGTTGCACTGAATGATTCATTGTGTGGTAACACACACGAACGTCCAGATTTAACACTTTTTGCAGAATATGCAAGTGAACTGCTGCCAGTACTTTTGGACTTGATTTCATTGTATCAGAGGTTTGCCGAGTAAGTCCAAGGACTATACAGTTTGTATGCATGGATATACACGTATACACGTGTGTGTATTATGTTATAGGCAAATCCGGTCTCAGGTTGAATTCGGTTTTACGTAGGTTAAGTTGGTGATCCTCATTTTACCTAGGCTGAATATGCACTCTTCGTACATGTTGTTTAAATCAGCTATGAACCTCCCTAAAAAGGATTGAAAACAACTCATTTACTATACCTTTCCTCCTCAACTGTCTTGTGCATCTGAACACATCTTAATGTTTCTTATCATCTTAGTCTCATTTTGGGATAATTAAGGTACTAGACATAATTCTACGTGTACCCTTTATTGTACTTTATCGCTCTAATATTTTCCTTAAATTTGCAAAGAGTGTAATAATATATATTGTTAGTCATTCAAAATATTTCCCTGTTTCTGATTGGTTAAAACCACACGCATAATTCACCATAACCAGCTGCTGTTCACCAAATTTGGAAAGAAACTTTGTGATATTGAATCAATGACGTCAATTATTGAACCGTTGACCGAAAAAAGCTGGGGACGAGATTGTGTTATCTTTGTTGAGCAGAAAATGGCTGCGAGTAGGTTTAGAAGTTTGAGCGAAGAAAATATTTTGAATGAACAATAAAGCAATTATTGAATTCGGCTTTCGTAGAATATGAAGAATTCTGCAGATCTCGGAGGATGTTATCCACCTCGGCCTTCGGCCTTGGTGGATAACAACCTCCTCGACCTGCAGAATTCTTCATACCCTACTCAGCCTCATTCAATATTGCTAAATATTTTTTTATCATACTGGATTGTTTCTCAGGTACTGCTGTCTTTCTGGTGCTTTAAAACAGAAAAGCAGTGACTTGGACAGTACAGAGTCCTTGCAGGCATACTCCAGTGTCATTAAAATTGGCTTTATGCGACTTCCAAAGCACCCTTGCCTGTCCTTAACATTCCTCGCAGGTACTGTAAGTCCTTCTTACATAATACAGTAACTGTAATTGCACAAGTTGAACAAATTTCAAAACATACTCAGTAACTGACTGACAAATGAACGGGTTACCCGTCTACCTGTGCTACCCTGGGCGAGCCAACTTTTCCTACATTTCCTGCCCAGTGGGGACACCCTTTTTAGATGGTAGGGTCACCAACTTTTTTCCACGTACTTGTAACACTTTGACTCACTTTGCCGGGTCAACTCAGTCAAGGTAAGATAATGAGAGCATGCGCAAGTGCTGTCCTCTTGGTCTCCTCATGATCAAAACTGAGATGGGCGGCTCTTGACTTGAGCAAAAGAGTCTTTTTTTTCTCATATAAATGCTTGCTAAAGTTGACTCAGCTGGAGGGTGACCCTCTTACCTACGACACCTTTTCTCCATGCAGATGGGCCGTAAGTCTTTTTCCTACATGTACACTTCACAAAAAACCACAGCACTAAGAACTAAAAAATATTCAAGCTGGATCACCATGTGATTTTGTATCTGGGGCTTAATGATTTATCAGGGCAACCAAATTCATGGGTTTGGTTGCTTGGCTTTTGAAACAGGGGCAAGCTGGAGTTTTGTTTAATTTCAAGAACTGTATCTCCATCTGTAGAGACCTGCAAAGATACTTTTTCTGATATCCTGGCCATAATTATTACATGTTACTCTCCAACTCTTTTTCTTTACTTCTCTTTGTTTTGACCTTGGTTAGGTTAGGCTAATACATTTGCATATAACAATTATAATACATACATGCATGATTACATGTATATTTTAATTATCAGGTCTTCCATCACCTGTGAAGAAAAGTGTGGAAAAATGGAACAACATTGGGTTGGCAAATTTCCCTGCCACTTCATTGTGGAAGACTTCGTGCTTGATTGAAGTTGAAACAGAGAACTTTTTGGACACCCTTGTGTCGGCACATCTGCAAGCGATGTGTAGTGATGGTACTCGTGATATTGCACCTGCTCTGAAACACACTCTTCTCTCTCTTATCCAACTTGCTGCAGACTTGCTTGCGTAAGTGAAAACAAAGGAAAAAGGTGGAGAAGAGATAGCCCTTGAAATAAACATTTCTGTCAAAGTTGAACCCATAGATGGTTTGTTAGAAATGGGTGCAGACATTTAATTCTTATCTTTTTATAATTGGAAAGGAACTAAGACCAAAACTGATGGGTTTTGTAACTAATTATTGGACAAAGCAAGTAGTGCTGTGTCTGATTTTCTCAACTAAAACTGAATTGTATTTTTTATGAAACACGTTTGTTACTAATTGTGAGCAAGGAAAAAGTCATCATGATACCAGACCTATTTGGCATTTTCTCTTTTTATTGTTTTTGGGTTTTAGTGAACAACAAAAACAAAAACCCAAAAAATCAAGAATGGGGCATAATATCATTATTTTTTTCCCAGGTGGAGTCCAAAAGAGGAGCATTCCATGGAGACAGCTCTTGGCTTACTTCTTTGTGATAAAATAGTTCCCCTTCTGGTTGATGCCACAACGGAGTATTTGTCAGAACATTGCAATCTCATTTTGGAGAGAGTTGTTGGGCCTGCAGACAGTGACAAGTATGCAAGTTGCATCCAATCATATGTGCTGTCAAAATGCCATGACCTCCTTGTTGAGCAATGTACAGCAAATGGGTTAGTAAGAGTTAATTTTAGGTTTTTCTTTAGAATAATTAATTTTGGCTCTCTGGCGATCATTTTCAGTGAAGGGAACCTTTTCACGCTTCTTATGACTGATCTCATTAAAATGTAAATTACCAATGTTTCCTATTTCAGGTCTGATATTGGTGAAGAGGTGCTCATAGACTGCCTGAAATACATGGACTTGCTTTTGGACAAGGTGTCTGACCATGCCCTCCTGGATCAGTTGTACTCCCAAAACAAAGCACTTTCCAAGATTATTATTCTTTCGGCAAACAAGCGGTTGTCTTTGGGATATGTTAACAGGACTCTAAAACTGGCAGTCCGCATATTACAACTTGGTTAGTTCCCCTCCCCACTTGTCTTCTTGAATAAAACCTTCCCTGTAAACATGACCAGATGTCATATGGTGTCAAAATTATTTATAATTGGCTGGAAAAAGAATGGAATAAATAATTGGCATTATCCTGACCTAATATTACATAAGGATTGATTGTGCTGTACCATTGATAAACAAATTATTTGTGACTGTGAAATCGAAAATGGACAGTAATGATTTCTTATTCCACAGGCAAAAAGGTACATGTATGTACTGCATGTATGGTGAATGGAAAGAATACAGTTTTTAATGCTTTAGAACGGTTTCATTGACCTTGTGAACGGATCACAAAATTTCTCAAACAAACTGAACAAAGGATCAAACAAATGTTCCATCTGATTATAATAAGTGAATAGTACAGACGTGTGAACGAACAGCGCAAGCAATCAATCGAATGAGACAATGTATGAAC
>NC_090870.1:46407813-46410313 GCF_036669935.1 Montipora foliosa
CTTGCCCAGTGGTGAGAGCACTTGTCTTCCATCAATAGAGAGCCTTAGATTCTTGGAGGAGAATGACAATGTGTACGAGATTAATTTGTCATAGAACAACAGTGAGCACATGCAAACCAGTGTCATTTTGACAAGAAAAACGTGATACTGTTGTCATTCATTACGAGGTTTTGCAAAAATGTCCTCGTGTCAAAACAAGCCATAAACACGGTAGCAGTTTTGGAATATTTCAGTCAGGAAAAGGCTCAGATACCAGCAATAAGAATAACTGGGCAACCTATGCTGCTAATAAAGAGTAAGATTAATCGTCCAGGTTATAAATTTCTAAGTATTTTTGCGAAAAACAGGCAGTCAAAGCTCATACTCATTCTCGTCCTCGTCCTCGTCCTAGAATAAAGGTCTCTAATTTTGTGTCCTGGGTTCGTTTCCTGGACTTGTCATCATAAGTGGGTTGAGTTTGTTGGTTTTCTACTTTGCTCCTAGACATTCTTCCTGGGATAGTCAGGTTTTCCCCTTTCCTCGAAAATCAATATTAATTTTGATTTCCTTTGAGTGACTTGTCCTCCAATTATTAGTTCCCCCCAGTGCTACTAGACTTGACAGTTATTTAATGAAATTCAAGTTCGTTTTTATTGCTATTTCTATTATTTATTTTTATTACGTCATTGTATTAGTGACCTTTTGATTGTAGGATGGGTGCAACTGTGCATTTGGGTTCTCAGCTCAGAACAGGTGCTTTATTAATGCTAGGGTTATTACTGTAAAAAAAATGAAACCAATGGTTGGACTTGACTTGTCATTCTTTTTGTGTAATCTGTGTCCATGTATTTCCTTTTTTCAAGGATGAGGATTCTCTTTGCAACAAGCTGTGTACATTCACTGTTACCCAAAAAGAGTTCATGAACCAACACTGGTACCACTGCCACACCTGTAAGATGAATGATGGAGTTGGTGTCTGTACAGTTTGTGCGAAGGTTTGCCACAAAGATCATGATATCAGTTACGCCAAGTATGGGTCATTTTTTTGTGACTGTGGAGCTAAAGAGGATGGCAGCTGTATTGTAAGTATCTGGCTTTTACTTCATGATCCATTTCTGGAATTCACTCTTTCATTAGATTAGATATGCCAGATCCTTGCATTTACTGCATTAGGACTAAGCAATGAATAATTGTTGTTTCTGCCAGGCCCTTGTGAAACGCATGCCAAGTAGTGGTGCAGAGAACCAGAGTACAGTTGCACCATCACCATTTGCATCAGGAGAGACAGATGAAGCACAAGATGATGCAGAAAGTTCCTTGTCTGGTAAAGTGACGTCTGCAACTACTGGAACAAGCTCCTCTACTGGAACAGCTGCATCTGGGCTGGGTGGAGTCAGTGCTATAGGGAATATCCAAGCGGCTATCCAGGAACCTGGAGCATTCATGTCGAAGTCTGTGGAAGCCCTGGCCAAGCAGCTTGAGGTAGGTTGCGGACTTTTCTAGCTACGCTGTACCTTGAAAATCAGCCAATAGAGCCATAAGCAAGACCTCATTGTATCATCCAATCAGTAGTTGCCATGCTGTGGACAATGGGCAGGGTTGTAATCAGTCCGAACTGATGACTAGCACTTATTACAAAAGTAGGAAACTTTTGTTTCAGAGCCATTCCTGCACAATGATGTTTGCCAAATTACCCACTCTTCTCAGTGTAGGAGACACTCTAATGTCATTAACGTTGCACACATGGAGCCCAGATCATGGAAGAGGCTCATCGCTCTCTCTTGGTTGAAAAGAAACAAGCCTTCACAGGCATTACTTATAACTGTTATGATTACAGAAATTACTTGTGCCTTGTTTCAATAACTACTAAGTTTTTTTCCAATTTTACAGAAACACAAGCAGTTGCTGGTAAGCCAGCTGGAAAAATCATCAGTAGTGGGTACAACTCTGGATCTTCTACAGTGGTTGATGGGTTCTGGTGCTGGAGGGCCAAGCAGTGTAGGGATTGGTGTGTCAAAGGCCATCACTAATGCTTTGAATGAACTGCACTCAACAGAGAAATCTGTGGAGAATACAGACCAACTCATGGTATGTTTGCATATTTTGAAATTCTTTATAATAAGTAGTAATACTATGCTGTGGAAAACAGTTTGTTATCCCGTCTCTCCATTCTCTGACATTGGCTGACACTATCAAATCAATACAAGTGTGTTCCAATAAGGTTGTATCAGGGAACAATGAATAAATTAACCAGGGTTAAGTGAAGCATTAGCTCAGAAAATATTTATGATTGTATGTGGTATTCTTTTGAAGCAAAGTAATATTACCCTTTGACGTCCAAACCGGCCAAAACCGGCCAGACTTAGTATTTGACTATTTGTCAGTGGGGAACCCCCGGGAGTCAATGGGTTAATCACTCACTGAAAAACTATGTCCCCATTAATAATGAACCTTGCCCAATTTGCCTTGTAGGTTAAGTAAGAGTAAACTTAATTTCCTTGCATATTTTTCAGGTTCCAAC
>NC_090870.1:46417813-46460313 GCF_036669935.1 Montipora foliosa
GCTTCAACTGTATTGTATGTAGAATGCATTTAGCTAAAGTAGCCAATCACTGTATATGGTCTAATTGAGAGCCCTTGTGTTGGTCAATGAAAGTCTTCTCAGCAGAGTGATTCTTTGCCACAGATTTACGACCTCTCTCAAGATGCACTGAGTCCTCTCTACTACTTCCTGCTGCCAAGTGGCAAGATCAGAGATGTCAGTTTCATCTTTGATGATGGTGAACACAGCTTGATTCTGATGTCATCAGGAGGACAGCTTTATCTGCAACCAATGGATGACAATAGCAGTGCAATAAATGGTCCATTTTACTTAACTAATACAGTTCCAATTGAGCATCCTGATCTTGAAGATTCTAGTGGACAAGTAGCTGGTGGAGGGGTGTCTGTTTACTATTCCCACATCCTGCAGTTAATCTTCTTCAGCTACAGTCAAGGTACTTCTTAAACGCCAGCTTCGTGCGTCCATACCTGTGTGTACTACTAACATCAATCGTGTCCCCTTTTCTCTTGGTCATCACCAAGAACACGGGTTCTGATCACTTCTAATTTATGTGCAGTCGTAGTGAAGGTCCATTTTTGTAACTATTGACAACCACTGTTGTTTCAAATTTCTGAGCGCCTGTAGACGAGATGGAAGTCGGTGAATTTGCAGACCTCCAGCCTTGTAAGTGGCCAGAGTCCATGTTCTTGGTGCTGACCAAAAGAAAAGTGGACTCTGGGGATCAGATTGCACTAACATGTATGTGTACACTGTATTCATTCCTAACTTGGCTAGTGCGGGGAAGTACAAAACCATCTGGAAATTAAGAGTGAATTCGATTGACCCTATTCCGGAATAAGAATCCGTGGAGTGATGATTAAAACGGTACATGTATGTTTGGCACATTTTGAAGCAGCAAGGATAATAAAAATATGTTTAAAATAGTACTTTAGCAGGTGAATCTCCGTAAAAATGAAGAATTTATAACTTATATTCCATGTATTCCTATTCCGGAATACGGTCAATCGAATGCGCCCTTAGAATACTGTGCAAATGTAGCTTGACACCGTGCTTCTGAAGGTTTCATCTAGCCATAAATGTTATTTTAATCGCTCTGATCACATCTGGTGCACTGTACATGTATTTCAGGATACCATTCTGTAGACATTCTAGTCCATTCAGTTTCACCACTTCATAGCTAATATTCAGTACTAATATTGCAGATGACTGTTTCTCAATATTGCACCAGTTCTGATTTCTTTGACTAGAATGCTGCATGATTGTACCTTTAGAACTTGAACCTGTATTGTTTGTTTTGTTTTGGTTTTTTTAGGTTCTGTGTTTTGATTCCAGCCCATTAGCACTTGCGACTTGTTGATTTCCTTTGGTATGATTAATGTTGACATTTATTTTTAGGAAAAACCTTTGTTGCTCCTTGGAGCAAAAATCAAAAGAAAATGAAGAACATGTTTCCAGTAACATTCAAGAGCAGTTCAGGTGGAAATAAAAACTCTCAATCTGCAGCCTTATGTCAGTGGAGTGAAGTGCCACAGCATCCTGGTTTAGTCTGTTGCCTGACCCATGCTGGTGGTGTGCCTGTGGTACTCATGGTTAAGCCACATCAAATACTGGTTAGTGTTTCATGCAGTTTGTGCCTTATTATGGGTGTTTGTATCTTGTGCCTTAATCATGGGTCTGTTGGCAATCATGGTTGATTTTGCTAAGCTCTCACACATTAACTTGCTAAGGAGATGGCCTTGAGTTTTCTTTGCAACATGAGTGGCCCACAAGATGGCTATCAATTCATCTGTTTCCCAGAGAAAAAAATGTTGTAGTTTCAATGTTTTGAAACTGCTTGGAAAGATGGTTAACTTTCTTACAAAACAACACCACCACCAAAAACAATAATTATAACAGGTCAACCATTTTTAATCCAGGGTTGTCATAAGTAATCACCAAGTACTATATTGTCTTGGCCTTCTACTCTACTCCACTGTTAATCAGCATAAGGATGTTACATTTCCCTTATTTTTTACCTCTTACTTTTTGAAATACAACCACCAAATGCTTTTTGGCAGTTCCTGGAATTACACTTGGCTTACACGTTTTGGTTTTACGACACTCAATTGAGAGTCGCTCTAATTGTGGACCTTGTTGTTAATCCTTTGAATAGATTCAAGAGATCAAAGCAACATCATCCAAAGCCAAAACACAAGACATGGTAGCAATTCGCCATTCAGTCAGCACATCGGATCAACAGCGTACCACCATGATCCTTCTCTGTGAGGATGGCAGTCTGCGCATTTATATGGCAAGTGCAGAGCATACTGGTTACTGGATGTCCCCAGAGTTCCAGCCCACCAGGTCGGTATACCCATTATTTTTTTTTGTGGCAAGCAAATACCATGTATTGTTTCATTGGCATAGCTATTTACCAGCTATTTACCTGGATGCAATTTTACAAAGGTCACACACTGTTCAAAGGTCTCTAACCCCTAACCCCTAACCCCTAACCCCTAACCCCTAACCCTAACCCCTTTTCAAAGGTCACACACGACATAACTGGCCAAATCTCTTATTATTGTTGCCACGATAATGTCACATGATTGAAATATCTTTTTTGACAGGCCCCTCAGTATCATAAGACCAGCAAGAAAGAAGAAAGCTAGCAAGACTAGAGTGAAGTCCACCACTGTCAACTTTCCTGTGGATTTCTTTGAACATTGTCAAGCACTTAATGAAGTTGAGTTTGGAGGCGGAGATATCTTGCAAGTTTACAATGTGCAGCAGGCAAAGCACAGACTCCTGACAGCTGGCATGTATATTGCAAGCACGAAGGTGTGTATTTGAAGTTGAATGGCAGTCCCCTCTCGTGGAATTTCTGGGATTAAACCGCTTTGTCTGTTCGATATAATTAATATCTGTTTGTTACTTTGTTCCCCTGATAGTTGTGTTTTGCTTACTTTGTTTCAACATGCAGCCAAATGGTTTCAACATTGAGATCACCAACACTAATCTTGGAGTGGTCATGGTTGGAGTGAGGATTTTGATTGGCTGTCAGTCAGTGGAAAAAGCACCTTCCTTTGTCGAGATCTTTGGCCGAGTAATTCAGTTGTCACTGACAAGAAACAGGTGGTTTGACCTTCCATTCACCAGAGAAGAATCGTTATCAGCTGACAAGAAATTCTCCCTATTCAGTAGGTTTCCATTTGCGTGTCATCTACGTAGTGAAGGTTGCACATACATGACTTGTAATCCCAGAGAACAGGCCGTTTCCGAGTTTCCCCTAGCTTTAACTTCAAACTGAGTTGGAGTGCAAGGTTTTTCTTGAACAAACTAATATTTTCATTGCTATGATATCGCACGAATTTTGCAATTTTCTTTGTTTTGATATAGTGTTTTCATTCACGTGATCAGTGACCTTGTTGTCAACCAAAACAAGAGAAAACGTTTGTATGATAACAGAGCTCAATTCCCCAAGTATTAGTTAGGAACACCGAGAGGCTGCCATTCCTTTGTGTAGGAACACCAGCATGGCCGCCGTGACATCGTGTGAAAACACTGTGTATATGACAGATTTTTAAAAATTTATTCAATCGAAAGATCGTGGTTTCCTGAGATAAATTAATTAGGAAAATTCAACACCGATTTCCTTTCCCTGTTGTTTAGCCTTTTAAAACTCAGAATTTTCACTTCTGGTGAAAGGGATAGAAATTTCGTTCTTTTGTCAAATTTCATCATTAGAACCAAATACAACGCATCTCAGAAGCGGTTTAAGCAACTTCTGAATCTAAAAACGGGAAAATTCTGGCCCAGGAGAATTTTAATTCTTGTTTTTTTATCTCAGAAAACTATAGTGTTGCCATTAAGTAAATTAAAAGAATCTGTCATATACACTTTAAGTGGACTCGGAAATGGCCCAAGACCTAACTACATGTATCAACCATTGATTAAGCATGATGATGTGATTTGCCGTAAATAAATTGGTGAAAAAAACATCCTCAGAAAGTGGTCTCTTTTATGATTACTAGTGTACATGAAAGTTGTTCGATTTGCTTTTAGACAACAATATTATTACGTGTACATGCCATTTGTTTGGCTAATTGCAGTCATTACCGCATTTTTTTTGTTTCATGGTCAGTACTCACACCATTCTTGACACAGTTTTTGTCCTTTTTTCTCCTTAGTCGGCCAGTCTTTAGATCCATCGGGAGTCACCATGTTGGATTCTGTTAAGGTTTACTCCAAAACCAAGGAAGCGTTTGGCTGGCCTGATGATCCACAGGAGGAAATTCCTCCTACTCCTGGCCTGGGGCCTGCTGCAACTGTAGACACAGAAACTGAAATCATCAACTCTGTTCCCGCTATGACAGCCGTTGATAAGTATGGCACTAAAAAGCACCATTCTATTTCTTGATTAAACACCTTATGTCCTCAACAAAATTTGTTGAATCTGGTTGGATGAGAGTGGTACAATTTTATTCCACGTTGTTGTCTCAATTAAATTGTTCTGACAACCACACATACAATTTACATGGCATGCAAAATCTAAAACAAAATGTAACTAATAAGTATAAACAAGAGTAATTAAACTTGCATTGAAGTGTTTCATAGTTGAAGGACAGTTTTTCGTAACTAAGCGGAGTCTTTTCTTGAGAATCCATGGATGGTATGCACTAAGCATCAATAGACCAAGTTATTTAATTTGTTTCTGACAAACATCATAAATTATTCATTAGTAGTTGCTTCTTTAAAAAAGGAATTCTATTTCTGTCGCAGATTGGTTGTCCACTTGCTTGAGGTAGTGGATGGTTGTTTTTCCACCTTCATATCTCAGGAAGAGATGCCACGACAGTCTGCACTGCAAGCTGCTACCTCACTTATGACTAGTGCTATGCCCAGTGCTGTTCAACATCAAGCTCAAGCCCTGCTGGCCACCTTGCATCCCTCAAAAGCATCATACCACAGTCACAAGGTACTGTAATGATTATTGAACTATTCTCATCCTTTGTTCTTTTTTAAAGAAGAAAGAGATTCATGAATAATAAACAATGTTTGGTCATCAGATGTAATGAATGAAGGGAAGATTGATGCAAAATGAAGGAGTGACTATTTTCCTGTGGGAATTTTTAGACCAGTGCTATTTAAGTGTCACGAGTAAGAGCTGTTAGAAAGGTATAACTGCTTTCAAAGAGTTATATTCATCAAAATTCTGGGGGAAAGTGGGAAATGTAGAGACAGGAAACTGTTATAGACACTCACATAAATGGAATCAGTATTCAAATAAAAATATGATTTTTCTTCATCCTAAACCTCACGTTGATATGAAAAGTTCAATTTTTTTTACTTAGCATTACGTAAGGCTTGACATGTCAGACTATCGAAAAAAAATTAACTATTGGTGTCATTTATGCAACGGGTTATTCATCTAGCAAGAATGTAAATGTGACTACGATCGACATTAAGGTTCCCATTACTTGTGGGGCACCTGATTCTTGCATTATTATTGCAAGTGCGGCAGTGCGGCCCAGTGGTGAGGGCGCTTACCTTGAGATCTGGGGATCGCGAGTTCAACACCCGTTCTGACCACTTGTTGGATTTGATCCTGGTAGTTGTCCCTGCTTTAGCTGCACTTGTAAAATAGCCAACTAGTTTGCCTCTGGCCATCAGTTGGGACAACTTAACAGTTGTTGTTGTTGTTCTGTCTTGTCGTTTCGTTGATTGTGTTTCATAAGGGACCTTAAGCAAGGTCGACGACAACGGCTACGAGAACGCCACAAAATAATAGGTTTAAATAGGGAAAACAATAGTTCTGCGCACCCTGCACGTGCGTTTTACATTTTGATATATTTCTTTGCCGTTCTCGTCTTGACAACGATGTGAAATGGTCAAATTTGAGGTCACGTGGAGGACGAGAGCACCTGACGATGGATTTTCAATTTTCTCTCTAAATATCCACACCGTTCTCATCAATTTTATTCTTGGAATGTGTCTTCGCACTTTCCAAGCCAAGCGAAATGGAGTAATCACAAAATTATTGCAGTAACGGAAAATAATATTCTTAGACAACATTTTCGTAGCCGTTGTCGTCGACCTTGCTTAAGGTCCCAATTGGCCCTTAAAAGCCCTATGGGGAGTGGTCAATTACGTAGCATTATATTGTATTATATTGTATTGTATTGTTTTTTAGTATAAACACACAGGTGATTATACAAAATCGCGCGCTCTCATTGGCTCGCTATCTCGGATTATCAGCCGATAATCACCTCGACGGACAAAATGGCTGCCAGTAGTCGTTTTGCCACTGTAAGTGAAGATGATTTCGCGTTGAAATGTTTTTTTTTTCTCGTTTTTGAAATAATCACCTGTGTATTTATACTGAATATTCACCGATAATCACTTCGCCTTCGGCGAATAATTGTTAAGTATTGTATGTTGTATTGTATTGTAAGTGCAAACATAAAATATGCTAATTTGATATTTTCTTTTTGTTGTGATAGGATCAAGCACAGCTTTCTCAGGTAGTGAGCTTCCTCTGTAAGCTTGAAACACCCTTCCAAGCAAAAGAAGGATCATCAGGAGAAACTGATAAGGAGCTTAACAAAACAGGCTCGGAGACAAACCAAACTTCAGTAAATGCAAATGATCTGGATGTTGAAAGTTTCCAGCGATTCGTTGTCAGTTCAAGATCTGTGGCAAGCACAAGGCCCAGTAATCTGGCAAAATATACCACTCTTCCTGGGCAAGCAACAGCAGATGGTCAGTGAAACAATTTTTTGTTAAATTCCAGTTACCTATGAATTCACAGCTTCAAATCGTGAACTAAGATCGAAACGTGTTTTTATTACACCTTTGTATTGTAAATCAGTATTTTTAAGTATGTAGTGTTGTTGCTTGCTTGTAAAATCACTTCCCTTTGGACAGTTAAGCCAATAAGACAAAATCACAAGTTTTACATGTAAGTTTCTCCATTTGCTGTTTTTCTAGAAGGTGATGACAGTCGCCACTTTGCCGTTTGTTTGATGAATGTCTTTTGGAAGCTTCACAGCTGCCAGCCCGTCAATCCATCACTGTCACCTTTGTCTTCTATTGGTAAAAGTGAAAATTTCTTATGGTTAGATAGCCCCTTTTTGTCGGCAGTCCACTATGTATTTTGTGGACTACCTGGTATGTCACTGGGAGCATGATCATAATGTCCGTGGTAGAAATTTTGAGTGACATCCAAATACACGTCTACACAATGGGTGCCTATTTTTCCCATAAGGAAATATGTGATTTCCACGGGAAGCGACGACACCTCCAAAAGAACCTAAGAATTGCCTGTGGAAGTTCCAGAGGTTCAATAAGTCCCATGTTTTCGCCTAGCAAGTCATGCAGCAGTGTTAAAGAAAACCAGTGATGACCCTTAGTAATATTTTTCTGTGTAACTACAAACATAAGTAAATCAAATCTTTAGGTAGACGTTACGCAAAGGCTTTCTTAAAGGGGTTTTTTCAGGGGCAGTTATTGAGCTATTGGCGATCATAGTTGTGACCAATGGAAGAAATAGAAGAGTAATCCTTGTATTCTCCCCTCTCCATCCACGTTGTATAATTATGTACATGTATCCCATTGCTTCCTTTCTATTTCGTGCACGGGTTCTTGCGTCGTTGTAGAAGCAACAGATAACAGAATTATACTTCAATTTCAGGTCTTCAGCATGTGGAATCAACTGTCACAGCTCTGGTGGATATCATTCACGCATTTGCTATTGCTGACCCTTCAAAGGTTAGCCTTGCTGTCAAGCAGTACGTGAGAATGCTGCTCTGTGAGGTAGGTCGCATTTTAATGAACTCATACACAATGATTCTGTAAGCATCTTGAAGACCCCCGTTAATTTCAGGAATCGGGTTTCATGGCCTTAAAATTTGAATTTTGTGTTCAAGAATCCTTTTCTTCTTTACTGAACAAGTGCAAAACAATTTTGCTAGGTTTTGCTGCTGGTGTTTCTTTAAACAGGGCGGAAAAATCCCATTATTTTTTTATCTACTTAAGTGAACAAACGTTAAAATAGGCGATGACAGTGATTTAGATGTCATAAAACAAAATGTTGTGCTGTTCACCTTGCGGTTTTTCTTATTCGGTCTGCCGGTAAAATGCTATGTACCTATTGAAATCATCGAGGAAGAGAATTGGTATGAATGCGTTTAAGATCAAGGGAGGGATCTGAGAGTAACTGAAGTCTCGTATTGCACTTGCGTCCGGGACAAAAATTAAGTTGAGTTCTTAATTTTTGTTTTGTTTGGAAGGAAGTGAAGTCAATTATAGAGCGATTTAATTATGTATGCCCATTAATGAAACCTATAATTTTGTGGCCTTGTCTTTTTTGTGTCGTTGTCGTTACTCGTGTTCCCTGATAGTTCATGGATGATGTGAAAGTGTGTGGGAAGGATATTTTGACCAAATATTTGCAAGTCTTCATTGTTGAAAATTAAACGAAACCGTACGGAGTTGTGTGTTTTTTACAAAACAGCGTAGATTGATGTTTTAAAACAACGTTGAGAAAAAATTCTTAAAAAATATTATGGAATACCCCCTTTAAGTGGTCAGCTCCACTAGTTCAAGGTAAAAGGATGAGATTCTACCAATCACATTATTACTCTGTACACAAAGATGAAATTATTTTCATTTTCTCACCAGGATCAGTCAGTGAGCTTTGCATGTAAGCAGGCTCTAATGCGCCTTATCCACAAACACTGGCATGACGTGGGTAACTCCCCTCCACAGTGTAACACTCCAACAGGAGAAGGAGTTGGGGGAGATGATTTTGATGGCGAGGAAGATGATGCAGATAGAGCTGACAGGACAACGCCAGAAGAAACAAGTGGAACAGATGCTGAAGGGCAGCGTACAGAAGAAGATCAACCAGATGCGGAAGCCCCAGAGGTAACTTGTGTGTAGCAATGGTGGGGTTCAGATTTAGCCTTATGAACAGGATAGGACTTCAAAATAAGTATAACTGAATAATATAGTGCTGGTAGCCAGGTCTTGCATCAGATGCTGTAAATTATGATGGGTGAGTCTTGCCAAACTTAAACTAAAATAACTGTTGTTCGAGGGACTGTTGGATAAATTTAGTGATGAGCATTAAGGGTTTATTTTTATTTTACTTTTATTTTTTTGTGGTTTCTGCCATAGCAGCAGTGGTAAAAGGAAAAATGGAGTGTCTAGTCGTTCTAGCGCTGAAATTTACAATTAGCGCGAACCAAGTCAAAGTCAAATGTTGGTTTTTGAGCAGAGGGGAAACGGAGTACCTGGAGAATACCTCTTGGTGCAGAGTAGAGAACCAACAAACTCAACCCACATATGACGCCGAGTCTGGGAATCGAACCCGGGCCACATTGGTGGGAGGCGAGTGCTCTCACCACTGCGCTACCCCTGCACCCCTAACCATCAAATAGAAAAATTAGAGAACCAAAAAACAACAAAAGGAAAAAACAAAATTGATGCCTTTCACCATTCCGTAACTGCATGTTTGTGTCATCTCCTGAAAATATAGTTCACGCTATGAACATATTTTTCTGTTTCCAACGGAAACCTGTAAGTGCAGGTAAATTCGCTTGAACGTAAAAAACCATAAAAGGCTAAGGTGAATGCTGCCCAGAGCATAATGTGATTAAGGTCACAAGTCAAGTGCGGTCGGTAAAAGTGAAAAAATAGACTGCAGGCTTTGGATTGTAATTGGATAACGATCTAATCTAACGGGGATTTGGGAACTTCTGGAGTCGAAACATTTCTGGATTTTTAAGGGAAAGTTGAGTAGCCTATGGAGGTCTTGAGCGGAAAATAGGTCAAGTTTAATGGTGTTGTAGGAAACGGTTTTGGCTAAATGGGAGAGATGGCTGGCGATAGAAGGGACTCTGTAGTTGGTACGTATGCAAGAGGGCTGTGTCTTCCGGTGTGCCAAGATTCAAATCTTGCTGAGAGGAGGACAGCGAGAAATCCACAGAGGACGGAATCTGTTGTTGTCCGCGGACCTGTGGGAGAGAGGGATCTGGTGCGAGTCTAGTAACGCCTGGCAGATGTTGCTGAGCAGTTGAAACAGCACCAGATGTTGAGCTCGATGGCGAGTTGCTCGCGGTGTTGAAGGTTGCCAGTTTTTGCTCCACGGTAGAAGCAATCATGGAGGCCAACTGCTGATCTGGCATGATCTCTGGGCCGGTAGATGGGGGTGTGGGGTCCCGAGAGTCGTCCGCTTGGAGGCGAGCGATGAGCTGCTGCCGTGGCCCTGATTGTACCAGGTGGCGCTGGGACGATAGTAAATCTATCGTTTCGGTCGGCATTGCTGCGTCCTGCGTCGTTTGTACTACATCTGCAGTGTTGGCACGGGCATTTGACTGAGCCGTGGTAGACGGAACCGTGGTGCGCTGGTTGCTCGAGATTTACGTTGTTTCGGCATGATAAGTGCACGTAGAGAAAAAATGCAATCTTAAAGAGTACGAGTCAAGGCACTTGCTTGAAGAGCAAAGCTGAAATGTGGCAGGCTAATAGTGTGGGGGGTTCACATAAGGCGAGACAGGTGAGAATCGTGTGATGTTGTGGAATATTAATGGAGGCTTTGGCAACCGCTTTGACATTGTGAAAGTGAAAGTACTTTGAGCTAAACAATGAGCTATTGACTACTGGACAAGCCTTGATTGCAAGGGTCAGGAGAAGAGAGTATGCTAGGGACAAGTGAGGAAAACTAGTACTCCCTTAGGACTTATTAACCCCAGTTGAGAGCTTAAACTTAAAACAAATTGAAGATGAGTACCGTGCCCACAAAATGAAACCACTCTTTTAAATTTTGTTCTCATTGTTACCTCTAACAGACTGCTCAGCAAGAGCCTGACCAAGCTCAGCCCGACCAGGCATCAGGTGCAGTATCATCAATAGCAAGTGCGGCCAGTCATCTTGAGGCCTTACTCCTTGGTGCAGGTGGATTGCCGGGCATGTTAGATCTCCCTGCTGACGCAGATGATGAGGCGATGATGGAGCTTGCTATAGCTCTAAGTCTTCAGGAGCAGGCTGGTGCACAGGGGCTTAGTCTCCAGGGTTTGCCACTACCAGGAGTGCAGTCGCAGAGTCTACCTGTTGAAGTTGGGGCATCCTCAGATAATGCATCGGGTATGTTAAGATTAGTAATGTGATGACTGTGTTGCTCATCGCTGTTGCAAAGTACAGCCATGGCCTACATTAGCAAGGATTTTAGGCACTCTTAGCTGTCTTTTCAAATAAGGGTACGGTACAGTACATACATGGTCCGTGGTAGCAATTTACCTACATGTGAAATCAGTTACATGTTGGCTTTAAATGTGTGAGGAAACTAGCCTTTGTGGGAAATCACATCGGTGGACGGGAAGTGCTGTTACTGCTTTGCCATCCTAGCTCCGGTGCTGTGTACTGAGCAACAGAATAACTTATTGATACATGTTTTCTTTCCACTCCTTGCTTCCTGTAGGTCAAGGCAGTGAGGATGAGTACGATGTTCCACCTTGCAGTGCACAGGGCTCTTCAGCAGGTCACAGTGCACCCAGGTCGCCTCTGCCCCATGATACTGGGCATACAGGAGGTGAATTTGAGAGTGGTAGTAGTGTTGACTCTGTTGCTGCCGAGCCTGGGACCAGCATGGAGACTGTTGTATTGGAGAGTGATCAAGCTGGTACGTTTGGCAACCATCCAGAACAAACGTGGATTTGAAGTTGTAGTACTCAGATAAAGACGGATAAGGACAGGAAAACTGTAGGCCCCATCTCACAACCCCTTTTCAACTGCTTATCAAACATAGCGATTGCTGAGGATAAGAAATGTATGGCGGAGAGACGTTCAAAGTAATGAAAAAATGTCAAGAACGTGCCAGAACCCAGCCTCCCTCTGTACTTTAGGACCCTGAGTGTTGGGTTGGGCCAAGGCCTTTAATGCACGACCTCCAACAACACCTAAGTACAGCTTTTTTCTTCCAATGCAGGCATTGGGTCCGGCATTGTAGATAATCAAACAATCAATCGAGAAAGCGTCAACACACGTACCACAGATTGAGCAATGTTTAGTACCGTCAACTTAATGTGGGTCTGGCTGCATTATTCCAGTTCTTTATTGATTTTTCTTATGGTGGTGCTTGTAATTGCAGGGACTGCAACAGGCCAGTCCGACTGTGGCAGTAACAGAGATGAAGAGCAAGGGCGTACACAGGAAGACAAGGAATCTCTAATGGATCAGGAAAAGCTACACTCGTTAAAGTTGCTGCTTCTGGACGAACTATTGCTTCACTTGCCTCAGCTGAAAGATGTGGGAGGAGTGCAAGCAATACCTTTTATGCAGGTACGAATCTCCTCTCTCCACAAAAGGCGATGCAGGTATTGTCGTTTTCATTGACGAACATGTGGGTTTAGGCATTTCTAAGTTCACCGTAGGAAAATCTGTTACACTTAAGAAATTTGCTCCCTCATGGGCAACAGCGATTTTCCCCGCCGAAGAATGTCCAATGTGACTGCAGCTGTTGTAACTTAAAACCTCTCTTATTTGATCTTTTGTTTGTTTCAGGTGTTGCGGATGTTGTGTTCAGACTTGGAAGATAATGAAAGAGACAAAGTTGCTTTAAACAAAGTGTTGAGTGCTTGCTTAAGTGAACTGAAGCTGGATCAAATGGTTAGTGATATGAAGGTGTTATCATCCTGGTTTATTATTTACATCCTCTCCCTTCTCTGAAGTTGTCTTGGTGCTGTACGCTGCTTTCACTCACCACTACAAATAAAGATGACGGCCGTTCAAGATGGCGATACAATCAGGACACCATGAGAAAATAAATGAATTAATGAAATAACGTCTATGCTTTTGCATGTCTCTCGAAGAAATAAATATATCATACAGTTCACGTTTGTTGATGGTTTTCAAGAGTGGTGATGAAAACCATGAAACGTAAGTTAAAATACAGATAAGAAATGAACGGCAGTGGAACGTTCATTCTCCTTATTAGTACCATGGTTTTCTTTTTTGGATAATCCTGATAATTTGATGTGATATAAAAAAAAAAACCTCTTTCATTTCATTGAAATTGTGAGGAGGATTTACTTACCGATTACTCCTGGAGGTCAAGGGGTTAAACGTATAATTGATTTCTTTGATTTGGCTAACGCAGATTTACTATTCATTTGTAGCAAGATGTAAAGCACATCTCTTCACGCACAAAACAACACGAAGTCTGGCTGATTTTAATGAGGTTATTGAGTGTCCTGATGTCAAGAACCAAGTCCTTGGATAAAAATGGCTCTGAGGTAAATTAGTACCATTAAGTTGTAATGAGGCTGCAATGAATTTGAGTGAAAGTTTTAGAGAGAGCAGTCGAGTATTTGTTCGTATATAGGTAAGTACATGTATATGTACCACACAGTTGAATGGTGCTTTCCACGCTTTCTGGTTGGCTAGCTCGGAGGTGAAGAGCAAGTACTATTCACCGCTAAGCAAATGGAGAAAAACAAAATGGCTTCTGGTTTCGCTTCGGTTAACGAAGAGAACATTTTGTCAATGAACTCGGCTTATTATTCAACTTGTGTGGTACATACTAAACCAATATTATTCATCTCAGTGTCGGTACATATCCACCACTATTTGCCGACACTGAGGAGGATCATTGTTGATAATATCATTTGGGGAGGGGGGGGGGGGGGGGGGTACACTTAAATCTAATTACGTTAAGAAGTTGACATAGATTGGCTTAAGAGTCGGTATTGCGCAAACTCACTGTCCTGGGTCGCCGTTTGTTTATCCTTATTTGTTGTGTTCTTTATTTTTTCACCAGTCATCCTCACTTGTTTGCAAGCAGACAGCAGCCACGCTTTGCGATGTTGGAATCACAAGCAATTGTTTGAAGATTCTTAAGACTCTGTTGGAACATTGGAGAGATGTGGCCAATCAGGAGGAGGTCAGCTTCGCCTTCGTTATTTTGTCTGGCTGCAATGGGATATTAATGAGTTTACTTTATACCCTTTTAGCTAATCCAAGTCAAGGTCTTTTGATGTTATTCATAAAGTAGTGTAAAACTGATTAAAACGGTTTGGGACCCTAAATTAAACCTAGGAATAGGAAAGTGTTACTAAAAATCATTTTATTTAAATCTTATTCTCATAAAACCGTGCGCAAGTTCTCACTGCAAATAAAACCATATCAAATTTAAATGAAATTAAATCAGAGCAAGTCAATTTTTACTGAATGAAATAAATGCAATTTGAATTGCGGGTTATATACGAAAGAGAGAAGCGATCCTTTATTACTTTAATACTTTAATAGGGATACTCTTTAAACAGTGTACACCATACTAGGAGTCCTCGCAGTTATCTAGACATTTTAAGGAATTGTCTGTTGTTGACAACGGCAGCGCAAAGGTCATGGGTTCGCATCCGGTGAAGCCGCCTCAATTTTTCCAGTGGTAATTGCGAGGACCGCTTCTCTCTTTCGTTTAATGTTACTCTTTGCAGTTTTTGGTTGAAGGGGAAAACCAGAGTACCTGCCTCAGTGGTCAAACGATGGATAGCGCTACCCACAGGATAAATCACTATCCAGCGGATAAACACTAGCAAAACCAATTGAGTTGTCCAGTGGATAGTTATTTAACCGGCGGATAGCGCTATTCATCGTTTGAATAACTGGCGCTTGAAGGATAGCTCCTCGGGCAAGGTAGAATCGAACCTAGGACAAACTGCTGGAAGGTGGGTTCACCAACCACTGCGCCATCCGGCATCTTGCAGATGGCCAATGCTCAGGTTCAAAAAACACAAAGGGGTGCCCAAGCTGATACGTTTTTTTGGTATTGGTTGGGTACATTTGTTGGTTGTTTGTTACCAGGTAATACATTCCGGATATTTGTCAAACGTAATGTTTGTGACATTTTTGTAGGAAGAGACTTCTGGTCTTGGAGGAGCATTACTGAAGCCTCAACCAGCCAGTCCCCCTCCAGACATGTCGCCATTTTTCCTAAGACAATATGTCAAAGTAAGTTTATTGAATGACGGCCTTGTATCGTGATTGAACAAGTGACTTTGGCTTGTGCCTTAATGAGTTTCTGGCGAAATATTTCCCCTTTCTGGCAAGCTGGGTTTGGTCAACACAATCTAAAGAAATGCGCCCGACTGATAAATGTCATGTTAAAGTGCTGGTCTTATTCTTTTACTTTTAAAGACCTTAATTTTATTTGATACACAAGTGAGGGTTCTTTCTCAATGACAAGCAAAACATTGTTTTCGAGCTTTTTGCCTGTATTTAGAAAAGTGGTACTTGAATTTGTGGGTGCTATAATATTTACACAATGCAGAGAAGGATATAAACTTGAATATTTAATCTGCGTGAACAACATATGTGTTCACGATCGCCGTGTGCTCAATCTTTTTTCAACTCTCCTACGCATTTGTATGAACCGCTGACCTACAACACTACACTCATGGGCATAAATTGTCGTCAACTGCTACCTCTTACTTATACAGGGGCACGCTGGAGATGTATTTGAAGCATATCCACAACTACTAACAGAGATGGCTTTGAGGCTTCCATATCAGGTACAGTAATTTTCGTGCAAAGCTGGTACCATTTTTCTACAATGTTGGTGATAAAATTACGGCCAGAGTTCTAGAGATTTTCACCACTCTGTTCCGGTGTTCCGGAGATATGTATTTGTGTTAAATGGTTAATGTTATCACTTACGTTTTTAAAGATTTCGATAATTTCTTTTCGTTTGGTAAGATAATTTTGCGGTCGTTAAGGTTTTTGATAGCTTTCAAAGTACCGCATTTGATAATGAAATTACCGGTCATGGGGCCTGTTTCTCGAAAGACCCGGTAACTTACCGTGCCCGGTAAGTCACCCGGTAATTACCCGATAAGTTTTCGGGTGTTTCTCGAATCTCCCGTTAAATTCGATCCCGTTATTTTTCCCGATAACTTGCCCGGTAACTTACGGGAGCTTTGGAGCTCCCGTTATTCTCCCGTTAAAGTTTACGGGTAACGTCATTTTGCTGCAACAAAACAAAATGGCTGCCGAAGACGGACTTTTGTTACGCAGTTTGTCGGCCAAGAACATACCAATGGCGGCCTGTACTGAATCATATGACCGATACAGAAGTCGTTGAGAGGCATAGGTTGTCAACAGGAAGATTAAATTGGCTGATTGAACGGTGTATTGTAAAGAAGATCGATCTAGAGAGACAGCAATTCGCGGAGACTCAGGTAAATCAATACAGGCTAATAGTCAAGACGTACCCACCTACTTTCGGTGCCGTAAAACTACAGATGTTAATATATTAAACTTCGATGGAATCGGCAATAAAGCTAGCCTTGACTTAAACACGGACTGCGGTTTGTTTTGGTGTGAGTCTACTTTTTTTTTACATCTAAATTCGCAGCACTCAGAGTCTTAATAGTGAACAACTAGCTGCAGCATTTCCAGCAAAAAACAAATGACGTGTTGTTAAAAAAAACATACAAATAAATAAATAAATGGGATGCAAACTACTGGCAGGGAAAAGCGATCGACCATCACGTGATATTGAGCAAAAAACAAAACACACCCAGCTAAATGCTGCATGTTTGCCTGAAACAGCAAAGAGGAAATTGTCTCCTTGTGTAAGAATAAAACATGCTTGTGCTCCAGAAAAAAAGGAATTATTATATGGACTCAAACTCGACAAAACCTATCAATTAATGCTCATCAAACAACGAACTTCTTTGCGTATGTTGTTCCCACAGCGGTCCGCTTAATCTCTGTTTTGTTTTGGTGGTGTTCAAGTGTGACAATAAATTCATGTTTATAAATCTTTCAAGCAAATGTGACCGTATTTTACCCTATAGCTGGCTTTCCTAGAGTGACTGGAGCAATTGATGGCTCTCTCATTCCTATCTGGCACCCAGACAGTGATGAACATCTCTCTGTTTGCCACAAGGGTTTTCATGCTATTAATTTGATGACAGTGTGCAATGCTCACCTGTCATCTACAAATTTTGTTTGCATATGGCATGGCTCTGTACATGATTCAACTATTTTTAATGCCAGCTACTTGCAAGCATGTATGGAGGGTGGAGGAGGCGGGAATGGGTGGCTCCTGAGAGACTGTGGGTATGCAAATTATCAAACCCTACAGGTACCACAAGGCCTGTACAAAAACGAAGAACACCACTAAGAGGGCCTGTGGAAGACAAAATTCCCCCCTTGATTACTCTGGTGGGCAGTGCAAAGCAGCAAATTTCTGCCTGGCCTCCATTACTCATAACTTAAGCCCAACTTAACTCAAAATATTTTCTTTTGTTTATAAAAATAAAGATAAATCTCAACACCAGAGAGATATTTGCAAAGCTAATAAGAGGCATGAGTTAATGTTATTTTGGAAAAGTATTAAAACTGTTCCTGGGAACAGGGAAATGCCTGCATTGGGAAATACCTTTAATGATTAACTCTCAACGGTCTGGACATGGAAATGCACCGCCCTTCCTATGAAGTTTTAAAAGTGACGGATGCCTTATATTTTACTTTTTGTGATGGTATGCAAGCTGAACAGGGGCATAGCGACCATATACGAACATACCCACATATATGCGTACCTCCAAAAATCCAAAAAATAAAACATTTTATTTTATTTATTTATTTGATATTTCCATTGTAAAGGGAGAGGTCTCTCCCTTTTCCTGTAGCCACATTTACCGTGGATAATGCACTCATCTACTAAACACTTCTATCAGTAGTTCCAAAGGTTGACAAATAAAAAACAAAGTTACAGCGAGTGAATAGTTAGCATTTTTTTCATGCTTTGATTTATGAAACTTACCCCCAGAAAACATGGGAAATGGCATTTCTGAGGCCCTAATGATAACAATTTTCTGGGGAGCATGTTCCCAGATCCTCCCTAGAGGCTCATGCAGAAAGCCCTTGTTTCACTGCACCTTCCTGTGGGTACCTATTAAAATGGAAATACCCTGCTACGCCTCCAGCTGAATTGTTGCTTCTAAGGATATAGATGATTATTGAGTTGAAAATGTTGAATATAAGCATTAATGCTAATAACACATGAGTGCATTGGATGAACTGGCTGAGCTGTTCTGCTTTCATGTATAAGTTGGGTGGCTCCAGTATCTATGAGGGAGAGAAACAGGGGGGTTGAAATATAATGCTAGATAAAGATTGGGGTTATGTGATTGTTGCCATTACCATAGAGGGGGGTTGGGAAATGTTTGAAGGACTTTCCAAGTAATTTTGGCAACCCCCCCCCCCCCCCCCTTCCCATGAGCTAATAAATGAAACCCCCCTGATACATACAAGCAAAATAGTTTTGCATCTATGTTAAAAGTAACAACAAAAAACCAAACAAAAGCCAAAACTTGATGTAATTGCCCAAGACATGGAGCATTCATAAAAATAAAACTACTAATAAAATTAATCACTCAGTTGCTTCATTTCCATTGGTCGAGTGTTATAATGTAACACGAAGTGATTCTAGAATACCCGGCCACTATTGCATTCTTGCAGTAGTGCCCTTTGAAGAACTAGGCATATAATAACAGATGCTATTCCTTTGCAAATTAAGTAGACCAGTATTCTAGAATCTAGCCAGTCTTGTTTATGATCAACAGGACATCTGTCTCAAAGACATGAAAATGAGTACAACAAAATCAATCTTTTCTTAAGACCGCAAATTTACCACCAGATCACCTGGACTCATCATGGCTTAAGAAAACCCTGTTCATCAAATGTGATTTTAGGATGACTGAGTATTATTGGTACCCGCTTCTCCTTCAAAATGTCACTTTCTAGTTCCAATTTCCCCATTTTTAGCTTGTAAGATGCTATCACAGTTTGAAATACTGACAACACATCTAATTCAGCATTTAAGTCATTATTGCTGCATGAAAACAATCAGGTTTAAGGGGGGTGGCTCTTAATTAACTACCAAACTGTTGCTATGGACCCCTTCAAATAATCATTTTGTGAGTCTCTTTAACTCTGCAGTTACCATTTTTTGCCAGTGTGTTCTATAACATTTCTTCTACTGATTCGACTGACAACCATATTTGGTTAATCACATGGCCAAAAAAGAAAATGCCTAAAAACTCAGCGAGCTAACGATGTTTTTCACAAATTTTTAATGCAACAGTACAAGAACAATGTAACACAAAGTCAGGGTAGCATGGATTTACGGCCCTCCTCTGATGCACTTTTCAAAATATCAGTTCCATTTTTTGCCCAAATAGAAATTCTAAGCCACAGTTTACAAATATTGATGGGACAGTTCCCATATGATGAAAAAACCGCCTCGTCTTTTTGTTAATTTCGAGACCGAGGACTGGGACTAGTTGCGCATACACCTTTATTGAAGTGATGTCAGATTTCCATTGAAAAAGTTACTTCAAAGAACCATCCATGCAACCTTTTTGTAGGGCTCTTTGACTAAACAGCTTCCTTAGCAACCATTGTCCTTCTGTAGTTAAGTGCCACCCCCTTAATAAAGGTGCCACAAATTTAACAATATAATTATCTTACTTCCAGCTAGAGGTGCACCAAGTATCTTTGACTTGAAGAAGTCACAATAAATCAAGGATAGAATTATCCTATAAACTAATAAGTGATTACGTACTAATTGATCCCTTTTAGCAATGTCTTTTAAAATCTACTAGACCCTTATGATAAATAACTATATAATTAAGAACATTATTTTGCTTTCCTTAAATAAACGTGATTTTTTTTTTCAAATAGTGTATCTTGAGAGTGTTCGCATATATATGCCAATGAAAATCGAAATAAATGCAGTGAACCTGAGGTAAGACGGAATTCCACCCGACGTACCTGTCGAGATAAAATTGAAAACAGATGTTCTTGAAGAGAATATTCAAAACATCTGATAATGCTAAACGATGACTCAAAGACATACCTCCTTCCAGTGGTTCGCTGTACGCTGCAATCTACTACTTGTATTGAATCGAAGCCTTCGAGATCGAGAATTTCGCTGAACGTCGTTGTAACATTTTCTGAGCTCCTATCACTCCAAAAGAGCGTTGCTTCCCAGCAAACTAAAAGTGTTGCTTATAAAAAGCATGAATAAAAAAATCCTGCCATCTAAACACCCTTTGCAAAATTTGGCCCGCCAATGAGGTTTAAAAAGTCGCCTTTCACTGCTAGAAGGCGTAAAAGGAACGATGGATGGCTTCGAACGCCACCTTTGTGTTTACATCACAGCGCTCGGTTGGGAAACTGGATGCTACAAGCTCTGCGGATCTAGTGCCAAGTCATTCTCCTTCTTTTCATGACGAGCGTGAAGTGCATGCAAGAGCCTGGTAACTCCCGGTTATTCTATCGGCCCCGAAAAGTACCGGGAAAGTTTACGGGTGCTTCGAGAAACACTCTTTCGGTCCCGATAAAGTTCCCCGGTAACGGTCCCGGTAAGTTAACGGGCCCGGTAATTACCGGGACTTTCGAGAAACAGGCCCATGGTCATTTTCCGTTGTAAGGCCGATTGCAAGGAGGTGTCCTGGTCCCCTATAAATTATTATAAAAGAAAGTCTCAGAAATGCTGTTTACGTTCTTGGGATTGGAGAAGTAATCTAAACTAATCGCAGGCATGAAATGCCAACAGATCGATTATTCCGTTTAGTAAGCAAAATAAGCTGATGTGACTTCTTGTAAGATTAAAGGATTTATTGCGCGTGATTGTCTTGTTTTTTCGGCCCATGGCTTCCTGAGATACCCTAGTTAAAAAAAAAAAAAGACGAAAAAGGAAAACAAGATGCCAACTAATCTACATTTTTTTAGCGTCAAAGTACCGGGCGTGAAAACAACCGGACGAAACGTCCGCCTTCGTCCTCAAAGACCCTGGGTCATTTAAATGTAAATGTTGATTATTTTTGTGAAACCTTTTCTTTAGAAATTAATCTTTCAAAGTTCTTTCCAGGAAGATACGAGAAGTTCATTTACACGGAAAGTGTAACTAATTTGATTTTTTTTTTCTATTTTTTGAATGAATTTCTATTTGCACCTACTGCGAACGGTTTGTCATTTTCTTCACGAAGTTCCGCTTTTATTTCACCGCAGCAATTGTGTACAGAAATGTCGGTAATAAGATGCACCCCTATTTGTGTATTTCCAATCCAAGCTCTCACGTTAAGTAAAAGCATTAGCTACCCAGTCCAACAAGGTTAGTGGTAAGGCCAGCGGTTAGGGGACATGTTGTGACGTCAATCGACTTCCTAGAAACGAGTATTGTTGAGCAAGGGGAGGCTTCGTGACGCTTATTAAAATCGTTGTGCCTTTAATTGCGTGTATTTATGCTGTAAAAGCCAGCAAAAATTCCCTTGACTGCATGATATCTGTTGGGGGGATCTGTCTTTATGATTAATAGAGCAACTTTCAAATGACCTTGAAAAATAAACAAAAACAAACAAGCGCGGGTTTTCATTGGCTCAGCAAACGCGGATGCAAACAAGGTCATCTCTCCATGGAACTTTCTGGAAAGCGATGTGCATTTTGCTTTGACGTCATTTCCAGGAGATCTGGTGACGGAATTCGGAGGGCTGGGGAGAAAAATTTTAAGGCCGTATCCCACAACCGCGCGCGGCCTTGAATGTTATTTTCGAATTCAACATGGCAGAGGCGAGGTTAAATGTCGTCGGTTCTACTTGAATGTTCATTCAGTAACAGGAAATGTGGGAGACACGGGATTGTCTGTTGAGTTTTGGCGATTAAAATACTGCAGGAAATCTGGAAACAAGACATAAGGCCGCGCGCGGTTTGTGAGATACGGTGCTAAAATTTTTCTTCTCAGTCCTCCAAATTACGTCACTAGATCACCTGGTTGAAATGCAGTAATATGATTTGGCACTCGAACTGTTTACTGCCCATATTAGGAATTTCCTTGGCGGGGATAAGGAGAAGCTTTGTTTTGATCTTTCCAAACATTGGTTCGTGAAACAAATTGCGAACACTTTTTTAAGGTCATTCAGAAGTCCCTCTATTACTCGAAACTAATGTGCACTTCAATATTAACGGGGTCACTCTTTTGTAGGTAAAGAAAGTTGCAGATTCTCTTCACCTTGAGAACTCGCCACAGTTTGGTGATGAATGGTACCAGTACTTGTGTGAGGTTCGTTGCAAAGTGAGAGTTCTAATGACCTTCACAGAGATCGCTACATTGTCTAACTCCAAATCTTTGATTTCCTTTTAGTATCTTTTGATTCAACAAACTCCATTTGTTCGACGGCAAGTCAGGAAGGTAATTCCGTTAGTTTCGTAATCGAATTTCATTTTTGCCCAATGGTAGACAAACGAAAAAAAGAGGATATATTCCTTGCGATAGGTTGACATGAACTAATGCAAGCCGTCCATGATAGACGATCTTTTTTTACATTTTTGTAGCTTCTCTTGTTTCTGTGCGGATCCAAAGAAAGCTATCGTCGCCTGCGGGACTTGCACGCCCTCAAGTCACATATGAAAACTGTCAGGTAGGTTTAACTGTGCCTCGTATCCCTTTTCTAACTGTGTTTCTAGCTTCCAAGCATAGGCACCTTTCAGGGGAAGAGGCCATTTATAATAGGCATCACTAAAGGGAACGCACCGCTCTCCCTGAGTTGGTGCAAAATAGTGAGCTCGTCTTCCTTTTATTCAATTCAACAATAGGCCATTTCCGAGTTCTTGCCAGCCTCATCTTCAAAGCGAATCTAAGTGCGAAGTTTTTGTTATGAAAATAGGTTTTCATTCACATGTAAAGTATAACTAATTACCATTACAAAAACTTGGCACTTGGACTCGCTTTGAAGAGGAGGCAGACTTGAACTCGGAAATGGCCTATTACTATAGTTTCAGCTCTACTCAAATGTTAAAAAGGACCCGTCTCCTCCACAGGGAACTTAGTGAACAGGGTGGATTCAGTTACGAATCAGTTTTCAATGGACCAATCAGTTTGCCATATGACACTCTCATCACTTTGGTAAGTCTGTTTCTTTTCATCGGTTACCGTCGTCAACATTATCATTTTGTCGTTATCATCATAACCTAAATGAAACATAGACGTCTGAGTCTACGAGTACGTGACCGTGAGTTTCATCGTCAGTGTTATTCTCTCCGCTGACACAAAACCATTCCTAAGTGCCCAATAACCCTATCTTCCAAAAGGGCGCCGCATCATTGGGAAAACAATTTCTCCTCAAATTGGTGTGGTGGTGATGAAGTGAAATTTAAGGGGCTTCTTTGTTATAGCTTCAGTGCTGGTGAGTAGTAATCCTGTAGCTACTCCAGACTGCTATTTTCATTGGTCCGTATGACCTGTAGGTTTTTTTTCCCGTCAGGGCTAGGTGCTTTGTTTCTGTTGTGCCATCTATTGTTTTATTCTCCAATCACAAACCGCGTCTGAAAAGCGTCAGGGTCTCCGGCGCTTGTACATGTACGTAGTTGTTCGGAATCCACGGGAAATGATGTATGTCAAGAAGTGCCCCTAATTAGGCACGCGAATTTCAATAAGCGTCACAAAGTGTCCTTGCTCTTCTCTCAACTTCAACATCACTCGTGTCGCGGAATACAGACAATTAGCGTCGCAAAGTGTCTCCCAGATGCTGCTCCTGGAGTAAGGGTAAACGGATGAATTTACCCCAAGCTAAAAATAACGCTTACCATAACCCTTACCTTACACGTTGTGTTAGCCTGCTTGCAGGCTCTCCGGCGGACTGGGGTCGCGGAGAGAGAGAGAGCCTGCTAGCAGGCTAACTTTGTGTTGGATGTCAAAAATTGGGCGTGCATCTAATTAGGTGAATTTTTGAATATAAGCGGGAAATAGCCAATTGTTCCTTAGACTGTTTCATTCATAGAAAAGTAATAATTTTCTCCTCTGCAGATTGAACACCTTAAAGCTTGTTCTGAAATTGCGTCGAGCCGTATCAGCAACTGGCAGGAATTCTGTTTAGAAGAAACAGGTATTTTTTCATCTTGGGTACTCACTTAAGCGAACGTGAGAATGATGTACACATATTAAATGAAATGCTGACAATTAAACCCCATTGGGAACTGGGAAAAATCCAAGCCCCAGATTTTTCCGAGTTCCCAGTGGGATTTAATTGTACATAAATTATCATATTTATCAACATCTAGGGCCGGAATTGGTGAATTTAGTAAGGGGGAAGTCAATTTCCCTGAACGTCCGCAACAACTTAACGTCATATGAACCTAAAGGAACGCGATAATATGGCATTGTGTGACAGCGCAACAAGCGGAATGCTTCTTTTAAATTTTTGTGATCGAGCGTGCCTACTACTTTTGCAGAGTTCCTTGAAACGCATTTCGTTTCTCTGTTAATGCTGATATTATTTCTGGACTTAAGACTGCGCCTCTCCTTTTATGTAATCCTAATCTTTAAGCGAATCGCGAACCATAGTTGTGCAAAACCACAGCTGCTGGAAAATAACTTTCGTCAAAATATTGAACTCGTCTCTGATGTGGATGGTTTTTTTTTTGCAGATATGCTGCCTTTCCTGTTGAGAAGCAGTTTCTTGTTTGAAGAGGGTGTGACTCCTTTGATGTTACAGCTGCTTGGCTATGCTATCTGTGAAATGAAGACACCACCATCTAGCTCACCTCAGAAGGGTAAGAAAGACAAAAAAGACGAAAAAGAGAAATCGAAGAGCAAAGAGAAGGACAAGGACAAAGATAAGGACAAAGAAAAGACAGCAGGTGAGTGCTAAGGTTGTAATTTGTATGGCGTTAATTCCAATAGTTCAAAAGGACTTTATGATTTCGATGTATTTAAAACCTGTTCAGTTATCTTGAACTAATAGTAATGGCAACGACCCTCTTAAACCGAGGTAATGCGGGTTTCGATGTGGTAAATTTAACAGTTATTTTCTTTAGTAGAGTGGAATAAATGTTGTCGATGTAAGTGCGAGGATCACATCTCCCTTTCTTATTTCATGGTACTGAGATTTATCCACGAAAATCATAGTGAAAAAAATTCGTACTGATTCTAAATGTAACCAATCAGGAACACGAACGACAAAATTTCACTGTGAAGAAATATCGTTCATCCAATCAGTAACGCGAACGACGAAATTTCACTAGTGATGAATAAACGTATCGAATGGAACGTCATCCGACTGCCGTTGCACAAAAGCCGCGCCCTTTGAAAAATGGCCGAGGGAAGGTTTGCTTCTGTTTGCTCAGTTGAGGAATTTATTTTAGAACAAGAAAACAGAAATGCCGCTCAAAAAACTGAACTAGATGTACGATTGCTTGAACGACTTTTGAAAACGAAGGTCGAAGACAGGAAAATGGAAGTTATTCCAGCGGTTGAGCTGAATGAATACTGAATACGTCAACCAATTTATCATCTCCGTCCTCACTAAAGACGGCAATGACTACGAGCTAACTTTCCTTCGCTTGGAACGACAACTGAAGAAAAAGGGCTATTCCGCAAGCATAACAAACGACCTGGTATTTGAGAAAACCAGAGAGGTTCTTTAGTCCAAACAAAAACAACTAAAGAAGCAAGGAAAGGGAAATAAACCCAAAGCGCTGGTAGCTTTGACAAGCGACAAACTAAAAACACTCCTCACTTTGGACTACTTTGGAATATCTGAAACACAGTAATTGTTGTAAATTTTATTAAATAAATTGTCTGTTGGGCGATTTTAAACCATTGTTTATTGCTTTCATCGCCCCACTCCAATTGTGCGAAATAAATTTGTCTGTCAAACACTACCACGAAAAAAAACCTCGGTACCTATGAAATAAACACCTTACAGCATGGAAAATGCTTTGTACGATTTTTATTCACTCGTTGTTTCGTATCAGAAAACTCACTCGTTCGCTTTCTGATACTACTCAACTCGTGACTAAAAATCGTACGCGCTCATTTTCCATGAAGTAATCTCTATTTACTCGACAATCGAATGAGGAGGACTTTTCATTCACCCTCTGTTTACGAGTAAAATAACTGATTGATAAGGAGCAGTGGAAAAACTTCGATTCCTTTTAAGCGACCTTTAAAAAATTTTAGGCTCTGATGTGAATAAAAAGACATCCTTGCATGAGTGCTCTGCTTCTGTTGCGTGAATTTCCTCAATTATCTTCACTGTTTATTGTTCATATTCAGCAGCCGCACAGTGTCTTGTCCAGTTGTTAAGTGATGCAGTTGACGAGGAAGTGATGAGTCAGTTTGTGCAGAACTTTCTGCTGGAATCAAACTCAACTGCAGTGAGGTGGCAAGCACACGAGCTGCTGTTCAGCATGCACAAGTAGGTCTTGGTAATCAACTTATTGCCTCTCTTAAAGGGAAAGTACGGTCTAGAAATAGTTTCTCTGAATTACTAAAGCTTTTCGCCAGGAATTCGAAAATAATTGCCGTTTTGTCCAGTTCCCTGTTAAAATGTGACAAGAGCACTTTGAAATTGCCTCTTTCGTGACTTGGAGAGTGCCATCTTGGATATAATTGTTATGACGTAGCAAAAGTCAACACACGTGTTTTGACCCCTACCAAGTTCTTCTAATCGGGATCACTTTCTCAATGTTGTGTGACCTTTCTGCTCCGAAAAAAATCAAATGTAAGGTGAACTATGGTAAACGGTCTTGTGGTTCAATAGGTAGTAGGTTAAGTAGGCCATTAGTGCGACAGAAACTCAAGTCACTAAGTACTCGTAGATCCTCTAGTCAATCAAACTAGGCGGAAAAAATGTAAACAAGACAAAAACCTTCAACATGCGACATAGAAATATTCGACTAGCGTACCTTTTTTTCTTTTTCGCTTTCTTTTTTCTCCTGCTACAGCCGTCTTTGATGCTTCATCAAGCGTATTTGTATTCACACGGGGGAAGCGTTTAGAATAAGCCGACGAAACCTTCAGATGTTGCATAATAATATACGTAGCAAGGCGTTTTACCGGTGTTAAATAGAAGTTCTTGGGTGTTTCCCGGGGTAGTCATTCGATAAAACTTGATATCGGAAAATCATTCGATAATTCGATAACAATCGATTAATTGATTTTAAACGATATCGATGTTATCGGTAAATCGATAAAAATCGATACTCACACGCCGACGAAGTGTTAATTTTATCGATTTTATCGGATTCATCGATCGCTATTGAATCGATAAAAATTAACCTGTTTCCGGTGAGGAAGCGTTTGATTGTGACTCTTTAAATGTAGACTTCAAAGGCGGCAATGAAATGATTTGTTGACGAACACTGTACAAGAGATCAAAGAGACTGCATTACGATTTTTTCCTGATTTTAATGTTCGATTACATTATTTTCGTAGATTGGATTGTAGTAAATTGTAAAAAAAAATAAAATTAAAAAAAAAAAAATTCGATTATCCGGGTTCAATTACAAACGTAACTTTTTTTTCCGTTTCCTCGGCTTCAGTTGTCGTCCAGTGTGGTTGTCGTCTTATTATTCCTTTCTTGCTTTGTTCCGCTGGTTTTGGAACCACGTTTTAACCTAAGAAATATGGGGAGCAAGAAGTGATCAATATAAGGAATGATTCAAAAGTATTTGCATGACTAGCCTCCTACGCAGACACCTCTTTGAGCTCGTCACGCGATTAGCCTCCTACGCTGACGTTCTTAGGGCTCGTCACGCGTTTCTCCCCCACGTGGGTGATTACGAGTCCGAGCCTCGCCCTGGGCGTCTAAATAATTTGTTCATATCTTTGACTTTACTCAAAAAATAACGAAAATCTTTCCCTTTTAAGACTGGGTCAAAGAGCACCCGGGAAGAGCAACGAGCGTACGATTGTGTTACATCAGCAAATAAATGAACAGTGGGATAATCAACCAGGGATCTATAGCGGATTTCAAATAAAACACACGTTGAGTATTAATAAAAGTTTGTTGAAGAGATGAAGCAATTTTTATTCTTTAACGAACAGGGAAGTTGTTATAAACTCTTTAATATCTTTTGGTGTTTCCGTTTCGAGAATTGGTACGATAAGCCAGTTTCGATAATTTCGATATTTATCGATAAAATCGATACCCCCAACTCAAAAATCGATAATTATCGATTACTCACACCAAACTCTTTTATCGATTTTTATCGAATTTCGAAAAAATTAATCGATCTTTATCGAATGTTATCGATTATCGATGTTATCGAATGACTACCCCGGGGGTGTTTTGATCTGCTCGAGGGGGATGAAACTAGACTGGAGAACACATATAAAAATTAAAAATTCCACAAGATTCCAGAAAATGAAAATTTAAAAAAAGTTGGTTAGCGAAAACAAAACGTCTGAAAACGTGGATGGACCGAAACTGAAAACTGCGAAGTCTGTTCGGATCATTTATATTAAAAGCGGGATCTTCAGGTACGTGAATATTGGTCTTGTTGACATTCGCTTTAAACTGAAATCTCGGTCAACCAGTCCAAACTATCACTATATTGGGGCGAGAAACCTAAAGCAAGCAATATTATAGACGACTTTCACTTTTATGCGCTTTTCCGGGCAGTAGAATAAACTTAACTTGAAATATAGTTCAATTTTGTTATCTTTATAGAAACTACTGAAACGACCTACTGTCGCCATTCGATGGAAATTTTAATCGATCGTTTGCTTAAAGTTTTAACAGGGTTCTCGTAGAAAGCCACGGTAGACAGATTAAACTTGATTTCACAGCAATGAGCGCAGGATAGCACTGCAAACTCTCTTCCCCTTTGTGAAACTCCTGCATATACCGCACTTATAAAACCCTGTTTAACGACCACGAGGTAATTAAAATCTGTTGTGATGATGGAACCAATATAAATACAATATACCCCCTGGATTAAGATTCAAGTTTACAATTGGGTCGGGATCGCTCTCCTCGCCTGTGTTTTCATTGTTTAAATCTATTCATCCTGAGAAATCCTTGACTATTGCTACGTCATAGCCTCGTTGGCTATTTAACACATTAAGGTCAAATGAGTGCTCAAGTTTGACAACACAGGTAACGAACTTTCGATTCAGAGAATCTTTTTCGTGGCCGTACTTTCCCTTTAAATGCACGGTGACTGCAACAACGACAACAACAACAACAACAACAACAACGAATCTCTATTTACAATAATAATCAATTAAGATATGATAGCCATCCCGCGCGTAGCAGTGCTAATCGAGGCTGTACAAGAGATATTTATCATTGTATATTTACTTAAATGCTTAATGTTAGTTGCAATATATTTTGTCTTGAATACACTGTATAATATCATGGAAAGAAATTATGGTTAGTGCCTACACAAGTTGCTGACAAATATGGGAGCTGAAATCGAAAGAAAGGAAGAAAAAAAGAAGGACTAAGCGACAACAGAGTGGACGAGCAAGTTAAAGGCGACCGTTGTATCGTAGCGATAAATTATAAATTATCGTATGGAAAATCAAACTGTAGATTTGACTTAAGCTAACCTCGTGATCAGTTCAGGTACACCAATATATTCATTTTCTGATTCTAGTATATTAAGTAGACACACGTAATTCCTTTTTAAACCTACTTTTATTGACATGACGTGATTTTGGTGGTAAACTGTTCCAAACACAGGTGCCAGATCGCGAAAACGAATTTTTTTCAATTCCAAGTCTGGAAGATTTGACGTAATAGTTTCCTCTGGTGGCCGATCTTTTGCCGTAACCATGCGCATTTTCTGCTTTCGTGAAAAGCTGCTGAATTAAAGAAGGAGCCACATTAGAAGAAATAGCATACATTAAACTTGCCGTGAGTGGGAAGGAAGTTGGGCTTGAGGAAAAGAGGAATGGCATGTTGTTGTTTATCTGTAAAATACATAGTCTTTAGGCGCGCTTTTGAAGTAAAAGTAATTTGTTTGTAAGATACTTTGCAGCACGGCCCCAAGAAACAACTCCGTAGGACAAATAAGGTGGAATTAACGAACGATATAAATTAGAGAGTATGGAAAAAGGGACATGACGGAGTCTTGCAATAATCCAATAGTTTTACTGATTCTTTAAGGGATGTGATGAATGTGATGCTTCCAGCTGAGATGTTGATTAACTAAAACTCCTAGATATTTGACGTTCTTTCCACTCTACAGCTTCTAAACGTTGAGAATTATTGTCGAAAAGTTTTATGGTGGGCTGGTATGTAATTTCCTTTTGACACGGCTGGAAAATGACGAAGTTAGATTTACTTATAAGTTAGATTTACTCATAAGCTTATTTGCAATGAGCCAACTAGACACTTTTGCTAATTCCTTGTTTAAGGTTTTCTCTAAGTTTTATTATTGTCTGCATGGAGCAAATTGGTATCATCTGCAAATATGAAAAATTCAAGAATATTTGAAGAGTTGCATATGTCATTTATATAGATTAGGAAAAGCAGAGGGCCTAGGACGGATCCCTGTGGCACCCCACGTAATGTTTGTAATGTTTCGTGTTTTTGTAATATGCAATTCTTGATTTCAGTGGTTTGAAATCTTCCCTTATTGAGATGCGAGGCAAACCATTCGTTAATTATCCCCCTAATCCCATAATGATGTAATTTGCCAAGTATTTACCGTGTCAAACGCTTTGCTTAAGTCAATGAAAACTCCACAAAAACCAAGCTTTTTGTCCAAATTCACTTTAACTTGCTGATGATATCAAAAATTGCATGTTCTGTTGAGTGCTTCTCGCAGAAACCGTACTGTGATTCAGAAATTATTTCTTTAGAAATTAAGTATGAATTGAGCCTTTGGTAGATAAGCTTTTCAAGTGTTTTATTAAAGATAGACAGAAGAGATATAGGAAAGGTTCGTTTATACAAATGTTGGCCGTGTAGCACTTATATTTTAAACAGAGTAAACTGGAGAGAGTGTAGTGTAACTTAAAGTGCTCGATTTCTATCCCCTATGAACCATCTGAGCGTTAGCCCTACAGATGGAAATGGGCCCACACAAGGACAGAGAAAAACTCTGACCAGGGTGGGAATTGAACCCACCACCTTCGGGTTAGATCTCCGCCGCTCTACCGACTGAGCTACAAGCTTCTTGGAGCAGTTTCATCATCTACTTTGAATTACTTTTGCAATTTTGAGCCTTTTGGGAAACATTCCTGATTCATGCAATGGAACCATTGAAGATATTAGTTAAAGGTACGCCTAAGATATGTCGTGAGCATTTTAGAAGACGGATTGGACACGAATACAAACCATAGGATTTGTTGGATGGCAAAGTTAGGATCTCAGCCATGATCTCCGCAGGTTCAATAGGGCGGAACACCAAAGAGCTAGCGTCGTTTCGTGGGGTAAGATAATCTGAAAAATGTTTTTCGGAATGCGGTAACTTAGCGGCTAACCGGTGGCAGTAGCAGGAAAAATGGAAGTTCATAATATTAGCTATTTTAGAGGGATCATTAACCAATGGTGAGAAGCTCTTAGCTCTCACAGCGCTAATCGAATTGTGGCATTTTTCTCGACCAATTAGTTCTCGAATACATTCCCTGGTCTTTTTCATATTTGACAAATTTTGATTGAAGAACGATTGATAAAACAATATCTTGCTTGCACGAGTTAAAGCTCGAATACTGTTTTTATATAATTTATATTTAAAAAAAGTTCGTTCTTTTTCCGCATAGCTGTTTTTATTCCCTTTGTTATCCTTTGTTATCCATGGGGTGTTCATGGACAGACTGTTAATAGAGTACCTTCTCCAGCAATAGTCAGCAAATCCATACAACCAACCCTTCTGTGAGACCCCATCCCACAGAGAAACATGTCACACAGACAAAATAAGGGGAAAAAAAAACATTGAGGATGAGCACGGTGGGGAGGGGAAAAACACTACAAAGTATAAACATTTGTGCCAGGCTTTGGAAGTTAGTTTAAAAAAAAATAAACTTAACGATTTTAGTTAAGACCCGACGAACCATGTGATACTGTACTTTGGCATTTGGTGGGAAGCGTCTACTTCATAGGTTTCTCTCCTTAAAGAACTTGAAATCTGAAAAAAATAATTTTCTCGTCCACTTCATTGTGCTCTTTTTCATCGTTTTGCAGAGTTTAGAAGTTCTTTAGTGTTACTGTATAAACGAAAGATGCATGTTGAAGAACTTCATCCTTGCCGGTTTATTTGTAGGTATTCCAACAGCAGTCAGAAAATTAAGCTGTCAAACATGATGTGGAAGATATGGCCTTATTTACCTGACTACGGCCGACGAGCAGCGCAGTTTGTTGATCTGCTTGGTTACTTCACAATCAAATGTGAATCGAATGCTGAAGAGGTATATTTTTAGCCTAAGAGCAGGCTCGCTAGTTTTTGTTGTACTGCGTGTCACACTTGACGGGCGTTGATCTAGGGTAAGGGTTAGGGTTCACGTGGTAATCTAGTTCCTGGTGTTGTGGTCTGTCTTCTCTGGTGTATTATGATTGGGAGGGTAAATTCTCGAAGATACTAGCTACACCAAGCTACTCTAAAGTCCAAGGGTAAATAAAGATACAAACTATGAACTAGCGTTTGTTGTATGTCCTTATAACGATTACGTAATCATAAAACCACTGAATTTTCAATTTATCTTTTTTTTAAACTTGTATATTGAGTGTCTCCTGCATGAGGTTAAAAAGTTGTACTTTTTTCCCCCTTTTTAGTATTTTTTTAACGTTTTCCGTGATCTTACAGTGTAACAGTAAACGGAAAACCCTGTGTGTCTCATGCGGCTGTCTCTTATATGTTTATGCGCCTGAAAATAAACAAATTTGAATGAAAATGATTATCAAAATGTTATTAATTTGACAGTTGCAGGATTACTGTGTGAAAGCTGTCCAAGTGCTGATGATACAGAACAATGTCCTGTCAAACCACCCAAACTCCAATGTTTACAGGTAAAGGAAATTTTCTCTTTTATCAATTGTTATTAAAGGGCTAAGTTAAGCCTCGTGGGCAACGCTCGGTGTTTTTTTTTTTTGTTTGTTTGTTTTGTTTTGTTTTTTTTTTGTCCTTTGTTAGCTGAAGGCGAATTTGTAGAATTTAGCCCATTTCCCTCTCGGTTCAAACGATTTCTTCACGATCGCCTTTGTTCTCTTTTCTCAGGATGTTGTCAGGGTACGTGGAGTTTGACGGGTATTATCTGGAGAGTGACCCTTGTCTTGTTTGTAACAACCCTGAGGTTCCATTTCAGGTGAGAATGGGATAACCTGTCTTGTATAGCTTACCAGGAAGCAGGCGTCAATGACACTAGTCCTTAGTGTCATGACAACAAATCACTGGTAGCTTTGAAAAATCACCAAGAAAGAGGGAACATCGGTAGCAGGGGTTCATTTGTTAAGTACTGCGTGCGTCGCCGAGCTATAGGTTCCTTGTTCGAATTCCAGTGACTTCCATTTCTGTCTTATCTCGGGTTACTGTTTCCTTAAATTCTGTAAAGCTCACCTTGACACTATCGGTTTCCTTTGATATCAGCATCGAAGCACGCGGAAGTTCATGAGTCGACGCTTATTTTTAAGGGTGCGTTTGATTCACCGTATCCCGTAATAGGAATACATAGAATAGAAGTTAAAAATCCCCCTGGTTTTTATTTAGATTCACATTAAAATTGTCAAACACGTGCTAAACAAAGCCTGATTATCCTTGTTGCTTCACAACGCCAAACATACCGTTGTAAATTATCGCTCCGCTTATTCTTATTCTGGAATAGGGTCAATCGAACACACCCTAATATTGATTTTGGAATGAGTAATAGTTGTTTAGCGGTTTTCAAATGAGTGTCGTAAAACTAAAACCAAAGTAATTACTAATTAATTTTTACTAATTAATTTTTTTTTTTTTAAGTATAAGGGGTCAATAAAAGTTGTTGTTGTTGTTGTTGTTGTTGTTGTTACTTTGGCCAATCAAAAAGGACGGAGACAATCCAGTAAACCAATCAAAACTCGAAGTAATTACACGCAGGCGATACAAAGCGCGGGGAAATGTGCACGCGCGAGCCACGATTGGTTTTGGTTTCACTTCTGATTGGTTGAAAAAATGGCGCGAGAACTTTGAACCAATCACTGCGTGAAGTAATGCAAAACCAAAGGGATTCGCTAATTACTTTCGACAATCTATTGAAAACCGCTCTAGCATCTAGTCCTGGTTGCGTGTGCTTGTGAAATTACGTTAAATTTCCATTTTTTGACAACCAATCCGTGTACATTCAGAAGTAAGTGTTTCAAAACATATTTTTATTAGGCGAGATCGAGGCGTGGAAATAGAATTCGAATAAAAATATTTATCTTTCAAACGTTCAGTTTGTTAGTCATTTAGTGCATTCGCTATCAAGCGCGGTGGGAGTCAACAATTAAAAATGTGATTTCAGAGAGGAGAAAATAAATAAGTTATTTACCAGCTAAAGGTTGGTCTGTATTGCGAAAAACTGTGACCTCGGCCTTGAAAAAGCTGCCCTCAGCTTGCGGCCTCGGGTAGCATTTTCGACACTTCGGTCACAGCTTTTCGCTATACGGTTCACTGTTGGCTAAAAACATGTGCAGAAATACGTTGAAAGTGAACTGCGATAACCAATTCACATCTCTTCTTGATTCACAAAGAGCCTAAAGCTTTCAAACATCAAAGGAGACTCTCGCTTTACTACCACGTGCCAGCTGGTAAAACTGATTGGAAGTCACACGATTTCAAGAGTCACCCTTCGTATTGCTGATTTAAAGCGTCAAAAAATGGTAAGTAGCTGCAATTTTCATGTGATGTTGTCTGTAGTCTTGTCCTTTATTTGGCAATGCCCGAGTGTCACTGTTCACTCCGGCACTGACTCCAGATTGAAGTAGGACGTGGTGGACGAATAGCCTCTGGTTGTCCAAAAGAGAACTCCAGCTTCCTTCGCAACTTATTTTAACGAAAGTTGTTCTTTGATTGTATTTGCAGGTCAGAACAATCAATTTGTATTACAACAATCGTACGGTGCAGGCAGTCGTAGAGCTGAAAAACAAGTGAGAGAAAAAAAATGTCTTGTCAAACCGTTATGCGACAAACAATGACGGAAAGTCGTAGTATCTTTAAGCTGTTGTTGATGGTTCACCTATTTATTGTAATGATTTTCATTGCAGGCGATCGTTGTGGCATAAAGCTAAGAAGTGCCATCTTTCACCGGGACAAACAGAACTTAAGGTTAGAATCCATCAAATCACAAATTGCGGTTTTATTTCAGGTGTGCCATGAGCAAATTGTGTGATGTATTTTCTTGTTGCAGGTTGATTTTCCTTTACCGATAGTGGCCTGTAACTTGATGATTGAATATGCTGATTTCTATGAGAACTTTCAGGTAACTGGTTTTCCTTGAAAATCTTTTTTTTGTCGCAAGAAATTATATCTTATGCCCCATTCACACCAAACCTTACTCATGTTTTAGTTAAACACTGCTTCAGAGTGTTTTCTTTTTAAATCATGTTTACTGACTTTTGTCGGCTACAAATTTAGCACAGGTCAAAGCATGTGTTGAAAAAACCTGAAGCTCATGAAAAAACCAGTTCTACATTTTTCTATGACTAATTTTAATTTTTTAAAACCCAGTTTAATTAAACATGTCGTGTTGGTGTGTGTGGGGTAATAGACTGCCTTGTTCATTCCATGGCTAGGCAAAAAAAGTTATTGGTCACAAATTTGCTCGTGGTAACGGGCACTGTGGATTCGACTGGTATCATTTTAAAGTCATGCAATAAGGCCAATGAAACACTTTGTACTAATCCATACATAGGGAAAAATATCGTTAAGGACTGGCCACTTTGGCCTGTGTCAGAGATAAACAAACTTGTTATAATCATTGAAGAAATAAAACAATAGACCATAACTAGTGTGAATCCCGTTGGGTTGAGTATTTTTTGAACCCAAAATAGCGTCAATGGTTTTACAATTTTTTATCTTGTTTTTAGCTAAGATAGACCGTTGCGTTAGTTGCTGCTTCTTGACTTGTTTTGTTGTCTTGTAGGCCTCTTCTGAGACTTTGCAGTGTCCTCGCTGCAGTGCTTCCGTCAATGCTAATCCTGGCGTCTGCAGTAACTGTGGAGAGAATGTATACCAGTGCCACAAATGCAGGTTTGTTTAGCAACTAGCTCTTTTGAGCAAGCAAAAGAAAGTTTAAATAGAGGCTTGGCTGCAAGCCAATGGCTTCAAGCCAAGAAAGCTGACAAGTAAGCTTTGGAATTGAATGTTCTTTAGTCGATGAGTACATCAAAAGTTCTGGATTTGCTTGTTTTATTTCGCTTCAGGTCTATAAACTATGATGAAAGGGATCCTTTTCTATGTAATGCATGTGGCTTCTGTAAATATGCCAAGTTTGACTATACGTTGACTGCAAGGCCCTGCTGTGCTGTTGATCCCATTGAGAACGAAGAAGATCGTAAGAAGGTAACAAAAAAAGGAACGTTACTATAATAACTTCTGCCTCTGTAAAAGCGAGGCCAATTGTGGAATTTTTGTGATGGTGTTTTCTTTTACTTTCATTCGAATGAAAAGAGTTCCTTGTGAAAATGGCTTGGCCCTTTGACTAGATGCAAACGTGAACTACCGATGTGCAAGCTAAGTGTGTTTCCTATAAAGATGAATATCCGTATAGGAGAAGTAACTGCTTTGTGACGGACATCAAGCCAATCAAAAAACCTGCTTTGTTACAAACTGACCGACGCGACTTTATTTTGTTGGACTTCACAGGCTGTTGCAAATATCAACTCTTTGCTGGAGCGGGCAGACAGGGTATATCGACAGCTGGTGTCTCACAGACAGCCATTAGACCTTCTGTTAAACAGATTACTGGAACATGGACAGCATGAGCCATTGCAGGTAAATTATACAGTGTATATCCCCTCACCTTTCCGCCTTTAGTACGTGTAGTAGATTTTTCTGTAGGTAATTATAACCTTTTTTAAGTAACAGTCACGAGACAAGTTGCCTTCGAGTGTAACAGCGCCTCAAGTCCCCACAAGGCTATGTCCTGGCGTGTCAACCGACCAAGTTGTTTTGTTATAGTTGTTTCAATTTGCATATTTCTCTTGCGGTTCTGTTCCCTTGTGAAGACTTGAGATTCCAGCATCGCATGCGTCAAATTTTTCTTTTGTGTTAGGAGGGCACATCTGGTGGTGCACAGACAGTCAGTGCTGTAGTGACAGGATCTTCAGCAGCGAGCGCCGGCAGCAGCAGCAGCAGCAGTGCTGGTGTTAACACAGGAGTGAACAAGGCAATCCAAGCTTTGGCTCATCGCTACTGTGTTGAATGCAAAGGAACTTTTGATGAGCTCAGCAAGATCACCCAGGTTCGTAACAATCATTGGTTCAACTCCCTGACGGTTCAATAATACGTTTAAGCGATGGGAGAGGGTGGAGAAGTAATGAGTGCTCTTCACCGTACATCGCACTGGCACAGAAGAAGAATCTCGACTGATATTGTTGCTGCAGTTAGATGTATTGTTCATTGCGAGACTGAGTCAGCATTAAATCCATCGACCCACTGTTTCTTAAGGGAAACCTCCATTCCGACGGAAAATAAATTTAAACCCCATAAAATTAAATATGGAAACAAGTTTATTCACTTTTTTTTTAAGAAAGCGCTGATATCTTTTCACAATGGCCTCTTTTTGTTTTCTAATTTCCTGGACGCCAGCCACCATTTTGAATCATGTGACGTGCTACGGTTGCGCTGTTGTCATTGGTTTAGCGCAACACGACACAATTATTCAAGATGGCATCGCCCGGGAAAAAACGACTCTAAATTTTTTTTCTCCTGGGGCAAAGACATTGTTAAATCGTTTTCAGCAAATTTTATTGCAAGCATAATTTCCTCTGGTTTAAATTCACTCTTTAGTAAGAGTGGAAGTTTTCTTTTACAACAAGGCACAGAATTGCAGACTTCTTGCCAAGCTTAGTGCCAGAACGTGTTGCTGAAACCATATGCACCCCAAGCTCGCGTTAAGCCAGTTACACACGAGCAAGTTTTCATTGACAAGTTCTGACTTCGCAAGTTTTATTTGCGGGTGTGTAAAGAAGAATTTGTCAAGTTTTTCCTTGACAAGAGCAATTGTTCAAAAACTACCATGCTACAATCAGTGGCAAAAGTAGTTGGGACGCTAGTGTCAGAATGGGCCTGAAAACCTCTCAGACGTCAGAAACTAAGCATAACTGTCAAAATTCCACTGAAAACTTCAAAATAAAACTCCCCCCCTCCCCCCAATCAATGTTGAAATAGACAAGGATATGTATGTTCACTATTGGCAACATTGTTCTGGGGGGGAGGGGGCAGTTTTTCAAACTCAGTAAGAAAACCAACTTCAAATGGTGAGTGTCCCAAGACTTTTGCCACTGATTGTAGCTTTTGAACAAGTGCACTTGTCAAGGAGAAAAATGACACATTGCAGAACTTGCTCGTCTGTACAAGTCGACAAGGAAAACTTGTCAAGAAAATTGAGAAATTGCGGGTGCACATCGGTCTTGTTCTTGCATGAGCCATGATCAAAAAACGAAAATAGCTCCTCTTGGTTTGTTTTTTTGTCGTCCGTTGTGTAATTGTAATATTGGCTTGCACTCACGTGATTAGACGACCATGTTGGTGTACAAAACAAAAGCAAAATGTCGCTCGCGTTTTGCATGATAATAAAGGCAAATTTCCAAAAGACCTTTTCGTTATTGTTCAGTACACCAACATGGCTGCCATGACGTCACATGCAAGCCAAGGATTGCTGGCTACAGTGAAAACTTGTCAAAGAAAACTTGTCATTCATACACATGAGCATATGAACATTGTCAATGACACTTGTCAAGGAAAAATTGCTCGTGTGTAACCGGCTTTACGCGCGAGACGTGATTGTCAAAGCGTCACCTCCGCGACAACACTGTTTTAGACTTTTTTTGTGTGTGTTTTTCGAGTTTGTTTCACGACAAAGAAGCGAAAAGTTATCAATGAATGACCGAAATAAAATAAGTTAACTCACCTTGTTTATTTTGATTTGTCTTTTCGAGCTTTTTTTGACTGTTTTGGGACATTGCTCTTTGAGAGGCTATCGTAATGTTCTCAAAGTTAATGCATGGAGATGGTTATAAAACTCAAGAAGTCCTTTTGTTCCATGTTTTTGTCTGTATTTTTGGCCTTGACGGTGCACAAAACACACCTTTTTCGAGAAGATGACTATTCAGATCTCTCGATTAAATTATACCAGAAACCCATAAAGGTTGAAACGTGTAACGGCCCCTTGTGTGCTGGGAAACAAGCTTCTGAATATTCAATTTGCTAAGTACCATATTTGGAACAACAAGAGCGAGGGGTTTCCAAATATGGTACTTAGCACTGAATCATTCAACCATTCATTTAAACTGTGAACACGCGTTACACGTTTCAACCCTTATGGGTTTCTGATTATATGCAACTAATTTGCGAACCCGTGCGTAGCGAAAGCAAAATGAAACAACATTGTTCTCGATTAACTATGATCTTCCTGGTACGAAGTCAAAGGTGGACACAGCGATTCACGGAGAAATGTACTCGAAAACCTTTTTCTCGCTGAAAAATCGCTGCGCAGTTTTTCCTTCTAGCGAAAAGAACAGAGTTTGTTTTCCTCCCTGTCTCATCAGCTTTCTGAAAGCATTGTCCTTTCGGCTCGAATGAGAAAGATTTCCTTCACATTTCTAGACCGGACAGTTGTCGGCCGAAGCTTGTGCTCGTCTTTTCCACTACGGGACTGAAATTAAGGATCTTGCCCGCGTGCAATTGCCACTTACCCCTCCGGCACACAGTCGAATCCAGTCCTTTCCCCACATTCCACGTATATTTTCACGAACAGGATTCAACTGTGTACCGGAGGGGTAAGTGGCACTTGCGCGCGGGCAAGTTTCCTAATTTCAGTTCGAAAACACAAGCTCTAGAAATGTGAAGGAAATCTTTCTCATTCGAGCGGAAAGGACAATGCTTTCAGCAAGCTGGTCAGACAGGGAGGAACACAAACAATGTTCTTTTCGTTGGAAGAAAAAACTTCGCAGCGAACTCGCTTTTCGGTGTGAAAAAGTCTTTTCGAGTACATTCTCCGTGAATCGCTGTGTCCAGCCTTGACTTCGTCTAAGGACGATCACGACGGTCGCTCAAAGAGCAATGTCCCAAAATAGTCAAAACAACCGCGAAAAGACAAAATAAACAAGCGAGTTAACTCACTGTATTTCGGTTATTCATTGATAACGTTTCGCTTCTTTGCTCCTTAATTGTCGTGAAAGAATTTAACTCGAAAAAACAAAAAAAAATGTCTAGAACAGTGTTGTTGCTGACGTGATGTTTTGGCAGTCACGTCTCGCGCGTAACACAACCTTGGGTCGCCTATGCTGAAAATTTCTTTCTATTAATTTCCAGAAAGTGCTGGCTTCAAGGAAGGAATTACTGGAGTATGACTGCCGTGAGAGTAAATCTGTACTGGAGACCACCAACAGTGGATCATTGCTGCTGTCATCTGGTGTGAAGGGACTCCATGGTGAATGCTATGGCTGTGCCTCAGCTGCAATAGAACATTGTGTAACTTTATTGAGGGCATTAGCCATGGTGCCAGGAACACGCAAGCAACTGGTGGAAGAGGTTGGTCTAATATTTCAGAATGCTAATTTTTCTCTTGGGAAGCGAATTTATGAATCTCGCTAAAACTGTTCAATGGAGTACGGTTTAATCGTAGAGTGGGAAACCTTGTGTTAACCTGTTTATTGACGGTGTAGCTATCTGGCTTTACACGCTTCCAGCATTGACGCGCACTTGAAGGCAAAAGCCTAGCAGTTAGTTCTACCTCTTGTACCTTCAGAGGTGCACTAGAAACTGACTTTATACCTGCACTTAGGCCTTTGCGTATTGAAACTTGCACGAGTGTGCTTGACTAAGTCCTTGGTTCAACAATGAAAATTACTTCTTGTGGAAGAGGTTGTGAGGGCCCTCGGCGATGGAAGGCGTGAACGGTTCAACGAAACGAGTGGTGGAGCAGTAAGAGTCGAGATGACCTCAGCTTGTTGAGATGTCGACTGGTCAATACATACATGCATACATAATTGACCACTCCCCATAGAGACTTTTCATCATTGGTATGAAACATACCAATGATACAATAGAACAGGACAAAAACTTTAAGAATCCCAAGAAGTTGAACCAGGAATTGCCAGGATCAAAGTTCAACTAGTGGTCAGAACGGGTCTTGAATCCGAGATCTCTGGATCTCAAGGCAAGAACCTTAACCACAGGGCTGCTCTGCCTTCAGATGTCTTAAACAAATATTGTGGAGAGTACTTAACACACTGGGATAATCAAACCTTTTACAATGGATTGTTTCGTTAGGGCCTGATACAAGAATTGGTCGACTTTAATTTGCACGAAGGCACCGCGCAGATGCGAAATGATGTGAGACACTTGCTGTGCTTGCTGACAAAGGACAACGAACATGCCACAATGCAGCTGAATGAAATTCTTATCAGTGCGGTTGGAGAAGCACTCAGCAGTCATAAATCGAATCCTGCAGTGGTGAGAAAGACTAATTTTAATCAAGTCGTTTTAATCAAGATAATAGACCTTTTTGCAGATACGGCGGCCATTTTGATTTAGGATTTAGGATGGCGCTAGTTGATTAAGACATTTAAAAGTCATCAGTAAAATTTCAAAACGACTACGTTCATGAACGGGTAACCAATGCAGATCTCCAAGCACAGGTGTAATATGCTCGTGTTTAAATGAGCCTGTCGGGCTGCTGAATTCTGGACATACTGGAGTTTTCGGACTTGATCCTGCCTAACACCTGAGAGTAGTATATTATATTGGTCAATCGTGGATGTTACGATTGCGTGGATGAAATGCGTGCATGAGTTTTGAAAACTGATAAAACATTCTTTATTGGAATTCTTTATATAAAGCATAGTAATAAGGCATAGCTTGTTTTTCATGTCTGTTAGTGTTCTCCTCTCTTATTAGAAGCTTATTTTCGGACCCGGAGGGACACGCTTTTTGTAGAATGTTTATGAAGCTGTTCAATAAACTCGCAGGTCCTGTATTTTTGGGTGTAAAAGGCCTCGGATTCGCCTCCCATTTTAAAACCCGATAAAACAATCCTGCTCGTTTATCCAACAGTACTTAACGAAAAGACTTATTTATCATTGGTGACTCGAGCATAAGAAGAGAAAAAAATCCAAGATCCCTTGAACAGTGGAGACTTTCGTGTACCGGACTAAAATGACAGCAGACAAAAGAACCATTGTTATTCTGATTAGGCCTTGCTGATTAGATTTTGTTATGTTCGCTTTATTTGGTGGACATTAATTATTTCGGATCTGGCATACGAAAGACCAACCCCTAAACAGGAGTCGATCCTCTGACCCCACTGTTAATAATTCGAATGCTTTACCTCTGAGTTATTCTTGAAGCTAGCAAATTAATCTAGGCTCACGGGACACCTGCCCTGCGTACTGTTAGGACAGAGGTGTCGAAAAGTGAAACCCTCGCCATTGATGTTAATGAGATAATGAATTTTTAAACCTTGGGTTATGAATGAACTTCTCGGGATCAAAATGTGGTTCAGAATAACATGGAAGTGTCATTAGGTTAAGCGGGCTCACCGGTAC
>NC_090870.1:46462813-46502813 GCF_036669935.1 Montipora foliosa
CGAGTTCATATTTTGAAATGATGTTCTCTTGACAGTGTTATAGGTCAAGGCCAGACACCGTTTTTTGTGAGGAAGACTGTACTCCATTTTAGACAACAACAAAAAAACTGTACCCATTAAAAAATGGATCGAACCAATATTTTAAACGGTAAAAATGATGGCCGGCTTAGTGCCGTGTTGGCATACTGTTTACGCTGATGATTTGCAGAGTCAGGACCAGATTGTTATTTCGTTTATCGGCTTCTTTCCTTGTATCTCGCTTGGAAGTACTCGAAAACCACATTCGAAGGAAAGAATGTCTTGAACAGCTTTTTCACATCCGAAAATGGTCCCAAAACCAGAAAAGTTTGGGTTCGGAGGAAGTTCATGAGAACATTGTATAGCTGGTTTAGTCAAGGCAAAATGTATGACCAACTTTTTCTTTGGTGTAAATGGGCTTATCTTTGATCTCCCAGACAATTTGCCTGGCGCAATCCAATGTCCTATTCTAAAAAGAGGACAGCTACGTTTGTTTTGTTTGTTTTAAAATCTTTGGTTGAAAGTAACTGTTTTGTGTTTTAAGGCCCATCATGCCAACGAAACATGCCGTAGGTGGACATATCAATTTATATTGCTATGATTACACTAATTGTAGGGCAGCTAAGTTCGTTGTCTTTTTGCTTAGTTTTTCCTAAAGCTTTGTGTTTTTTTTTTAGATACCCAGTCGACAGCAGCACTTGCTGGACTTGCTGACCAGGTTAGTGATTTTATTTTCAAAAACGAAAGACGAGTTTGGCTCTACCAGAAAAAAAAGTGGGTTGTCAACTATATATCTGCGACTATTTTTACACAGCTATCTGGAGGAAGTGCGTAGTGCAGGAGAGAATGCCGCCGAGTTCTTTCAGTTGTACCAGCGCCTTACTCAGCCAACTTACTGGAAGTTTTACCTTGCTCTGCAGGGAGCATTGTTGCAAATCGGACAACTAGTGACCAAGGTACGTTAAAATGAGATTTTTAATATCTCTCAAGCAATATCAATGGTTTTATTGAGTGTCACATGTTTGAGTTTATCTCAAAGGCCTCACTTAGGGCGCGTTCTTTTGGTACGATTCCGGAAGAGGAATACGCGGATTAGACAGTATTGGTGTTCCTTTGGGCCCTATTCCGTTTTCGGAATGAGTGGAATACCGTTCATTCTGCTCCCGATTGCAGAATGAACGTAATGACCGCCAAAAAAAACTGGTACTTATGGCCACATTTCAACATTTCATGTTCCAAACTTTAGGGAACCTTTTTCAGTTGCCATGCCAACGCAACTGGCGCATGCGCAGATACAATAGTTCCCAGATCACTCCGCCAAAAATATTCCGTTTTCATAATTTGCGTTCTTTTGCAAATTGATATTCCGTGTATTCTGTAATTCCTAATCCGGAATGAGAATAGCCAAGATACTCCCAAAAAGATTACACCCTTAAAGTGCTACTACGATCAAAAAATCAATTTTCATTTTTCTTTAGATTTCAAAACTATGTTAACTAAACTGTAAGTGACCCAAGTTTTAAACCTTGACTTCCAAAAAGACACCTGTTTATTTTAACTGGAATTTTCCTATTTAATGGTCCGCCATTACAAACTTTAAAGTCTTGAGAGGGCTTGATCGAGGAGAAAATGACCTCAAAGACTCATTAGTTTAAGAATGCAATGCGTGTGTACGCGGCTGAATTAATCCGCAGCACGGGAGTTTCGGGCTTTCTGACTTTTAAACTCGTGTTTTGCATATATAACAAGCTGCGTTTTCACGCTGAAATTTTAAGCTAGTTAGTCATGACGTCACTTTTCCCTAGATCCAACCCTCTGAGGTCCAATCGGTCAGTTTTGAACGTGAGTAATGGTGGACCATGAAATCCAAAACTTACTCGCAAAGTAAACAGGCTTTTTGATAAGAATCAAAGCTCCGGTCTTCGAAGCATGAATACCAGTGGAAATAAAAATGCACTGTTTACAGTGTAATTAAAAGCACTTAGCTTACTAATCAATGTATGCATGAATTCGCTTTGCATTATTAAAAATTGAAATTAAAAGACGGAGTAAAAAAAAAAGCACGCAGCTCGACTGACACCGAACGGACTACTCAGCTAGCTGTCTAGATTTGACCCCTGTGCAACCTCATGTAAATTCTACTTCCTTACCACTGAACCAGATCTCATCCATGTGAATGTGCTGAGATCATGGAAACTTTCTTCTGATATATTTGCAATGGAAATGTGTCCGCATTTCTTGGCAGGAAATTGAGCATCTGACTTACCTGGAGCAGTACACCTTGAGTTCGGATCTGTCCCAAGGATATGCTTTGAAGATGTTGGCTGGTAAGTTAAGGCACAAACCATTAATTTGTGGTTAATTAGGGTCTGTTGTCCCAACAGAAGGCAGTAATGCTCAGAACTCTACTGAGCATGGCTCTACTGTTCCTTATGCTCGCGTTACTGTTGCATCCTTAGCAATCACACACTGTACAGATTTGTTTGCAGGGTTGAGTTTTTGAAAATTGTTTCATGTGAAAGACAAACAGTGAGGACTTGGTCAAATTTTTTAGACTCGCTGTTTGATCCAGTCTGTTTTCAAAAAAGGTTTCAACTCTTTTTGCAAGTCATGTTATTTCTTTTCTTTTTTTTTTTCCAGCCAGTTCACAGTTGAAGTATATGTACAGTTAAATATGTATAAAAAACTAAATACCGGTAATTTATTTGACAGCTTCGCCCATGTGCTTTCGATCAAAGTCGATGAAGATAATTATTGAAAAGAACACAACAGTTCTTTAAGAATCCCAACTGGCGAGGAGCATTCGACCTGTAAAGGGGCCCACTTAGGACAGAAAAGACTCTGACCAGGGTGGGAATAGACCTTATTGAAGTTGAGCCTGCAGGCACTTTTTTTTGTTTAAACCTACATGCAATAGAGGCTTCAGGGTCAATTCGATGCAAAATGACCCCTTAGCCTCGTTTATATGGCAAAACCGCTGATAACTCCGATAAGAGCTATTGACCCTACGAGCTCAGGTGGGATCAGGGCAACCTCGTTGCCAGGGTCTCTCCTCTCTGCCTCCCGCTTTTCTGTTTTTCTGCCCCCCCCCTCCTCCCTTTTCTGTCTCTGCGAAAGAGGTTGGGATCAGGTCGGGTTTCATTTAATTCAAGGCAACGGACATGAAAAAAAAAAAACAACAACAACAACAAAGGGAGCTACGTTTTTTTTTTCTAAAACATTTGCCCGCGTGTAGCACTTTCATTTCAACAGAATTAATTATCAGAGTGTAACTTGAACTGCAGCCGGGAAGTTGAACAGCGACAACTCTGACCTCTCTTAACGCCCGAGTCATTTTTACTTTTACAGAATTGATGTCTTCCTTTCTGGAGCACGAAGGCATAAAACAGAAGTTCAAAGGAAGGCTTGTAGCTACTGTGCTTAACGGTTACTTGTCATTGAGAAGGTGACTTGTTTTATTTTAAGCTATTTAAAATATCTTCAGGCAGTTTTTTACTCAAGGGGGTCAAACGAAGTGGAATATCCTGACAAGGTTTTTTTGTTTTCCTGGTTTTATGCCAACTGAGATTGTTGCAGGTTCTTCTACCATTGATTAGGCCTCAATTCCTCACATCTGGTTTAGTCGAGAGAAAATGTTAATGGTGGGTTTATTTCACGATTAGATTGGTAGTTCAGCGGACAAAATTGATTGACGAGACGCAGGAAATTCTTTTAGAACTTCTGGAGGAAATGACTACCGGTATGTCTTAAGATATGTTTATTGACTATTTTCTCAGGCCTGTATTGCAATTTGGTTTTGAGGGGTTCCTTACATAAAAACAATACAAGTTATTTACTCATGGGACTGTATCATGATTCAGTGAACTGGATATATATTTTCTATCTCATGTAATAGTGTGCGGCTTGCCAAAGGGAAGTCAAGTCCTGTTGAACGGGGTGACCCAGAATGGCTGACCTTCCGGCAACACCCCGTGCTGTACACTCTGGGGAGTGACGCTGTTTGGCTATCCAGCACGAAAGTCTACTAATATCCCACAAAACTGATACTGCGTTATAATACATGCATGCCATTATTGTTTTTAAAATTATTAGCAACGAGATAACAGTCAAAATACTTATTGTAGCTGTGGGATACCTTCGTTACTGAACAAATACCAGAAAAGGGTGCAAAACGATTCTCTCCAAAATATTCAGTTACTTTCAAATGCCTCATCGATGGCGAAATGGGAATCGAACGCACTTCACTTACCCTTGATTACTGGTAGTTTTATCATGTTTGTTATTTTACAATGTTTTCAACCCTCCGTACTAAGGAAGTTTACGCGCAGCCGTGTTAAAGCTGGTATGGATCTACCTGCGATGGTTGTGTTTTAGGTTAATCGATCTTTTTGTTGTATGTGTAGGTACCGAGACAGAAACAAAGGCATTCATGGCTATTTGTGTGGAAACGCTCAAGAGGTTTGCTTTAGAAACTACTAGTTTATTTTTTTCTGAGAAGATTCTCAAACAAATGATCAGCAGCTTAGTCAGTTTCTTCTGAGGGCGTTTGGAACGGTACACGAAGACGCCAGGACGGAAACGTACAAACTCATGAAACTTTGCCAAGGCTGCAACGATCTTCACGAGGTTTCACTTTCGCATGTGACTGCTGACTGAAAGAGAGCAAAGCTCGGAGAAGTGAAGCCTGTTTGTTGTTGTTATCTGTGCTAAATTGTCATTTGACAAAGTGAAAAAACGGTGCAAAAGCCAGAAAAATGCACAAAATCAATTATTACGATCGAAATGCATCCTATTCTCCAATGCTTTTGTTTCAGGTATGGGTTGGATGACCTTAGGACTCCTGTTTTCATCTTTGAGCGTCTTTGCAACCTAATTTTCCCGGTAGGTGACTTAAATGATTGTGCCCAACCGAATTATTTATCGCCGGGACCCAGTGTCTGTTAAACACTACCTTTTCCTGCAAGTCCGGTGCCTTTAGGCTGTAGGAAGCCCGCGGAAATGTTTCTTTTTTTTCCCTGAAATCAAACTGGCATTTGTTTCCTCTCTCTCACATCTTTTATCTCTAAATTGTACAGGAGGAAAATGATGTTGGCGAGTTTTTCCTCACTCTGGAGAAAGACCCTCAACAGGAAGACTTTCTGCAAGGACGTATGCAAGGAAATCCTTATAGGTTAGTTACAAAATAGAAGAAATCCATCGCCGCTTGTTTTCCAGTAGCACTGCGCTTTTGTCTTCACAGTGCCTTGTCTCGTTTTATACGTGCTAGCTGTGCTTTAGCAATCCCTCATTGTTGAAGTAGTTAAGTTTACGAACCAGGAAACTTGTTGAAGTTACAAACGCCTGGGAAGTCGCAGTTAGTTTTTCTTTTCCTCGTGATTGACTCAGTGTGATTCGCGAGTTTCACCAGGCGCATGTCTGAACAGGAAAGGAAGCGTTTTCTTATGAGGTGGGCTGTTTTAATTTTTTCTTGTTTTAGTTGCAATGAGCCTGGGTTAGGTCCTCTTATGAGAGATGTGAAGAACAAGATTTGTACCGGTAAGAGAAAAATTGCCTTTTTAAGTCCTTTCTCTTTGTTTTCTCCATGTGACTGGACGACAGTTGACTCACTTTCCAATCGTTTTAACAGGATTCTTAGTCAACGGCTAACCCAATCTCTATATCAGTAAACAAAACAAACAATACGGGCTACAGGGCCGTAGCTATGGTGTTAACCGCTAACCGGTTGCCCCAGTTGCTTGAGCCTCAGACTATTTTGCGGGAGGTCGCGGGATCAAAACTCGGGCCGGGCCAACACTCAGGGTCTTTAAATAACTGGGGAGAAAGTGCTACCTTAATTTGTAATGACATTTTCAAACGCTTTGACTTTCCAGTCTTCTCAGATAAGGAAGATAAACCGTAGGCTTCGTCTCAGAACCCTTCAATGTTCATAACCCTATGGGACATCCTATGGGTGTCATGGTGGCTTAGTGGTTATCTATCGGGCCTCCCACCACTGCTAGCCGGGTTCAACTCTTGCCCCGTTTTGCATGTGGGCTGAGGTTCAGTCGATCTCAACCTGACTCGAGGGTTTTTCTCCGGGTACTCCGGTTTTCCTCCCTCATCAAAATCGACTCACAGCTAATTAACATCTAGCTGTGGTGCTGTGCTCCGACATCAAACATGGACTGTATAGCGGCAGCCAGACGCGCCTTTGTATGCTTTCAGCCGGATATCGTTAGCTGCGCCCTTCATTCAGTCCTCGACTGCAAGTAAGGGTGATTAGCACTGCCAATTATTATTGTTATTATTATTATTATTATTATTATTATTATTGTTATTGTTATTGTTATTGTTATTATTATTATTATTATTATTATTATTATTATTATTATTATTATTATTATTATTATTATTATTATAATAATGGATTTTGCGGTGGTATGGTGTGTCCTCTGTCGGATAGCTATCTAGTTGAACTCCTATTATAGTATATTCGGATTTAGAACTACCTAATCAAAACTTCTCAGTCAACCTAACCTGACGATGGGTGACAAGAACCTATCACAGTGGTGTAGTGGAAGAGGATTGGACTAAATTTAAAGTGCGTGCAATTAGTTCCAATCCGACGCAGGCGAGGAACGCGGTAAATTGCACTAGCTGGAGTCGAGTCTAGCCCGAAACAACATTTAACTTTTCGGAATGCGTGTTTTTTATATCCTCTTTTTTTTAGCTCTGGGAACTTTGTTCCAGTTAATTACCCCGGTAGCTCTAGTTATCGTTTGACTATGTTCTGGCCTTAACTGGATACCCTGTAAACAAAAGTTAGAAGAATGTTCCTTAACTATAGACAAACATGCACGTATGGTTTTTCTTTAGATTGTGAATTGGTTGCTTTGCTGGAGGATGACAGTGGAATGGAGGTAACTAAAACTCATAATTTTTGCTTTGAATTATTACTCTGCCGAGTAGGGACTAATAAATTTCTTCTTGCCTTGCAAGTTGCTGGTTAACAGCAAAATCATCAGCCTGGACCTGCCAGTCAAGGATGTTTACAAGAAGATTTGGTGTCCAGAGGGAGAGGTGCGTTGTTGTTAACTCGTTTGAACTCCCTTTTGAAAAGGTTCTCTTCCCAGATTACTTGGGGTATTGATTTGTGTAATAGCCTCAATCAGTCATGTTTTACAGCTGTACATAGGTCTGCAAAAGGTAGCAATATCTCAGCATACTAATTATCACTTCAAGTTTCGTTTGGCTCTGATGGAGTATTTTTCTTACGTATTAATTTACTTTCTCCCTTTATGGCTTCACTTTGACGGTTTATATATTTTTTGGATGTTATAGGGAGAACCGATGAGGATAATCTACAGGATGAGAGGTAAAGCCATGCGTTTGTCAAGTGTACTGAAAATAAATAGTGCAAAGCTAATTCTTTGGTTGCACATTTCTGTGCAAGAGCGATCCCTGCCTTAATTTTAAGACAACAGTCTTATTTTTCGCATGCTGCATTCTGGTTGTGTGTTCCATGTTTTATCTCTTGGTATTTCTTTCAGGTTTGTTAGGAGACGCGACTGAAGAGTTTGTGGAGAATCTTGATACTCAACAAGGTAAGTCCTGAAACGTCATATTTGAAGGCAGACCAGCAATGCATTCCGTTACTGACATTTTCCCTATTTGATTTGTCTCTTGTTTGCTCTTAAAGAGGAAGAATTAGACGACGAAGAGGTGTACAAAATGGCCTCCATCATGTCAAGTTCTGGGGGATTAGAAGCCATGCTCAGCAGGTCAGCTCATTGTTTTCAGCCAGAAAAAGCGGAACCCACGAGTCGTCATAGGCTCATTCCTCCGCTGGATCGTGTTGTGAGATATTTGCGGGTTTTTTCGCGCGGAAGGATGGGGGAGGGAGAAGGGGTTGAGAAAGCAGGGACCCAGGTTTTTCAGTTGGAAGGTGCAATCAGAGAAAGCAAAGTTGAGCGGAAAAGATCGACCATTCCCCCACCTGACTCCACCCCACTTCCCTAACAGGCTCACAGGCCTTTGCATTGGTTGGCAGCCATTCGTCAATGATCAATTCATTAAGTACGATTATCTATTAAGTGTAGTCGTGAGAGTGTTTGTTGGTGCCTATTGGCAAACACCCCTACAACTTGAGCAAAAGTCATATTTATTGGGCCAAGTTCTCAGTCCTCGTAGTTTGTTAAAGCTGAACGATTAACTACTCAGCGAAGGTTTTAGTTGATAATATCTGGTTCAACGGAAACAGTGCAAGCGTCGAAAACGACAGTAATTCAACCGCAACGAGAAATGGCCAAACGGAGGCAAAAATACCGAATTTTGCTCCATCTACTCGGGTAAAACCAATCGTGATCACGTGACGTGGTAACACTACGCCAGTCAGCCAACAGAATTTTGTAACTAACAAAAGCCTCAGGAAATGTTATTTAACAACAGTCTCAAGGCTACACTCAGGCAGGCGATCTTTTTCCTTCAAGTGGTATAATTTCCCGTCCCTGACGGGCACACAAGATTACATGACAAGCTCAAGTAACATTACCAAATGATGCTTTTTATTGAACGCCTCGCAAACAATTGAACATAGCACCAATGAAATGCATCTTTGTTTTTCTTAAAGATTGAGTGGCATTAAAGACCTCGTACGTGGCAAGCAGTTGGTTTCAGTTATTTTAAAGCTAATGGGATACTGTGTGAAGCTTAAGGTAAGTTGTCTTTCTTAACTTTTGTAGAGGTTTCGTTTCAGACTACTTGACATAACCTTAAACAGAAAAATGACGACCACAATAAAAGGAACGTGAAGGTTCTTTGAAATTTCATACGTTCGTAGCTGTTAAGCTTTTGTTGGTATTTCCTTTTCCAGTCATTTCAACTTTTCCATCGTCAGGGAACATGAATGGTTAGACTAGGAGATCGTTCATAGCATGTAGTCTTGAACATAACAATGAACCTTGCAAACGGAAGGAAGTCGAGATAGCATTGGAACTGTCACGTGAAAGTGCCATCCTAATTTTGGTCAATATTCTGTTCTTGATCGTTTACAGGTCAATAGGCATTATCTTTGTCTACCAACTCTAAACACACTCAATGTCCTTCTTGGAACCTTAAACCAGGTATGTGGCAACTTGGTGTTTTCTGTTTAGCAGGTCGTAATTCAACTATCATCTTTGGACAGAATATCGCTTCCTTCAAAAACAAAGCCATATCGACCTCGGATTTAAACAAGTGGTCGCTTCACGCTCCGTTTTTCGAATTCATTCAAACACGACTGATAATACAAGAAGGCGGTCAACAAACAGCAGCACAGACAAAGAAACCTCAAGGATATTTCCTTGGCAAAAAAAGAGATTAAGGATTTTAAAACAAGAACGACAGATAACATCTTGTAACTTATTTCGGAATTACGGACACCTTACCGTTAGGGGCTTTTCATTGCGCAAATTGTCGTAGAGCGTGGTATGCATCCACGAAGTGGTTTGCCTAAGGTATCACGCCTTTTATAATGCGTCTTGGTGCTTAAGGAATATAAAAGATTCTTTCATGAAAACATGTTATCTTCTATCTAGGCTCTGCAACTGGAGGCTGATTCAGGCGGTGGGGCAAGTATTGCAGAAGATGTGCTGGGAATCATGGAGACAGTGCTGCAAGAGGCCACAAGTACACCCTCCCCAGCTATGCCCGTACAACAGGGAGACGGTTCTCAGTTGGATATGCTTTTGGACAGAATAACAAGTCCTTATGTGGTACAGTTGTCTTTTTTGTGTCTCTTGTTGTTGCTGATGGTAATGACGATGATGATGATGATGATGATGATGATGATGACGATGATGATGATGATGATGACGATTAATGTCGTTGATGGTAATAGCAGTTGGTTACTGTATGCATTTTGGTGGTGTTGATGACGAGGAAGGGGATAATGATGATAAAGACCAAGTGAATGAAGTAAATGTGTTTGAACTGTGGGCTGTAGGAGAAGGAGTGAAGTGATCCTCTCACTTATCTGAACAATTTAAGCAATTGTTTCTTATAGACACCAGAAAATTTCAGATGGCTTCAACGGGATTCGAACCCATGACCTCTGCGATGCCGATGCAGTGCTCTGCCAACCGAGCTATGGAGCCACTCAGTTGGGAGCGATTAACTGTGTTCCTGTGAATAGCCTGCGAACGCACATGTATTTCCGGCGGTCGGGGGAGAGAAACGATCGCCGGAAATACGTCTGCGTTTGCAGGCTATCCTGTGAAGGACTCGATGAATGAAAGAAATGTATGTATTTATAGTACGCACAGGTTATAAACGAAATATTGAATTGATCCTTTGCTCTTTAGTTTTTTTTTTCCAATGATAATGACTGTCGATTCCGAAGACGAAGATTTGTTAGCCTTCGTCTTGAATCTTGCAATATCTCAGATGGAAGTTCGCCTCTTGGAGTAACATCCGTTTGTGTTGCTTTTGTAACATACTGAACTGCGAATTGCCTGATATCCTTTTTCTCTGATGTTGTAGAGAACTCACAGTAGTGTGCTTCAAGCTATGATGCGTATCATCCCGTTTCTAACGTTTGGAGATGAAGGAAACATGAGAACTTTAGTCAACCACTTTCTGCCTTACCTGGATTTTGAAAAGTAAGCCTGTTCATTTTATTTATTTATTTTTTATTATCACAAACACCTTGCAGAACCCGGAAATTGTCTAAAGGACCCTTATCTGCTCTCTAAGAGAGACTTAAAAATACTAACTTCTGGTATTCTTGTTGTGTGTGGTAGGTTTGATCGTGAGCGGTCAAGTGATGAGGTGCTGTTTTTTGATTGCTTCTGTAGTATAGCAAGCAAAATCGAGGTGAGTTCCTTCAACTGATGATACATCTCCTTTGAGGCCAAAGTGTCTCGACGCACATGTGTTTTCGTTATCTCGACCATCCCTGTTAAGACGTAATTACTTTGACCAGACTGGAGAAGAAATAAATGCCTTTTAGTCCGAATTGGCTTGTGAGCAAGATATTCCTTCCGGGGATCGCAAGAGTTTGAGAACTGCGAGATACAATACGTGACGCCGGCGAACGTCGAAGTCGACACGTCTCGCTTGGAATTACTCTTGATTCCAATCGCTTACGATCTCCCAGGTAGTTCACAGGCTAAAGCACAATTTGCACCAGAAGAAAATTGCAAGGCAAGGCTAATTTAACATAGCGTCTTCGGTCTTCTTGAGAACTTGAGCTATCGTACCAGATTAGGGAGAAAATGATGAAGAAAGGCGAAAACTGTTTTACCGTAGTCACACTATGATGGCATTCATTCAGACGACTCGCTTAGAATGGGTGAGCGGTCTTAAAACCGTGAACGAGTTCGGAATGAACGAGCAGTTTTAACCATGCGTTGGATGATCAAAATTTGCCGCCAAGAATTAAATTGGCAAGTTAACTGAGGCAGTTTTTGGCGGTGAGCACTTGCCTAGCCTGCCAATGCGGACATATTTCCGGCGGTCGTTCCGCCGGAAATACGTCTGTGTTCGCAGGTAGCCCTTGCCTTACCTATATTGAAAACTACTCCCAAAAACGCATTTTAGTGCGGATTAAAATCGTTTTTGAGGTACTGGATTTTAAGTACATATATGTATGCTGTATGTATGCTATATGTTTGCTATATTGGGTACTAATGCTGTAGGCATCTTTTTCTTTGTTTTCTTTACATTGTTTCTTTACTTAGACCCTTCTTTCATCTGTTTTGTTGTTTAAATTCACAGAACAACCACAACGGATTTAAGTTGAAAGAACTGATTATCGAGAATGGAATCGTAGCCAAAGCATTGAAGTATCTGGAGAAACAAACGCCTCAAAAGCCTTTCAGGTATGCTTTGTTATTGCTGCCTTTCATTAACTGATTTATAGCAAGAAAAGGTGAGGTAAGAAAGCCGACCGCAGTGCCTGCCCCATGATAATTATTTCATTTTTTTTTTTTAGATTCCACTTATGCTGCGAATGCTTTTTTTTGTTTGTTGTTCCCATAATCGCGCTGTCCACTTTGGCGCTAACATACCAATAACGTGTCGTCTTTGAAATAACCACTCATTGTGACACACAACTAATGACAGTTATCAAATAATTGGTTGAATATGGGGGATTCGCTTGCTATCTCAAGTTCTTTTGTTTACAGACATCAGTTAATTGAATTGGCGCAAGAACAAAAGATCCCATTCAAGTCGTAGGAAGGAGGGGATATTTGTTTCCTCGGATAAAAGACGCTGTAGACTGTAGGGAATTAAAACTAGAAAGCTTTGACACCTCTATTCACCAGAAATCCATAGCTTTCTAGAAATATTTGTTTCTTTGAAACCCAGAGACCAGTGGACGATTGGGTGTCAAGTGGCCACATTGTCTTACCCACCTTTGAATATCGGTGCCGTCAGAGGGTTTCTCAAGACTACTGCATTTTAAAGAGAGTTGTTTTTTTTATGTTTTGTAGTAAAGCCAACCTTCTTGAAGCTGACGTGTGGAAGGAATTTTTAGCCCGACCATCACTTCCTTATGTTTTGAGGCTCTTGACCGGCCTCTGCAAGGGACACGAAACTACGCAGGTATAACAAATACAGGCCGCGGCAATTTCTTGGTCACGCGTCATGTCTTCACGTAGTATGTAAACACTAGAAACTCACAAAATGAAACCTCAAATCATTGCCTAAAAAACGAAAGGAAGCACTCTAACGAGCATACATGTCCAATACACTTTGAAATTTGAAATTTGTTCGTACCTTGCACGTATCAAGAAATGGTCTCTTGTTCTGTTTCGAATTCCACAAAGAAAAAGCCTTTTGTTTCCGCCATTAATATGCCCCGAGATTCTACGATGATGCGGTAATTATTATCGGAAAATTTCCAGCGTGCTTAATTGGCTGCATCTGGGGAGTGGAGGGTGCAATTTGCTTGGTCAGTTGCTGTGTACTCAGGTGTACCCAAGGGATAAATGTAAGCTGGTCGCCTTGATCATGCGTTCTGTGCATTTTTTAACAACCGTGGATTGAATCAAGGTCGATATGCAGTGGGAAAAACCGAAAGAAGATAACGAAAGCAAATCAAAACAAGCCACAGCGTAACCCTCGAGAAAGGTTTTGTCGAGTCCCCATTTTTTTTCTTTTTTTTTGGTTTTGTCATGCTGAGTCTCATCTTTGCTGAAAACGTTACAATGAAGCGAAATAAATGGCGTCCTTTAATTTTGCTGAAAGGAATACAGCACTCTTTACTCTTTTGTAGACATGCATGCTGTATGTCCGACACGCAAGCGAATTTTAAACGTGGCCCGCCACCGGCATCCTACGTAATAAAAATGTCGTGTTAACGTGGTCGTGCAATTTTGAAAACTTTCAAAACGTCACTCGTGCCCATAAATCACTGTTTGTGATCACACTACGAGGAAAGTTAAGGCGACACTTTGTGACGTTTGTCATACAGAACATTCATTACATCGTTCTCCCGCCCTAGGACTCAGTTGCATGACAGGAGAAACAGGGTTCATTAGCTACTTTGTTAGTAAAGATGTTCGAGGAATTGCTCTCGAGTAAGGTTTAAGAGGCCGTTATACGCGTTAAACTTGAGGTGTGTTCTTTTTGTGCTTTGCTAGATTCTCGTGGGTAAGACTGCAGTTCCAGCAATTCATCGATTAGAGCAAGTGTCATCCGAGGAAAAGGTTGGCTCACTGGCAGAGAACCTCATGGAAGCACTTCGAGATCACCCCGATGTCGAGAAGAAGGTCGGTTTTGTACCATTTATACTGTTTGTGGATGTTTTGCCGCAACTAGAAGCTAATTAAAATTAGGATATGTGAACGTTGGACAAGCATTACAAATGATTTTAGCCTAGTTGTTTGATGTAGACGTGGCCTCCAGGGGCAACAATCTGCAGTCTTGGTCCAAAATAGTTGGAAAATACCATACATGGTCAGAAAGTACGAATGATAATGTATCTTTGTCCAGTAAGTTAGCGGACTTTTGTCTGACTGAACACCCCTCCCTTCCCCCTCCCCCTCAGCCAATGTTGCTGTTGATGGCCTTGATGTCAGGTGAGCTATTCAGGGCAAATCATGTGCGTGGCAGTTGGGGAGAAGATAGTGTGCTCACGGCTGCACAGAACGTGTTGGAAGGATCATTTCTTTATATCCTTAACCGATCCCCTCCGAACAAATACAGTTGCACTGCTCTGACTCTGGATTCAATAATTTGATGCGAGCTCATTAGGTGTCTTCAAATGATTTGTTCACATGCTCCAAAGCTCTGAATTTTTGTTTCGTTTGTTCAGGTTTCAGAGGTTCGTCGGTCAACACGACTTGAGAAAAAGAAACTTGCTATGGCCATGAGAGAAAAACAGCTGGGTGCTCTAGGAATGGAGGTATGCAGTTTTCGTCTTTTGGCAATGCCATAATATGCATAAATTACCTATTTTTTAATAAAATTTCATTTCTTTTCACCGAATATACAAATGCAGCGTGGACGGACAAAAAGGATCAGAGGAACCCAATGTCCTATTCCACCCCGTATTCATGTTTGTACAAATAAACACAACGGAGTTGAGAAACTCGACGGGCGAGTGAGCGGAGCCCCAGACGAGGTGTTGAACCAGAAACAACCCAACCAGTGACCAGAACGGAACTGGAACCCGGAAAGTGGTCTAACCACACACCTATGCTATTTTGTTATCTCTGAATTATGCGCTTGTTGATGGTGAATCTGTTGATTGTTGATTGACTTCCAATTTTTGATTCAAGCGTGTTCTTAAGCCAGAGACTCTTACTTTCAAAAGGTTCAAATCCAATTAACTTTACTTTGCTAACAGGTTGAACTTCTTACTACTTGTAGATGTATGTACTTCACGGGGCGTTGTTTTTATCGAGGCAACGTTATATTTTTATGCTGGGGGTTTCTGTAATTGTACATAAACTTTTCAGACCACTTCCGCCGGAAAAATTATCGCCAAACCTTCCAGCATGCTGCGCGAGATGGAAGAACTACACGAGGAGTCCGGGCTGGCCTGCTGCATTTGCCGCGAAGGATACAAATATCATCCACAAAAGGTATATGAGATTGTATTGGACTGTATTTTTTCGAAATCTGTCATTTAATTCAGTCTAAAGTTAGCTCAAAAATACCCCTGAGGAAGGTCCTCTTTCAAGCCATTGGCCTTTCCGATGTATATGTTGTAGTTAAAATTTTCCTTGGTTCAAAATATTTCACACCAGTTTGTTTTTTACTTTCCTTTGTCTTTTTGACATTATCATAATCTAAAACAAAGGATAGTAAAAAACAAACTAGTGTGAAAAATTTCTAGCCAAGAAGCTATTTTAACCACAACATATACACTGATTTCTCAAATTCTCTCCAGTCAATAGCCCTTTTCACGGTTAGTTTTTCTCATTTGCATAACAATGTAATCTAACGCAGATGCGAGGCAATTTCGGGTTAAAACTACAGAATAGCCCGAAATTGCCTCACACACATGCTAGATTACATTGTAATGCAAATGAGAAAAACTAACCGTGGAAAGTTCTATTGCTTTTGAACAATTGATGTCAGGTTTTTCAAGGAATTCTTAGATATTCCATGACTTGCTGCAAGCAAGGTGCAGAAGCGTTACCTTAGCTAAGCAAAGGCGTAATCACCCCGGCAATCTTAAAAACGAGGACAGCGTTGTTGCAAACATGAATGGATGTAATATTGCCAAACATCCTAGTTAGACACGAAGTAGCCATTAAATAGTGGGGCATTGAACCAAGAACGCCGGCTACGGCAGTGTTAAGGCCAACAGCTCAGGGACCAGTCGTAGAAAGCTTGATTAAATTGATCCTGAATTACGGGAAACTCGAGGTGCAGTCTGTTTTCTGATCAGAAAAAGTTGCCTCAAGAGTTTTACCCTCCAAAATTAACTAGACAAAATTACAAGGTCGAGGCTTTTGGACGGCAAAATTCAAACCAGAGTTCGCGGATTAGTGTTAATCGGCTTTTGAACGACTGTACTAGGCCCAGAACAATACGTTTATTGATTAGAGGGGGGAAAAGAATCGTGCTGCACTTGCGGCACGCAATTTTGTTCATTTGTTCTACTTCTTCAACAAAAACAAGGTGAAATGACCCAACCTGAGGTTATGTGGAGGACGTCAGCACCGGACGACACAAGGACACCATTCATTGTAATGTATTCTTCGAATGCTGATACACACTTTCCATGCGGACTAATTTGGAGTAATCGCGAAACAATGACGATGGAGTTCTATTGTAATATAACGTTCTCATAAACGACTTCTTCGTTCTTCATTAAGTCCCGGTCGGTTGCGGCCATTCTTACGCAGACTTGGTTATAGTCATCCAACTGATGTAAGTTGCATTAAACGTTCTCCTTGCTGCTTTCTTCCAGGTGCTTGGAATTTACACCTTCACCAAAAGGTGCATCTTAGAGGAATTTGAAAACAAACAGCGTAAAACACAGGTACTACTTCACGTCGTCCTCTGACGAGTTTTCTCCCATCCAGTTTCCTTTCAATCACGTCTTTCGTTGATTATCTCGATAGCACTTTCGAGAGCGAGTGCTAGTAGCTTTTATTGGGTTTCCAGAAACATGCGGACTGTTTGGTTTTTCGAATGAAAGAAATGAAGTACGGGTTATCGACAAAATGTAGTGGTGATCCTCGGACTTAACTGAACAATTTAAGCAATTGTCCCTTATTGACAGGGTCTATAAGAGCCCAACTGAGTGACTTCGTAGCTCAGTTGACAGAGCATTGCACCGGCATCGCAGACTGAGGTCATGGGTTCGAATCCCGTTGAAGCCGTCTGACTTTCTCTGGTGTCTGTATAAGTAACAATTGCTTAAATCGTCCAATTAATTGTTAGGATCACTTCTACATTTCGTTTGTTTTGTTTTTCGCTACCGTCAATCACGTTAGCGCCGCAATTAGCGAAAACCGACAAAGTCGACCGACAAATCAACCAATCTCAACACTGCATTTGACCCACAAATTCGTTCCACCATAGCTGATTTATTGCAATTGGAAATTTCAGAATCAGTATGTTTATGAAATGCGCCATAAGGATTCTTGTTGATTTGTGTCAATTTTTGTGGTCGTTTTCAATTTTTAAATGTTTAAAAGTACTTTTCTCTCCTGTTCACATCTCTTGACTCAAGTATCACACGCGGTTTCGAGCGTACGACATGGAAATTGCACCCATAATTATCCAAGTGTGGGTAGCGCCTCATTTTTAAATACGTAATTTCGGGACAAAATCTTTACTTTCTTCCCACGTATACCCGACTTCCTCTGCTTCTTGTCAATTAAAAATTTTAGACCAACTCTGGCTGTACCAATGTTGGGGGTCTTGGTTCTGCCTTTGTTAGGACATCTGAAAATGGTTAGACCTCACAGTCTTCTTGAGTTGGAACGGTAACCACAGGACCTTGTCTCGCAACACAACAGTGTTTTTGTAGCGCTGTGTGGTACGTTGCTAATCGCAGACTTTGAAAGTGTGGAAGTTGATGTGGTCTAGTATCCCATGTGTTTTTCATGGTACGGGGGGGGGGGGGGAAGGGGGCTGCGGGAGCTCTTAATTATTAGCTGTTAATATATATATCATGCAGGTGTTTTTTACACTTTCTGATTGGTAAATACTGAGGCAATAGCAAATTCTCTGCAGCACCGAGCAGTCAAAGACAAACAAAATGGTTTCCGGTTTTGTTAGTAAGGTCCGTAGTTGTTCTGCTTGTGTAGTATGAACTACAAAAGCCATTTTCAACCCCATTCTCGATGAAAGCAGGGACGAATTCGTAACTACGCCCTGCTCTAACATTTGATGGCTGATATACCCAAACTCTTGTTTAAATTGTCATCGCTTTTTCTTGCTCTGTTAGGGCTACTCTACTGTCAGTCATTTCAACATTGTTCACTATGACTGCCACATGGCGGCTGTCAGGTAAGCTTACCATATTTGACAAATGACTAGGTGCGGTGGATGTGTAGTGTGTGGGTGTGTTGTCTGTCTGCTTATTTTAAACGTATTATTTTTTGGAATATTTATGCTCATTAAATACCCTCATTTGATTCGTTATCAGACTGGCCCGAGGCCGTGACGAATGGGAAAGTGCCGCTCTCCAGAATGCGAACACAAAGTGTAATGGTTTGCTGCCGATCTGGGGTCCGCAGGTCAGTGAGCAGTTACGGCGTCATGTTAGAGTCTCGAGTGATTTTTTGCTCGTTAGGTTTTTCAATCCACCGAAATTCAAAACGTTTTTCTTGGGTAAAAATTATATCCTAATACTAGAAGATCATTTTTCCCGTTTTCCTCTAGATTTCCCTTTTATTGCGCCACACAAGTTGATTCAACAGAGCTGGTGGTCGTTTGTCCCACAAACGAGTAAGAGTGGGGCCTTTGGTTTTATCATCACAAACTGCTTTGCTTTATTGTTGTCAAATATTTATTGAGCCATGAACCATCGGAGGCTCTCACTGTCTTGATCGTGAGTCACATGACTGCAAGCCTCGTTAACTTTTGAAGGGTGTGTTTGCCGAAATAATGAATAGAAAACTGGCAGCGGAGTATGTTTAGCTTTGGTTTAATAACTGCGACCGTACTTAAGACCTCTCCTCGTGCCTTCCAATTCTTGTTTGGGTGCCAGAAAGATGACTGAAGATAGTGATGTGTCGAAAGGATGATGAGGTTTTGATGTCGACATAATCATGGTCTTCTGTTAAGTAGTTCATTCTCTCCCACCAATACGCAATATTGCATGGTGGTCGCAAGCCGATTCTTTGCTATTAAGTAACATCAACAGTCTTTTGATGCCTTCTTTTACACATTTCAGGTTTCCGAATCGGCGTTTGCGAGTTGTTTAGCAAGGTAATAAAACATTTGTATGTCTTGTGGTGGATTTATCTGTGTGCTTTCCTGAATGTTCTTAGTATGCAGGCGTACAGATGTAGCTTGCCCGGTATCTAATGAGGACTAGAATTCTACAAAAACCGGTATTTCTTTCTGTTCATTTTTGCAAAACAAACGCTTGTCGTTTTGCAGAAGTAGAATTCCCATGTACTTGGTAGCAGATCACGAGGCTTTAATATTCATTTCTAGGTTTTTAGCGAACATCTTTCCTGGATCACCTATTTGATTCCTTTGAAATAGAAACATGATGATTGAAGTCTCTCCTGTTTTTCCTTTTAATGCCTCGAGCGTTACCAATTTGGATTTATTTCTGTCAGATCGTTCCCAAGTTGCCGCTTTGTATAATAGTGGCAACTGACTGGCGACAAAACTTCCAAAACTGCTTCACACGGGAATTACAAATGTTAAACCAAAAAGACTGTTAACCATGTTTACTTTTTGGTACGTAACTGTCCTTTGGACTTCCTATCATTTCAAATTCCAGCAACTTTTTTTCTTAGGCGCTATCCATTCAACAAATTCATGCCGGTTTACCAGCAATCAGCTTGTCAGCTTGAGACCATGGAAACAAGAACTTCCTTAAATCGAAAGGGACCATTCAGTCCGACTGGTCGGTCCTGTCAAAAAGGACCACGCTCAAAAGTGGTCCCAAACCTTAGCGGACCCTTCCCTGATTTGACGTCCAACCGAAATCTTCGGAAATTTTAGCGGAGTGGAAGTCGCCTATGCTTTTAGTAATGTGCATGTCGATATTTGTTGCAGACACAACAGTTACATCCAGGAATGTACAGGTCATTTGGAACCCACTTACCATGCATCAATTCATGATCTGCGCCTGCTTTTACAGCGGTTTGCTTTTGAAAAATCCTTCAGTGAGGACACTGGTGGCGGCGGCCGAGATTCGAACATCAAATTTGTCCCTTACGCGATTCATATGATTCTCTATGTGTTAAACACGTAGGTACATCCGTTTTACTAACGTAGTAGTGTGGCTTAAGGAAAAAAAAGTACTACATGAAAGCTATCAGGAAAATTAGTTAGGGCCTAAGCGTGCAGGAAACTGTGTCCGAATGTTACTTCGAAGGTCATTTTGGAAATTATAAATTAACCTTGATGGCAAACGACAAAGGATAAATCTGAAGCGACAATGAGTCAATTGCAAGGGCTGTGAAAGGTTACTGACAAGAATTTTGTCCCTTCTCTCTTCTACCGAAAGTGTTCTGTTTTGGTTCGAGTGGCCTGGAAAATGAAGCGCATGCATTACCAGAAGCAGTTCCAAGCAATAGTCTGGGTATAAAATTTGTGACCTCGTTTCTGTCGAGGATTGAAAGCGGTCTTCTAATCCATTTTCCTTCAAACGTTTGACATCAATTCGCATTAGATAAAAGAATAAAGTGTTCGATTGAGGCCTTGAGAAGCTCTTGAAAACTTTATTCCTGGCTTTCACCGACCTACGATATCATTCAGTTCGCAGTAGGATCCACTCGCTCTAGATTCACACCGACACTCGAGTCTTCAAATTCTCTTCTCCTCTTATTTCGCAATTCCTGTCAATTAAGCCTTTTCTCACTGTACGTGAACCGCGCATCGTTCATTCCAGTGTTGTCTCGACCATATCGAGCATGCGAGTTTACAACGCATGACGCTAATATCCGTATTCCTACAGTTGGATTACGAATTTTACTCACTGACTGCTTGACGCAAAGGAAGTCAAAGGACAATGCTCATTGGTCAATCAAAAAAAAAAAAAAAATAGCGTGGATTGCATCAAAGAGTGCGAAGTTATAAAAACTTTTTGATGTAACATATCAAACACGAGGAGTGTTTTATTGGATATCCAAACACCGAGAAGCTACTTAAAAAACGAGGCCGAAGGCCAAGTTTTTTGACCGATTTCGAGGTGGTTGGATATCTGATGAAACTCTCTTTCGAGTGTTTGATATTGCTTCTCAAAGGAATCAGTATTTTAAGAGATATTTGGGATCAAAGGTGGCGAAATTTTATGCTAATTAAGACCACATATCCAAACTTCCTTCACAGTACATGTAGTGATTTCTTTTGTTTTAGCTTATGAATTATTAACGAGTTTGAGAAATTTTTTTTGCAGAACTCGTCAACTGAGCCGGGAGGAGAAGACTCTAAAATCCTTCCTGGACATGTCCGCAGACAAATGGGCGGAATCATCTTACGAGGTACCATGTGTAATGTGTTGTACGCAGTCTTCTGCAACAATGACCGAAAATATGTTACTTCATAAACACAAAGTTAAAAAGTGCTGTAAACATTCTTTTGATACTACCAGCCCGCCCGCTGGATTTTCTTTGAGCGAACATACGCTTTTGAGATACACAGTTCTTCAGTCCTATGTGCTGTGTTGTTTCCTCACTGCTTCGTGACCGAGGATCTCAGCACTGCATTAAGTTCCAAAGATTGATAGTAGAATATTCTTCCGTTTCTCTCAGGTTGATAGTCCGCTGTACTCGATAGTTCTTTCGCTGTTCGTCTATTCCTTGGAGCAATGGAACCAAGTCAAGATCACATTCCTAAAAAGGCTTATTATCACCGCGCATGCTCGTCACCTGTCTCCCACGGGCACTTCTAAGTATGGTTTAATTACATTATCCGTGAACGTAACTTTTTAAGGTGGGGTTTGGGTATTCGACAGCTTTTCAAAGTATCGGACATTGTTGTCTTCCCCTGTAAGTCCGATTGTCTTGGGAGCGACCCCTCAAAGATGCTTGGGTCCCCTATAAATGATTATACAGAAATGCTGTTTGCATTCTGGAGTTTAGAGAAAAAAAGAAAACTAAATGCATGGCGATGTGACTTCTTGATAGTTTGGAAGATTTTTTGCGCGTGATCGTCTTGTGTTTCTTCAGTCCATGGCTGCCTGAGATACCAAGTCTAAAATGAAAAAAAAAGGGGAAAATAGGCCAACAAAAGTACCGGACGTGAAATGGTGAACAACAGGACGAAACATCCCACCTCCGGCCTCAAGCGAAAACCCAGGGTGGGGGATATTAAGGGATGTCTTTTTTTTTTTTGCGGAGTTAGCATGGGGTGTGGCATGTGTCCTGGGAATATAATAGCTTTGGTAGAAGAAAGAAATGGCGCGAAACAAAGGTTAAAAAGACCGAGAAACAACACTGAGGCAAAATATTAGGACTAAAAATCAGTGGTGACTCTATTGAGTCAGACACGCTTAGAAAATGCTCAAGTCTCTTGTGATTCCAGTGGAGGAAAAGAGGCGTCTTGAAATTGTACGCACTCGCTAACTATTGAGTGATCTTTATTGGCTGGTTTACACACATGACGCAAAAATAGTACAAACGCCATAAGCAGTGTCAATAAGTTTGTTGATCATCGAGACCATCGAGACTAGGTAATATAAGCTAGGTAATTGCTTCTTAGTATGTTGCTTGTGTTTATGCTTTTGTCGCCACTGCAAACAAGCCCTAACAACAACATGCTTCTGTGCACTGGAGAAAAACACTCCCTCCTCGAAAATCAATCAGAGTTGATTTTCTCGTTCAATGCCGAATGAGTGGATAGTCTTGATGTTTTGAAAGGTGTTAAATTGGACCTGAGAACTTTTAGTAATACTCTCGTACCTATTAATTCCGAGTTGTATTCGCGAACGTGTGATTTCACGCTCAAATTTTGTGGTTTTTCTTTTCAGGATCTTGGACACGACTCCTCTTTCGTTCGCCGTTTATCGCCCCTACATGGTGCTTTTTGTGCTGATCGATAAACTTCATCATTTAATGAAGGTAAAGTACTCTACGTGCCGTGTGCTTAAGTACATGTGCTTTTTTGCTCGATTGCCTTTCAATCATGTAGCAGCTAATTCTTAATTAATTCCTTTGCCGACAGAAACATTTGGCCGCTGATGACAGTGGATGGCCGCAAGGAATGCTGGATCATATTCGAAATAGTGATGAAACGGTGTTGAAGGGCTGTGACAAGGTAATGTTTATATTGAAAGTGTTCACTCAAAGACTTATTGTCCTCTACAAAAACTTCAAACAATGCCGAGTAAGCGTAAGAGCCATTTCAATCTACCCTATTTTAGCCTCTTCAATTGTTTAAAGGATAATCTATTTGCAGCCTTTCATGTTAAACGTAATCAGTTACTTCTGATTTATTTGTGTAGGAAATCGTATTAACGTACTCGTGCATTTCGTGATTTATGGGCAGGAATGATGTTTTGAAAGTTCTTAAAATTGCACTAGCTGTGTTGTTAACTCAAAATTACTCCATCGCTTTGTTTTCTTGGCAACTTCCTAGTTGCACTCTATAACCTGTTTTTGCATTAGTCATTAGGGTGCTTAAGCACGCACGTTTTTGAGACGCGGACGGCAACCGGAAGAGAACATTTCGCGTGCCAGGACAGTGGTGTGTCCCAGAGCTTTATACTAATCATCTCTAATGGAGAAAGATACTGAGCAATATAAATTTCGTTATGTGAAGACAAGTTAAAAGGGAAAACAGCTCTCTTCCGGTAGCCGTTTAGCCTGCGTAGCAAGCGTTTCGGTTGGGTTTCACAGATGAGAACTTTTGACCGAGAAAAAAATGAAGGGAGGGGGAGAGGAGGGAAGGAAACGCTTAGCCGCAAGCCCCAACAATCCGAAGAACGCCTTTTTCATACTGTCACACCTCATTTTTGCTCGGTCAAAACATCGAAAAAACCGCAATATTCTTCTTCTGTACCCCACGGAAACGCTTGCTGTGCAGGCTAGTTGCCGTCCGCGTCTCAAAAACGCGCTTGCTAAAGCTCCCTATTGAACAGTCAGAAACGCGATATTCGAGTATTTGCTGCTCTTTCAACATTTTGACTCCATTTCCAACTCTTTATTTGAAACCTCCTTTGCCTTTCCCCAATTTCCACCCCTTCCCCAACACTATTCTTTTTCCCTGACAAGACTTTTAATATTTTGCTTTACAGATTTTGTCATTTTACCAAACTGATCTTTTGCCGTCTGAGTCAGTTGCCGAGTTGTTTGATGTGGCAGGTCGGTAGCATCATACTTGGTATATATGGACTGGTTACGAAACTCGGGAAACTTCAAAAGCGAGAACAGTGACATCGCGTGCTTCGTGCTAACTTGACCGTGCCTATGCATGCACAATCTTTTGCCCGCCGTCTAACTGAGTTTTAAATAAATTGGCCATTTTACAGTTGTTTGCTCAGCGACCTAGCCTATGAATGGCTGCGAGGCTGCCGGTGACCTTGTATTGATACAGCCCCCACTACTTTTATCATTTAAATTGTGTTTTTGTAATTCTAATTAGTCCGTATTAACATTACGAAAGCAAGGTTTGTATCAAAACAGGGTCACCGGCAGCCTCGCTTCCATTCTTAGGCCAGGTAACTTAGCTACAACTGTAAAATGGTCGATTAATCAAACAAAACCTTTGATTGGGTGTCTTTTAGAAAAAGGGTGTGCTTTGTGCGTGGTCGGGGCCAAAACGGCGAACAACAAACATTTGTCGATTTACATGACCGTCTCCGCATATTAACTATGGTCAGGAACCCATGACTAGGAGCGTACAACGTCATTGTATTTGTGGAACGGCGTTTTTACAAACTGAGTTATTTTTAGATGGATTTTCCAGCTAATAACAAGTCTTGCATGAGAAATTATTACCCATTGGATTGAGAATGATCGCTGGTGGAAGCCTAGCCTGCGAACAAACGCAGACGTATTTCCGGTGGTCGTTTCTCTCCGGAAATACGTCTGCGTTCGCAGGCTAGTGCAAGCCAAATCTTATTTAAAAACTTGTTTAAAAGTAGCTTTGTCTGATCTGTGCCATTACATAGACTTAGTATTTGCTCCCGCTATGGTACCATGTTTCGCGTAATCTCGCTTCTACGGATGGATTTCTCTCTGAGGACATCGACTTGATGGAGGCTAGCTTTTTTGTTTTGGTTTTTTTTTTTTTTTTTTTTTTTTTTTTTTTTTTTTGCAATCTCATCATTTTATGACAAACAGTAGCCTGCCGTTTGCCATTAAACGTTTCCCGTACACGCAATGGTAAATTTCTCTCGTCTCCAATATCGATTAGGAAGAAGCGCAAACAGCCTTGACATTGTTTTTGGGGAGGGGGAGCGTTGAGGAGATTTACTTAACGACAATAAGTTGTTCAGACTTGAACAAAGAAGTTAAAATGCCCCATCTGCCTCTTGGCAAGCTATAACGGACACGCATTGACGTAGTGGGCGTGCCATCTGCCTCTTGGCAACCTAAAATGCGGATACCCTGCTGGTTATGTTTTTGTGTACGTTATATTTAAGCTTGTCCTGTTTAATTTCAGGTATGCTACCTGACATTCCACAGCCAGACAGCTTCATTGCCGAGGTCCTCTCTTTACTGCCAAAGTGAAACGAGCTTTTTAGTGTTTGACAAAAATGAAACTGATGTAGGGGAAGAGATTTTTTTCTGATGAGAAGACTTAAAAGACATTTGAAGATTTCCTGCTAGTTTTTACTTCTTTAGTCAATTCTTAAATAATCGCGCTGTTGTTAATCCAGAAGAAATCGAATTAAAAGTGTTCCGTGATACTTTTTGTGCCGTTTTTATTCCATTACATCTCTCAGATAGCACGCAGACAAGGACTAGTCAATTTATCATTCCTTGTTATCCATTTAACAAATAGATTCCATGTTGCCGTGCGTCTGTTCAGTAATAATCGCAGATGACGTAAAAATTTGGTAAGAACAAAAAAGTGGCACACGAGGCGATAGCCGACTATGTCACTAATCTTCCTACCACATTTGAGGTCTTCTGTGATCTGCTACTGAACCGGCACACGGCAACCTGGAATCTATTTGTTTTATAATGAAGAATGAAAGTGCACCTATGAACAAAAAATCAGTTCTCCTCTTTTTTGAATTACAAAACTATGTTAACTAGGCACTAAGTGACCTAAGTTTTCAGCCTTGATTTAAAAAAGACACCTGTTTATTTTAAGTGGACTTTTCCTATAATTTTCCTGTAAAATCTTGAGAGAGCTGGATCGAGGAGAAAATAACGTCAAAGAGGACTCACCAGTTTAAGAGAGCAATGCGTGTGTTTCAGACTTTAACTAGTGTTCTGCATAATTATAAAGTAAACTGCATTTACACGCTAGAATTTTAAGCTGGTGAGTAAATGACGTCACTTTCTCTAGATCCAACCCCCTCAGGTCCAATCGGTCAGTTTTAAACGTGAGCATAGCGGACAGTAAATCCAGAAGTTACACTCAAAGTAAGCAGCCTTTGGGTAAAAATCAAAGGTCAATATTGCCAGTCAGGAGTTAAACTCACTCCTTTACCCCTGAGAGTGAGACTTAATAGATTTTACTCTGTCTAACGTCTTACTTTTCTAGGGGGGGAGGGGGGGCGTCCTAGGGCGTTTGAGGTGTGAATGAGTTAAATCAAGGACGGTGCCTACTATTGTTATTGCGCATACGTTCTGCGCATCTCGAAATACTGTGATTTCCTATCAGCTGTGCTTATTAATACAGGGATATTTTTTCACGGTTCAAAACTATGCGGAGGAAGCAGAACTTAGCAAGTGCTCTTGGTAAACAAAAAGAAAATTGGGGGTAACCATGCATTTTTCAGAGATAACTTAAGTTTCAATTTGGCAAAGAATGCCATACATTTCTTTGTATTTTAAAGCTTTCTGCAAATATTGTTGATTGATTATCCTCGAAAAATGTGTGGTTACCCCCAATTTTCTTTTTGGATTTCAATGATACTTGTTAAGATCTGCTTTTCCCGCATATTCAGTAAACCGTGCAAAAATACCTTTGAATTAGTAGGCACCGTCCTTAAAACGCACTTTCTAAACTATTTATGATGACATCAGTTATGTTTTTGCCCTCAAATAGATCGTACGTGGGAATCATTCAAAATGTGTGCATTATTGAGCTTTTTATATCACGAAAGAACTACCGGTATCTTATTGTACCATGTTGCCATAGCAACTGAAGAGTCATCCAAACCCCCTCTCCCCCCCTCCAAATCATTCCATCTTTAGACTCTTGCATCCCAAAAGTGGCTCAGGAACTCACTTGAAGTGTGATCAGTTGGTTCATTGAAAGTGTATCAATACAAGTTCACTTGAGTAGTTCAAGAGCTACCACCACAGTTGGAAAAGTTAAGGTGGCTTTGAATCCACCCCAAAGGGGTTTAAGGACTCTTGGCATTGAACCTTCCTATCACTATTTTATAAACATTTTCAGTTGTTTATTATAATCTACGGTCATTTCAACCATTAAGCAGTGACTTTGAATGTCATTTCCCTAGATTCACAAATTTAACAGTACCTCACCAATGGTACTGACTCTACATATGATTTTAATGCAACTGAACATTTGGAAACCTAACAGTCCACAGCTCGACATTTGGTTTAAATAAGGGCCTTACCGCATTTCCCATTAAATCATGTTAACTGGTTTACCACCATTAACATAGAGATGGCAGATCAGCAGAAATTCATCTCAAATTAAAGGAGGTCTGTCACACCTAATTTGTTTGCCTGTAGAATGCTAAACGATGTCATAAGAGTATTTGAAAAGCCAGAAATGATCGAAGACCATTTAATTCCTGCCTACTGTTGTTATGGATAGCATTGAAAAACTTTTGTGACGTACCCTTGCTATGGTCATCTGCCACCTTCCTTCCCTTCATAGGCCCATTAAGCCCATTCACTGTATTTTTTCCTTCCTTTTCATCAGCCAACAGCCCACCACCTCACCTGCAAATAACTGCCTACAAATAAGTGTTTTGCTGCAAATAATATTCTGCTCATGCATAATTGCAACCATCCTTTGGTATGAAAATATTCGCTGTCCTGAGCATTCAGAAAGTGATTTCATTGTTGGGAATTGTGAAAAACAAGCTTAGTCATTGAATGACAAAACTATTATTGAACTCGGTTATCGCAAAATATCGTGATTTGTCAGTGTCTCGCAGATCATTTGCCGAAGCCGGTCTTCTCGCCACTGACAAATCACAATATTTTTCTCAACTTCGCCCAATAATTGTTAATTGTCTACTGTTGTTAGGGATAGCATTGAAAAACTACTGCGCAAGACATCAGCCACCTTCCATTCATAGGCCCATGAACTTAGCCACAATCAAAATAAGGCGTATCAATTGACAGAATCACCGTAACTCCAATTTTATTTGAGAACGAGCAAGTTGTTTACCCCTCAAGGCTCAACCGTACATCATTATCAAACTTTTTCTTTTCTTTGAAAAGGAAACTTCCTAAGGGTATTACAAAGGTCAAACTGCATATCGGAGCAAGAAGGTCAATAAAAGTTTGTATACATTTTAACAGAGTTCTCATACTGTCATAAAGTAGCACTTCAAACTGGAGCTGACACTCCCCATTGAGTTTGGCTTATGATGTGATCACTTTTACCAGTGTTTCCACATTTAGGAAGAAAAGCAGTGTTGTTGCCCTAGGCAACACACTTTGCACTTGAGTGGCCTAATAAAACAATCAAGTCTGAAGATAAGTCCTTTTTCTTAACAGAGTATTATTGACTGTCAATGAACATGTTTTTTTTGTCCTATGGCATATTATGGATTTTAGTTGACAATGAAGGCAATTAACTTGCGTTAATAATTTATTGAAAAGGAAAATCAAGCACAGACAAGAAACTTAGTTTCCAGAATTAGACGCTAGTCTTGCTCTTCTTTCTGCCTCCATCTCCTTAACACGTTTCCACATTTCTGGTGTCAAAGTACTTTGCCCACAACTTAGAGCCATCAGTCGAGACATCAGCAGTAAGAGATGAAAATCCTCTACAGTCATGTTGCTGTGATCTTGCTGTCTGCTCTTCACAAAATCATTTTGTAGGACCTCTTGCATTTCTGAAGACAGTGAGTACGCAGCCACTCGTGCCATACCCAAGAAGGCTTGCATGCGCTCCAGGGTATCCAAATGGACACTTCTGAGGGCAATCTGTGCTGGTTGCACTGGGTTTTGTGCTCTGAGGACCACATGGCAATCAGATGGAAGAAGAGACTTGCCTTCAGAGAGAACTAACACTAGAAGGTTGGTGGTAAACTCAGCTTTGTAAAAATTAAAGTCATACTCGAGTTTCTGCCATGAGATGACATTCCCAAGAGCTGTAACATTTTTCACACCATTTGCGTCAAGTTGGCCTGCTTCTAAAGCCGTCTCATCCACCATCAAGTTTGTGCTTTCTGATAACTGCAAGATACCACTCTTCAGACGATTTGCTGTGTAATCCTTCCGTGGCACAAAACTCAGAGTATTCATGTTTTTAAGTGTCATGGATAAATAATGACACTTGGGAACAAGCTGCTCAACAACTTTGTGTAATTCTTGTGGAAATGACTGAGATGTTGGACAGCCACTGATATTGAGTGCAAACTTTCCAACAGGCATGATTCCAGACCAGTTGTAGACTGATGAAACCAAGTGAAGAAGTATGTACTCTGCAGTCAGGACATCTCCATAAGCTACTTGAGTCAACAAGGATAACAATTCTCCTCTGATTCCAGCAAATTGTCCCATAAGTTGCGAAGAGGACTCACCCTTGATATCATCAGGGATGCATGGGTTGGAGTGTGTCAAACGACGGTATGTTAAGCAGTGGAGACGTGGTACAAGTGAAGGTGGGGGATGGTGGGCAGCTTCTTCCTCAGGAGTGACCAAGTCACCTGGACATGGGTCCATTGAATTAGAGCTGTTTGGGCCACTGAGGTGGTCAGAAATTACAGCAATGCCAGGATCAACGGAGAGGATTCCAATGAACTCAACCATGTCATTGACTTTGAATGAGCTCTCTTGATCGTACAAGTGAACTAAGCATGCTGGACCATGTTCATTGGCTAGGGGGAAATTCAGATCAGGACCCTGTGAATCAGTTGGGGCCTCACTGCCACTAGCTGTTTCACCAGGTCTGGCCCTCTTAGTTTCCATAGTTGAGGGATCACTGTCAATGCCTAGAGTAAAAACAAATTTTCAAAAAAGGCATTAAATTTGGAATCCTAACTAATATAATCTGAGCAAACCCCAATGATAAAACTTTGTAACAATCACAAGTGGCCAAAATGTACAAACAGTAAATGGCAGCCAACTGCAGCAAACTTTAGTGAGTTGTACAAAGAACAATAAATTAGGTAATACAAGAAAAAGGCCAAAACATTTTTCTCCTTTGGCTTAATCCTGTTGCCCTTTATTTGTGCTAAAAACTTGCAACAGGTCTTAGTGGACATTAATAATAATGGTTTATTGAACTCTCTTGCAGTATCAAAACACTGAATTAACGAGCTATATTTACAATATTTACATAAGTTAAAATAGAAAATACATGTCTAAGAATATTTGAACATGAAAAAGTCCTGACTGCAATTGGTTCGACAGGCAGTATGATTATGGAACAAATATGTTTCATCCTGTTTTCCTCTTAGGTGGTAGCCAACGTCTCTATCATGTTTCCTTGGTAGTAGTTTGTGTAAAGGATGGGATTCTGATGCCTTGATATTGTTCATATACTTGGTACATAATGATATGCGTCTACTTGCTAATGTCTCAAGTTTTGCCACCCTAAGGGACTGATCATAGCTTTCAGCTTCAGGGTATATTATCCTCAGGGCTCTGCTTTGTATAGACTCAACTCTATCCGACAGACAATCAGCAATTGATTGCCAGATTGGTATAGCATATTCCAGGACAGGACAAATAGTAGACAGGTAGACCTTTAAGATGTTTTCAGGTTCAACCACGGATCTCTTTAGTAAGCGTAACGAGTAAAGTTTCTTTGATGATTTTTTTTACAATATAGTCGATATGACTGTTCCACTTAAGATCATTGTCTATGTAGCCTCCCAGTAACTTGTAAGACTTAACACACTCAACAACAGAATCTCCAATCTCCAATGCGAATTGGTCTTACACTAAAATTCGGATATGCCATAAAGTTAATTATCATTTCCTTGCATTTAGCAGGGTTTAACTTCATTCTATGTGAAGTAGAAAAGCGATGCACATCGTCGGCTACCATATTTACCCATTGACACCTAAACCGGCCAAAACCGGCCGCGCGCGATGACCCCTGAAATACCTAAACCGGCCAAAACCGGCCGCACAAAATGGCGTCTTGATCGGAGTTGATCTTAGGCCTCTACCCAGTCTAAATTTTTTGTTGTTATGGAGATTTAGAAGGATAATTGACCAATCATTTGCCGTGTTGTGAGCATATTTTGACAGCTGATAAGAGACCCCACAAGGGCTGGCTTTTTGCCCTTTCGATCTCGCGATCAAATTACGCGAAAACAACAGCCGATGCGCCAGATAGCGCACCGAACGATGGGGATATTCATGCTTTTTTTTTTCGGATTCGGAGGATCTAGGGATCTAAGGGATCTTTTATGGTTTTCCTGTAAGAGGAGGGGATATTAGAAACAAAAATTTTGATTTAGATGGCTTTAAAAGTGACGAAGAAGACGGTGAAAACCTAGAGACCGATGATAAACAAGAAGCTCGCTGGAATGATCAGCTCGATAGTATTCGTGGCAGCCACTGCTCGGTATTTCGTTTTAGATAATCAGAATGAATTAAATATTTTTCCTAGTTTTCATAGGAGATGATCTATGGGAATTAATGGTAAACGAAACGAGTAGGTATGCCTGTCAAAAACTGTTAAAACCCCCAGGCGCATTACCTTTTTTCATGGAGTAAGCCGCGCAGAATTAAAGGCCTTCGTAGCAATTAACGTCATAATGGGCATTGATTTGCTCCGAAATTTAGCTTTATATTGATCAACCGATGGATTTTTTGCAAATAACAAGTTTTTTTTGTCCTAACATAAATTGGTAATCGAAGGAATTTTCACCTTCGGCATACCTCGGAAGATCAGTGTCTTCAACAAATAAATCAATCCGATCGTGCGTTTATATTCCGTAAATGCGAGAATACCTCCAGCGATTTTCTCTGTTGGTTTTCTTGTGTTTTGTAAGTTATCTTTCAGTGAAAGTTTTCGAAAGAGCACTTTTGTACACAATTTGACCTTGTTTGTTCTCTCATGAAACATGATAGTGATCAATTAACTAAATTAATCTTGCGGTTTTGTGCACGTGTATTTCGACAAACAGAAAGCTCCTCGTGAAATTTTGTTTCGGCAGCGGCGTTTGGGCATAATTTTTGCACTTATACCTGCAAGAAAACAAAGCGATTGGAATAAATTTCAAGAAATTTTTATCCATTGAGTGGTTAGATTTAACTGTAAATTGCACAAGGCATATTTTGAGTTATAAGATATATTTTTCAAGCGCTTTGTTTAGTTAGCGATCAAAAACTTTCTTGAATGCTTAACGCGCGCTGCTTCGAAAATTCTACCTTTACATTTTCAGTTGAGCCTTAGGACGTGTTTTCAATCACTTTTTAGCAATATTTTTACATCATCTGGAAGTTCACTGTTTCTTCTTCAAGGTGAACTTAATTCTAGAACTCAGTATCTTGTGTACATTTACTGCGCATATGGTTTATTTTTAACGCTCGCTTTCCACTGCAAAACCTCGCAAATTTTCCAAGTTTCTTACACATCACACACACGGCACGCGAATTTTTCAATGGGTTTATATAACTGATGGAATTTCTTGGAAGAACCTCTAATGCGGTTGTATCATCGACAAATTTTGTTTGCAGGTGCCAATGACATAGAAGGCAATTCGTCATCACAGCGAATAAGACCTTGCACATAATCAGATCATTAATTGGGACTGACTCCCAGGAGCTCCCCATTGATGAGTAAAATCGTCTGGCGTTAGACAGAGTAAAATACTAAGTCTGGCCAGTTTAGGCCGGTTTGGACATCAAAGGGTTAAGCCCTTTACCATTATTTTTCTCCAGCTCAACCACCCTTCAGGTGCAGCACTTGAGAAAAGCCCCATACTGTTATCTGGGACAAGTATATTTCCCTGACCTCTTGCCCACCAAAAACTTGAAAGGTGTCAAGAATCATATATACATATTTTATTATAAAGATATTGATGAAATACCAGGATTTCTCCTTTTACTAAAAAATCATATCTTCACCGCGCGCGGTGAACATATCATTTTTATCTTTCACATGTGAGGATATAGGTGTTGTCATGGTAACCTACACGATTAGCCAATAAAACGCGAGCTTTCTCTTCATTGTAAGATACTCTTGTGCTTTAATATAATTCTTGTCTACTACATTAACATTTTTATTGCGAAATTTGACATTATCATGATTTGTTTTTCATAACTTTCATATCTTGTTTCATGTTACACAACATACTCGAAGATAAAATTCGTATCCCCGCGCGGCCATGTAATATCCTCTATATATAAATTCTGTTTTAACCCAGGCAAGTGGATGAACCACTCATGTGAGTAGGTCATAAATTTTGCCTGCCCAATTTTGCCTGCAGGGTTTTTGGTGAGCAGGAGAGCATATTAACCCATTGACTCCTGTACTGCCACCCACTGACAAGTAAAATCGTCTGGCGTTAGACAGAGTAAAATTGATTAAGGGCGCTTTCCATTTGACAGGACTGACTGGCCAGACCAGGCATTTGGAAGGACGAACTCTTACAACTCCTTCAAATTAATACTCTTCGAAGATGATATACACTCCTCCAGAAAAATGTGAGGGATAGTCATGCAAGTGTTCCTTCAAATTGTTGCATTTGTTTTGCAAATTAACGGGTCTGGCCGGCCAGTTCTGACAGAAGGAAAGCGCCCTTAGTCTCACTCCCACCACAGAATGCGTTAATATTTAAGAAAAAATAACTATTAAATGCACACAATCATTTACTTCACTAGACCTCAAGGTGGTGATGTTTCACATTTTCGAGGTGAGGACTGGCACCTAATAACATATTAAAAGCCATGTCGTTGTGTTTAGGTAAACAAAGTATACATTATTTCAAAAAGGCATTTGCTTACAAGAAATGGATATAATTATTGGATGGTATATTTGGCCTGACGTTGTCAACTTGTGACCCCATGATGGGGGATACAAACCTGTTTGATAATCCGAGCATTCGAAAGACTGTACAGAATGGTTTTTATCACGAAATCAAATTCCCAGAATACCGGTATGCCTGGGTTGTCCCAGCCCCCTTCAGACTGCATAATTAAACACACTAACCATTTTGATCATCCTGATCCATTTCTTCATCAAGCCCTCTCTTAATACCCGAGCTTCTCTCCACAGTCATTCCATGGCTCTGTGATGGAACATTCTTCCCTGCAAACTTTCGCTTTGCCCATTCTGTTTCGCCAGGTATCGGAACACAGTAAAATGTATGCCTTTCTTTGGTCACATTTCTCGTTGACTCAAGCATCAGCTGGAAATTCTCAGGGCAGGTAATGACGTCTTGATACATTCCACATCGCAAGCTCGACGTATTGTCGGCCTTGTTGATGGTTTCAAAAACAGCCAGGAAGAATTCAGGATCAAACATGTCTTGAACCATGCATCGAAATCGCACAAGGCTATTGGATTTCAGCAAGTGGCAAGGCCTGTCGTTTAGCGAAGGAACGCGATGAAGAGCATCGTTTTCTTGCAATCGGTTCGAGAAGAATTCGCGAACCCGTTCATGATCCGGTTTGCCAGTTTCGCAGAAGATTCCCTCGGCTACACTCAACGGGTTTGTGAGCCAATCTTCAATACAAGGCATGATTAATAGCAGTTTTGTACAAAACAAAATTGCTCTCCTATTGTTTCTCCCTCTCGTGGTCAGATTTCGCGGGAAAAATTAGAATGCAATCACACATGCCCAAATATATGGACTGCTAACAGTCTGTTTGCAGGCTCAAAAGACAGCGTCTCTTCACTTTGAAGCAATAATTATTCTTGTCCTAAAAGACCATAAAATGTTAGCTGATACCGTTCTTATTCTGGTTATTTCGGTTGCTACTGCTCTTCTGTCTGAAGGTGAGTAACCCTTATAGATTACAGCGGTGATCAAGGGCCTGTAATCTTGATTTCTATTGGCCGTTAATGTTAGATGGGTAATGCATTACACTGAAGTTATTGCAGGATTTCGGAATGTTAACATGTATTAATGTGCTTAGAAAGTACTTGTAGCCCCCTTGCAAAAGGTAAAATTTTTATATAGAGAAATTTGTTAAGTTTAACGATTTTGTTTCGGTTAAACAAGCAAACAAACAAAAAGCATTGGGCATGGTTACATGCTCCTCCATGCCAGTTTAGCCATAGGAACCCCAAGTTTTGCTTACAGTAAGAGAATTACTGTGTGTGTGATCGTAAAAGTCCTTTAAAATAGATTCTACTTCTTCCCCTAACGAAGTAGAAGCCACCTAAAAATCGCCTTAAAATGTGACCAATCAGTCCCCAGAATACAAATTATATCATATAAACCAAAATAGAGAGGTAAGTGATACAATCTATTTTATTGAGAAGAACTTTACGATCTCGCATACATTCTCTTGTTGTAAGTAGAGCTTGGGTTACCTGTTACCAAATTTTTACATACACTGAAAGTACCGAAGTGATTGGCAGCCGTTCCAATTTTCGTGAAGTATGTTAAATTCATCTACAAATTATGTTCATTCTTGTGTTTATATACATGTATTTTTGGTGTAAAGCAACTGATGTCTGAGTAAATTTTTTCAGTAAAGTGTTGGTTTAGAATTACTGTAGGGCTTTGAAAGGTTTGTGTTTAACTGATTCTCCAAATGGTCTGGATAGCACAAGTGTTACTAATATTTTAAAAAATACAACCACACTTTTGAATTTTCGGAACATGTTTCGATGTTTCAAACATCATCTTCAGCCATAGAGAGTGTAACATTAAAATTTTTTACAAGATAATTCGTATATAGATATAACTATCAATACAATGATTCTTTGTAGATTAAATGTTCGTTACAAGTACGTAAAATTCAAACGAACAAACAATATTATAGAGAACATAACTAACATAACGGTAAAAGTTTAAAAGTGTAATGCTAAACTGACATGATCAACTTGTTTGTTGAGTTCGGGTTTCAACCGCTCAATATGGAAGCTCTCCTTGATTTTGAGTTGATAGAAAGAAGTATAATAATAATTTCTATCAACTCAAAATCAAGGAGAGCTTCCATATTGAGCGGTTGAAACCCGAACTCAACAAACAAGTTGATCATGTCAGTTTAGCATTACACTTTTAAACTTTTACCGTTATGTCAGTTGTGTTCTCTATAATATTGTTGGTTCGTTTGAATTTTACGTACTTGTAACGAACATTTAATCTAAAAAGAATCATTGTATTGATAGTTATATACATATACGAATTATCTTGTAAAAAATTTTAATGTTACACTCTCTATGGCTGAAGATGATGTTTGAAACATCGAAACATGTTCCGAAAATTCAAAAGTGTGGTTGTATTTTTTAACTGATTCTGCTTGCATTGTAAGATCAGCGTAAACCATCAGGTGGGTTGAAGACAAAGCAATAGTGCTCTCTTGAAACGTACTTAAGTATATTTGAAGTAAGGTACATGTGTAGCTGTAGGCTTCTTTGGACTTCATGAATCCCTTGGATTTCTTTGAATTAATATTGATGAAACTTCATCCCACTGCCAGTGATTAAGATGCAGCGAATTCTTCTTATTTTTGCAAAGTTTCTAAATCACAGGCCGCTGGTCTGAAGGCTTTTGAATCACAAAATGGCAGACGGGTTTTAGGCACTCATTTTTAATATGGCTGATAAACAGTATTTGAGATGAAGAACTGATTTCAAAAGCACCGACAAGCAATATTCAAGTCCAAGTATGCATTAAGTTTTTAAAATTAATGGTTAATTACATGTATTTTTCAAAACCTTGACCACCACTTTGTACCTGTAGATGCATTGTTGTTATTATAAAAAAAACTTGTCATCTTTGGTAGTGCAGCTTGTGAACTACAGTACACAGTTATAATCAGTCATGTACGTTATTTCTCACATTGAGGAGGGTTGGAGGAATGGCTCTTTTTGTTTGTTATCTCTGATGCTCAATGTGACTGTGTGTTATGCAATTTATTACAAGCCATATTAATTTTGTGTTGATTTGACTATTTGAACTGTGTGATGTGGCTCTAATCAAAGCCCAGAGATAACCATCATTCACGTTGTAGTCTCCAGTAGCCCATTAGTAAGAGCATCCAGCTAGATTGTGTAGGGTTGTGTGTTGGAAACAGGTTTGGAACTCGATTTTGTTTTACGGTAGTTCCATTCGGGCATCACATACATGTACAGTGTACACTGTATTCTCTGTGTCGTTCATCATTGATAATACAGTACTTATCACAGCTTGATGTATTTCTGTTTTTCCCCCCAAGGAATTACCTACTTGATGGTTTACAGAACAGACAAATACAAAAAATTAACTGCAGAGGTTGAGAAGGACAGCAAAAAGTGTGAGTTGGCTCTCCTAGCCCTTTTGCTGTTGTACTTAAATCATTAATTTTATATCGTGGTGTTCTCTATGTACCCAAATAAAGTATGTATCACTGTGTAAAACCAAGAGCACTAGACCCTCTCTAAAATGACCAGGCTACAGTACATGTATTTCCTAATGAGTAACAAATCTTGTGCATTGTGAGCCTCATGTGGAGGTAAAAAATCCTTTGCTTAAACAGCATTTAAAAGTACACTAAAGATGTACAGTATACTGTAGATTCAATGTACAGTACATTTGTATGTTATTTAGACTTATAAAAAATACAATGTACCCTGATTTGCCTTTGTTTCCTTCAGGCATTTATAATTCTTTAAATCTACATGTAAAGCAATGCTCCACATGTACATGTATCTTTGCAAAGGTCATTTGCTGAAAGCTGTACATCTCTTGGCTTCCTTGACTTAAACTAGGAAGGAACTACAGTAAGACTACAGACATACAAAAATGGTTTTGCGATACTGAGCACAAGTGGACATGCAATCATGTACATGCCCACAAAATCAATATACAAGTTTCCTGTATAACATCATTCTGATCACTGTAGCTGTTAGATTTTTTAGTATGTTGTTAACTTCATTAACTTGCACTTTTAAACTGCATTAGTTAATAGTTCTTTCTTGGTCTACAGTGGAAAAAAGAAAAGAAACTATATCGGATGTACCTAGGCAAGGAGGACAGAAGAAAAAAATGGGTAAGTGTTTTTAAAAATTATTATAATTGTTTGCAGAAGTATCGTATTTGGTCTACAGTACATCTACAGCTGTAATGCTGTCTGGTTATTTTTTTAATTAGAAAGAGTCGAAGAGAAGCTGAAAAACCACAATAGAGATCTTTCAATGGTAAGTAATGCATAATACATGTACACTTGTGGAATGGGGACTTCATCATCCCCTCTTCCATGGGCAACCCTGCAGCATTTGATTTTTTTTTTTTTTTTCGCTTAAATTCTACTCGCCCTGCATAAAATGCCCTAAAAGATTATTCAAATGCTTTGTTTCAGGTGATTACCTAAGTGCTGTTGTACATTTTTATCATTGTGTGTTTGGGCTTGAAAGGTTAAATTGTACTTCTTGCATTTTGTGTAGTGCCCCGTGTGAAAATACTACATGCAAAAATGTATCAACTTGAGAACATCTCCATCTCTCTTGTAGGTTAAAATGAAGTCCATATTTGCCATTGGATTTACATTCACAGCCCTCATTGGCATGTTTAATTCTATGTAAGAAAATCTCAACTCTCTGCAACTGTTCCTTGGTATTAAAATGCTAGAGTGTACATGATTGTGTAATTTTAGCTCATTGTATTATTATTATTGATTCACTCTCACGAAGGGCTAACACTTGAAATGTCAGCTTTCAAATTTCTCTACGGTGGTCAATTTACCATTACATCAACCCAGCTGTTAATTTAAAACCCATTTCTGTGTTTCACATTGCCACCAACTCAGCACCACAGTTTATTTAGAGACTAAACCCCTTTATCCATTTTAAGCAACTGGGCCCAGAAAGTTGAGAAAGTACATATAAGAATGAATGATTTAATGGTCAACTTAACCCCCTCCAAGCACAGCACTCTACAACAAGCGGCTGATTTCATTCATGATTGGTCTCAAGAAAACCATCTGCAACTAAATCCAATCAAGTGCAAGGAGATTCGCACGTGCTTCAAGCGCCCCCCCCCCCCCCCCCCCCCCCACCTTCCTTGTTTCTCTCAGGTCGCCATAGAAGGGGATAAGTTCGAAATAGTATCTTCTGCTAAAGTTCTTGGTGTTGTCATAAGCAGCGATCTCAAATGGTCTGCGCACATCGACTCAATCACGACTAAGGCTGCCAAGAGACTTTATCTCTTAAGACAACTTAATAAGCACGCGGGAATCGCTCATAGTGACCTTTTAAGATTCTACTGTAGTGTTATTATTATTTTTATTATTTATTTTATTTTATTTTATTTATTTTTTATTTTTATTATTATTATTATTATTTTTTTTTTTTTTTTTTTTATTTTTAAATCGGTATGTTGCTTTTTTTCTTAGCTTTGATGGCAGAGTAGTAGCGAAGCTACCATTTGTTCCTCACTCTTGGCTGCAGGGTTTGTCTCATCGTAACCTGATGGGTAATGACTTTACAGATTGCTCTTTTATCTTCCTCTACATACTCTGTACCATGTCAGTCAGACAGGTTTGTATCCATTGGGTCACTTGTAATCAGGTCCTTGCTTTTATCATTGAAGTCAGTGTATTTACTTGTTGAAATGCAGCACTGTTCATTAATATTTTTTGGCAGTTGTTGGTGGTTTCACTGAGTTACTCATGAGCAGAATATTATTTGCAGCAAAACACAGATGGACGGTAGTATGCATGAGCAGAACAATATTTGTTGTCAGTTATTTGCAGGGACTCATGTGGTGGGCTGTCAACCAATTATAACGTAACTTTTATAATATTGGTAAATGCTTATGGCGGCTTTATTATAAAAATTTATTATTTATACTTAATAAAAATATGGTGAAATATTAACCCATTCACTCCAGGATGCCCTCAGTTGATGAGTAAAGTCATCCGTCATTAGAGTGTATTGGATCAGGAGTCAATGGGTTAAATGATTTGCATTCGATGACTGTGTGTAT
>NC_090870.1:46507813-46520313 GCF_036669935.1 Montipora foliosa
TGAAGTCAAGCCCTGTTTCGCGGGGTTAGTGTTGGGATGGGAGACCAAAACAATAAACCCCTCATAAAAAACAGAAACATCTGACCGAAAATACTATTAACGCTAACAAATGCTGATGATGAAAAAGCAAATAAATATTGATACACAGTTTTCAGAAAGAGCAGAAGGAAGTTTCCCGGACGGTCGATCGAGAATAAAATATTTACGACATGAAAACAACATTAATTTTTAACCTTGAATATAGATCGTTTTCACTGTCACGCAATAAAAAAAATAAATCAAAAACTATCCAGTGCAAAACGCTAAGAAATTGTTATCTTATAGAAGATAAAGAAATAAGACACTTGTCCAAGTTTTAGGCCTCTGCGTTTCCCCAAACTTCAGATATTCGTCGAAATGTTTCGCAGGCCGGAAAATAGTGTAAACATCTGGAACTGACTTTGGCTATCTAGGCGACTGATTATCACTACTAAAAAAACAAGCATTTACATAAGCACTTTTCCTAATGCTCTAACTTCTAAAAGGGCTCAAAATCATGAGATAAGTATATATTTTTCAACAAACTTGATCGTAGCTTTGTGTCACGCACCTACATAATCCGGAAATTCAAAATGCTCTGGTTTCCAAACGAAGCACGCTATTGAGCTGTGAAATTGTCAACAGATATAGATATGCCGCCTCCTATGCCTGATGAGGATAAAAACTTTGGTGGATCTTTAGTTTTAGATTTTGGAAGGTGATGACGTCACGTGAAAACGATCTATAGAATATAAAAAGTTACGATCAGCGACAAACATTTTGGGAGATTTTTGCTACGTTCAAGTAAATTGCAAAATCGAAAGTGACATGGCCGGAATTCAGCGGGCGCCGTGATTATGTTACCGCGGCATGTTTACTAGCCAAACAGTGAAGCATCTGTGTCAAATGATGGCAAGATACCGGGTTTTTGTAAGTTTCTTTTTCTGTCAAGTGTTATAAAGTTTGACAATGAAATGAGCGAAGTCAAAACAAAGATCACAATCGCCCAACTCTTGTTTATGCAAAGTCAAAATTTACTCTCCAAGACGCGTACGACGTTATTTATCACCAGGTAATTCCATCATTTTGGAAATAGCAGCTACTTTATTATTCATCTGCGTCACAAGTTTTCACTGATTTTGGGCCTCATTTTGTTGAAACTCAAGCACGCTTCCAACAGTCCTGTGAACCCTTCCTGCTTACAGAGCAATACTAAAAAACCTCTCCCATATCACATTTGAACCTTAAGCTCGAAAATTCAATACACAACATGATATTATAATTCACAAAGGCAGAAAATACCACAGAATCCTTTTCCAGCGAAAATTTTATTGAAACAAACAACATATTTGCTCTTAGAGGCGAAAACCTCTTCCTATTTGATTGCGTGCGTGAAGACAAGAAACTCAATTGTGTCAAATTACCATGTACTTCAGGTAAATACTGCTCACTTTGATTTCGTCTCGACGGGTGATAGATTGTTCTCGAAGTCCAGTGCTCGTCGCTTTTGAGATTCCTGCCTATTTTATCCAACTGACTTTCTATTATTGAGCTCCATAAGGGTATATTTTGTTTAAGGATCTACTAAAACGCCATTCGCGTTAGATGACTTTCGACGCCATTGCAGGCTAAGTTAATGATTCTACTGTGTCCACCAGAGAAATCTACGCATTTCCACTACCCTCTCGATCCTAAGAAAATACTCGCAGAAGGCTCTATCCACAAAGACACCACTTACCAGGGGAGTGACAGGCAAGACTTTTACCGACACGGAAAAAAAAAAAAAAAAAACTAAAAAAAAAAAAAAGAAAACAAACAAACTAAACGCAGACCTTGACTGGGTTTGCCCATAGGCAACCCAGTAAAAAGAAAAGAAACAAACTAAACGTAGACCTCGACTGGGTTTGCCCATAGGCAACCCAGTAATAATCGTGAATGTCTGTAACTCATAATTTAACGTCATGCATAAACAAAAGCAGCAAGTGATCTACAAACGAAAGGATCAATATTGTTAAAAAGGAACAAAACTTTTGATGTGATATCAAGGTCTCGGAAGAAATTACATCTATTTCATCATAAGATATTGAGCGAAGGGAATTGTACAGCGTGCAAGAGAACAGAACATGAGTTTCATTCTCGATGTTGTTCAACTGGCACAGTGTACAAATTCTTAAATGCTCAGGAGTCTTAGGGACAGTTTTTCCCTCTTTCAATGTAAAGACTATGATCCCAAACGAAGTTCTGTGCAGGGGATTTTTAATTCTATCAAAAAACTCAGCATTTTGGTGTAGAAGTTCAGTTTCCGGTTAACTTTTTTGAGTGATAGTTGGTGCAGAACTCGGTTATCGCAAAATATCGTGATTTGTCAGTGTCTCGCAGATCAATTGCGAAGCCGAAGGCTGAGGCAAGTAATTGATCCGCGAGACACTGACAAATCACGATATTTTGCGATAGCCGATGTTTACCAGAAAAACATTTTATTCTGTCTTATGAGAATATAACTTTGCAAACGATGTCCTAACAATACTTAACTTTGAAACGATGTCGTAATAGTTGAAAATGTCCTCGAGATTCGAAAATGCCCCATAAGATCTGATCTGTACTACTCTCGTCGAGGATAGAATTGAAAAAAACTTATTTTTGGCGAACGAACAAACAAGGTTAAATAATGAACTAATATATGCGAAAACGTACGATTACAAATCTTAACACAGGATTAAGTAACACTGTAAAGTCTAGAAAGATTCTATTTAAACACACTAATGATCGCAATTGTCTCCTGCTAACACACTAATGATCGTAATTGTCTCCTGCTAACACACTAATGATCGTAATTGTCTCCTGCTAACACACTAATGATCGTAATTGTCTCCTGCTCAACCGAGTTCAGCACCAACTATCTCAAACTATCACTCAAAAAAGTTAACCGGAAACTGAACTTCTACACCAAAATGCTGAATTTTTTGATAGAATTAAAAATCCCCTGCACAGAACTTCGTTTGGGGAATCATAGTCTTTACATTGAAAGAGGGAGAAACTGTCCCTAAGACTCCTGAGCATTTAAGAATTTGTACACTGTGCCAGTTGAACAACATCGAGAATGAAACTCATATTCTGTTCTCTTGCACGCTGTACAATTTCCCTCGCTCAATATCTTATGATGAAATAGGTGTAATTTCTTCCAAGACCTTGATATCACTTCAAAAGTTTTGTTCCTTTTTAACAATATTGATCCTTTCGTTTGTAGATCACTTGCTGCTTTTGTTTACGCATGACGTTAAATTATGAGTTACAGACATTCACGATTATTGTTAATCAAATAGTAATTGACATTGCACAATTTGATAGGTGATGGAAGATACGTGGTGTATTTTGTCATTTAGTGGTTATCTATAGCCCAAAATTATCTAAACACGGTAACACCATCAGGGTTAGGCCTAACGTTAGCATTTCTAAGAGGTTTGGGCTTTTTCAACAGTTACTTTATAACCTCAGTCTGCATTTTACCCCTAGTCTGAAGTCTACCGTCTTCGTTTTACACTGACCGCCCGTCGCCCAGCAACTAGTGTTTACTAGAGTTTATGATTTCACTAAGGTGAAAACGTCCAAGTGTGGTAACGGTGGGTTAGTCTATAACGCGGAGCCAAGATCAGATTGGTTCAAAATCAGACATAATTTGATCTTCCAGTGCATGGTTTGCAGTATTATAAAAGCAACTTACAAAGTTACAATTCAAGACTGAAAGTTTAAGCACCCCTGCCTTCTGTGTTCATGAGGGATGATCCAATGCTGCATCTCTAGGATGTTAGGGATTACGGGAAAACTACTAGCCTATGTGTTGCCATGCCTTCCTTTTCTTTCGGTGGGAGGGTACGGCTACACGTAGGCTAGATAATTACGAGGTGTGTCCTTGTCCCATTAAGGGTTAGTAGAAGGAATAACCAGTTTAAATCTCTTAAAGAGCAAAGTTGTCGCTCTGCTTGCGGTGTAAATTTCAAACGGAGTTTAGCCAGAAGGAATGAACGTTTCATCCCAGAATAACAGCATACCATTATTAATGAATCAAGGAAAAAACCGCGGGAGCATTAACATGGACTGCGAAGATGTGCACTAGCGTTTCACACCTTTCGTCGCTGTCCTAGAGCTAAGAAACAACGCAAACATTAATAGCCAAATGTGAGGTCCTCTTGAGGAGGACAAGAGGATAATTGTGAAATAATCGCGAAGTACTTGCGATACCCGATAGCGCTACGTTACATTTTGGACTGACGTTTTCGTTGCCATAGCCGTTGTCCTTGCTTAATTAAACTCCCTATTGTCTCTTTTTGATAGACCTGAAAAATTCAGGTGGTTCCAACGGGATTCGAACCCGTGACCTCTGCGATGCCGGTTCGGGACATAGATTGGTGACCTACGTGGGGTATGCAGGAATTCAAGTACCTCAATGGGTAGAGCATGCTGCCGGTATTATGGAGGTCGTAGGTTCGATTCCTGCCTAGGACTGTGCTTTTTCCATTTGTGTTTTCGCCCGTCGCCCGGTCAGTGTAAAACGCAGACTGCAGACTGCAGACCGGGTGTAAAATGCAGACTGAGGTTATAATTTAACTGTTGAAAAAAGCCCAAACCCATTAGAAATGCTAACAGTTAAGCCTAAATATTGTTTTAGGCCTAATTAGCGTTAGGGTTAGGTTAGGGTAAATGTATAATTACTGAACGTTTTAGACCTTGTTTAAAAAAATTTGAAACAATAGAAAAAGAGACACCAAGTACCTACCTAGGTGATGCCATACATAAAAATGGAAATACTGTACCTGAATAAATTGTTGTTGTTGTCATTCAATCCTAACGGCGCGCTTTTCAAAAGAATAACAAATGATCGCAATGCATCAAGGGTGAAAATGGGCCTTGAAAACAAAGCTAAGACGCCCATTCTTGTCATTGGCGGAAGTTAACAGACAGAGGGACGGCAAAGGGATGGCAAAGGATGGAGTCGCTGTTTTCACCTGTCGACTGATTATTGCTTATTTATTTGTGCAAGCACAGAGGACTCAAAAAACACGCTCTTTCTCCTCCTCCTGCGTCCCTTTCGGCCCTTTTCCGGCTGCACCCAAGTTCGTCCGACAGTTCGTCCCCTTGCCAAAATGACGCAAGCGCATAGGGATCACTGATACAACAAACATGGCGGCCGGGTGAACGACTCAAAGTTGTTGAGCAACGTCGGTTATCCCCTCAATATGGGTTCTAGAGTGAGGTGCGATCCAGAACATATTCTGTGTTCGACAAAGGACATGAAGATGATTTGTCTTTTGATGCTTTTTAGGCCTTCCCCGGACAAGATTTTAGAGTGCTTCGTAGAAGTCTCTGCTCCAGAGGACAGTGGAAAAGGTAAAAACTGGATTGTGTCGTGTCTTACATCGCATTGAACAAATTCCTTTTTTTCTAACAAGTAAAGGCGTAAACTGGCTAATCTGATAATGAAAGGTGGTCTTAAAAGACTTATGAAGGCTGCAACGTAAATAAATTAAATTAGACGAATATTTCATACCGGTCCGTGAGTTGACATCATAATTTTGTTGTGAATTAAATGCACAATCTCGAGTGCCGCAAGCTTTAACAAAAATACTGTGTATGACCTCAAAGTTGTTTATCTTTTGAGTGTAATTGATTTCATTCATTCAAAGTTGGCGTGGGTAATATAATTTTAACCCAGTAATAATTACAACCGTGAAATCGTGTTTAACTGGATCGGAATCTCACTTTGTATACAATGTATAAGCGTAATGATTGTGATTATTATCACAAATGACGTAAATTCTAGTTGTATGTGATGTGATCTTGATATTTTTGTATTTTTAATTTTATATATTCACACCAATTCCAAACGAAGTTCCGCTTCGCTGAGATACTTAGTTCATTTAATTCAATGCGTTTCCTTCCGTTTATTTATTATTAACAGATATATATATACAAAACTCTTTCAAAATATTCGCAGTGGTAGATAATATATAGATTTAGCCAAGCCTAAAAGCGGAGCTCTCGGCTTGTTTATTTTTACTGGCTGTAGGATTAGTGAAAATAAAAGTCTTTGGAACTGTCCACCTTTTGGTTTTCCCGGATATTGCTTAAATTAATTATGTAACATTTTCTTCGCTGCCGAACTAGCGAGAATTCCACGGGTAATTTCACCTGAAAAACCGACTGATCGCATGAATCATGAAGTGATGAGTGTGATATCGGTTTTTCCAGCGCAGTCTACTGTCGAATTCACCAGTTAGGCAATTAATTTTTCTTGAATCGCAAGAGTTTTAAAAGAAAACAAGCAAATCCTCAGCAAGCAAACAGAAAAGGAAAGAAGCCATTTGAGAGTCGACTGTCAAACGCCAGTGAATAGGAATCACACTAAAATTAGAAATCACAGACATACTATAGCTCGTGATGTGACAGATCGTCTTTGTCGGTTCAAGGTCAAACAAGGAGTTTTATTGATGTATTTTATTTATTCCACTTTATCTCTAAAAACGAGATCATTTACAATTCGATGTATTTCATTGAAATACGCCAGCCTGGCTTAGAACCAGAAAGGCTAGAAAGGACAAACTTCAAACAAGATCTCCAACAAATTACCTGTTTGTGCTCTAAACAAACTTCTGAAAACACAAGCTGGTGATATTTTTCCTTATACTTTTACAAGAACTCATTGCGTTTACATGTTTAGACATTCTTGCCGGTGTCAAGGCACATCGAAAAACAGTTAGGCAAGCGGAGTAAAAAAACTTCTTGTATTTTCCAAACTTATATTTTCCAAACCGTACCTGAACACGAAAAGCATTGACTGTCAAGAGCTTTTGCTGACGTAGCATGGCTGTGTAGCCGCGTCGAGCCATAGAAAGCGTGCGAAAAATTAAGTCTCGTGCAGCTGTGAGTGTGAGTGTCTGACCTGGCTTGAGCCTGCAATCCAATCAACAAACAGTCCCGGGTCAGTGGTCAACTTAAAAAAAAAAACAGCTGACCTTGACAAGGTCTAACTTGAGCCCGTGATATGGTCACATATGGACTTAAGGACATCAATGGAAATACACTGTAAAGTACTTCCAAACTTAAGAATTTTAAATTTTAATGTCATCCTAGCTAGTATATGTATTGGGTTTAAGTAACCTTACACGTGTTGCTGATGGTTTCCATAGCTACATGCAAAATTGCTCTGATGGCTGCCTAATGGCCAGATGTTTGAATTAATTTAAAATCATAAATTTTCATGTTTTTATTGAACACATATTTAAATGACATAAGTGCTCAACGATTGATCTGTGCTTTAAAGCATGACTGATGGCTGAGCCATGCCCCATATTATATTAATTTAGATTATATAGCTGGTTCAAGATGAGTTTTTAGTTGTGTAATCATTCTCTTGCTGGCCAAAAGCCACTTACTGTAAGGTACATGTAATACTCCAAGTAATAACAGTTTAAGAAAGTACAGTGTATAAGCAACACTACCGTAGTTTTGGTTATTCCATCTTATTTTATGTTAGCTGTTTTGAATTTTGTAGGATGGAAGAATCCTTAATACAGTGTGCATGAAAATATTATGAAATTATTATGAAATTAAAATTTCATTTCCAATATTTCAGGGGAGATACATGCCAATTCTTATGCGGTCAGGTGACTGGGTGCATTATAGGGAAGATGATGTGCCGACGATCAATAAGGGGATTTTTATGCCACGAAAGAATACCCAGACAGATTTTAGATAGACGGGTTTGAACTATTCATTTCATAATGTAACTCTTTGTTATTATATCAGGTCCAGAGATCAAGTTCATCTATCCTGCAAACTTTGAGGAAAAAGTAAGTGCCTGTGAACATTACATTTAATTTTGTAATTTGCTTTAGAAATCTATGCAGAAAAGGATGACAGTACAGGGTGATAATGCCTACTTGTGAAGTCGTCAGCAACCTACTGGTACATGTATGTGCAAACATTGAGTGACATAAACAACATTGTAACTCTCATTTTTATTAAGGTCAAATACCTGCACATGTAGGTAAAGGATGGGTCAATAATTATTATTATTATTTGATTGTTTTTAACAACAATTCCTATTCTGAATAAAAATTAATTATTATTTATTTCAGGAAGCCTTGAAGACAATTCCTCAGTTTTGTTTTCCATGTGTTTCAAGCTCGTAAGTAATTTTTTTGTATGTCATTCATGAATGATATATTTTCTTTAATATTAATTTAATTGAATATTTAAATAGTAAATATCGTTCATGAATGACACACAAAAAGTGTTCTGAAGAAAATGAAGACCTCAGAATAGTTTTACCCAATTTTCGTTCCCATGGGTTAAGAAGCCAACTTATTTAATAATAAGTCAAAAGCAACCCAAAGGCTCCTTTTCTTATGGCTTCACCATTATTTACAGTGGCAGTAAATAACATTTTAAATATTTAATGATATTAATGTCTTTCAGAGATGCTGTACAGCACTACACTTTTGTTCTGACTGATGCTGAAAGGACATTCAGATTTGGTTTTTGTCGTTACTCCCCTGATGTCAAGACTTGCCTCTGCATCCTCAGGTACTGTACATGTAAAAAAAACTATGTCTTATTGCATTGTGCATGTCCATTTAACAAATTTATAGATTCCATGTTGCCATGCATCTGTTCAGTAATAGATCAGAGATGAATGAGCATTAATGTAACTGTCAACGTTTAAATTTCAATATTATTATTTTTGAAGATCCGTGCACTCATTAGTTGGATTGTTATTGTTTTTGTTTCCTTTCTTCTTTAGCTATTTGCCTTGGTTTAAAGTCTTCTATGAACTCTTGAACAGGATATCTGACCTAAAAAGACAGAATAAGGTGAGAAATTTAAGATGCCTTTTGGAAAAGAAAAAAAGGTAGTTACCGCCTTATGTATCTTTGCTGCTTTGCAAATAAAGCAACATGTCTAAGTGATTGCCTGTGGAGATTTTTACTTTTGATTCTCTACTGTCTGCATCATGCATTGATAGACTGACAGAATTTCAGATGGGGTCAAACTTGTAATCGTCTCAGTCTGCAGTTCTTTATCTCAGCTTCATATTGACCCTATTTTATAGCTGAAGAACATACACTGCAGGGTGGCTTTATCTCTTGTTGCCACTGATAAATTTGAGGCCATCATGACAAGTATATTAAATATACTGTGCTTAATTTAAAGAAGTTGCATGGTGATCATTTTGTACCTCTTGCGATGGGACAGGAAGATAGCCTGAAAAGTAGGCATATTTTGGTTTTGGTAAGAATTATCGGCTGATGTCTTGGATAGCAAGACTGTTAACAGAGACCTGAGGCGAGTAAAAAAAATGCACTCAGTGGTGACTCAGTGAGAGGAAGACAATGGTTGTGTGCTTTTTAAATGGCGGCTCATTACGAACATTGGACCTTTGAAGAAGCGTCTGCCTCCCAAACAACACCTGCTCTACAGGCTAACAGGAAGATGGAAACACTGGGAAGGTCTCTTAGTCTATGTAAGACATTCCTGTTGTAACTTTAGGGTCGTTTTCAAAGTGTCATCGGCAAGTTTACCAGTGTTTGATTAATTTTGATCCTCTTGAGATCAACTTAGTGGATTGCTTGTGCACTTTCACCAAGCATTTACTTTTGAGACATTGATCATCTTTAGCAACTGTGCAGTCTTTTCATAGTTTTCTTTGTTATGTGATTATAGGACAGTGAAGTTGTCCTTATATTGAAATGTCTTTTAACCCAACCACCTCCAAAGTTTGGTTCGCCTTTAACAATCACGACTGAGGAAGGGAAAAAGGTTAGTCGTTGGAAGTCACTATACTAAACTGAAAAAGTTGCACTTTCCATTGGCAGAAACTGTGCAACCACCTGCAGTTATATTATTAGATGTATACATAATTCATAACCATTACAATTTTCTCAAATTTGATTGGTGCATTAACTGCATTATTTTTCACTAATTATTGTGTAGGGTTGTAGTCGGACAGTGAAATCGGACAGTTGGCTGTAATCAGACGGTTTCATCAGCCAATCATAATTATTATTAAGTGCACTCAGCTTAATCCACCAATCACAGAATTTATCACAATAACCATAGCAACAACCACCTACCCAACCAAATTGGGGATTTTCCAATCATTAGTCGTTAGACAGTGAAAAAGGAATGCATTTGTTTTCTTGGAAATTGCAATGGTTATGATTAATTGGTAACAGGACTTTGTGTCATCCAAATCTGTCCGTAATCATACTCGTGATTGAACAAATCGGACTCCTGCTACATGGTCGTCCGAATTAGTTAATCACTCGTATGATTACAGACTGAATTGGACTCCATTCAGTCCTACATGTATTACCATTATAAACTATAAAAGTCATGCATGTAGCCTTGTCCACATAAATACACTGTACCATTTAATTGTTTTCCTTGAAGTACTGTATGTTATTGTTCAAATTTATGTTCCCAAGCTATAAACATCGTAGGGAACTATGACAGCTTTTACCAGGCACCTGATTGAAGTGGGGTATCCACAGCATGCATAATCCATATCCTAAATGTTAAAGTGGTCTTCCATCCCCTGTTTTTCTTCCACCTCGTGTTAGTGGGACAGCTGCCTAGTTGCCATATTTCACTCAGGAAAGTTGGCTTTTTCCCCCCTAACTTCAATAAATTAAACGGGGTTCGCACAGGTCATGGAATTGAAGTATTTCAGTTTCCAGGCCTGCAAAGTCATGGGATTTAATTGTCGGTCATGGAAAGTCATGGAAAATTATAGTTGCGCGAGGCTGTGCTCTAACGGCGCCCGGTCGCCTAAGGCGACTAACATTTGCCTTCGGGCGAGTGAGAAAAATTACCTGGTCGCCCGGCTGGGCATTCTGGCTTATTGTATTTCTAGCAGATAAGACGGCTAAAAATTTTAATATGTTGGTGGTTACAGTTTACGAAACCTCTTAGAAACTGTTTTTTCTTCGTACGAAACAATCGGTTCAAAGGCCGTTCCATGTGATTTCACATGTAACATAATCCGTGACTTTGCACATGACGGCCGGCGGCCGCACAAATTTCGATTTTCTCAAAAAATGGCATTTAAAATTTGGAATGTGGAGTTTGGCATTTATTGGTTATAGCTTTAATTGCTCTGCTCTGACAGTGGTAGAGCGCGGCCGGCGAAGCCGTGCAATTTACATTTGTGAGAACCTGGGAATCGCAGTTTAATATGCAAATTTAATATTTTTACGATTTTTCGCGGCTGCGCCTGCTTGGCTAAAATACATCTAGGTTAATTATGGTTGTTTTTACCCTGTTTATGAAATAACGAAATAAAAAAAGGGAAAGATATCATGCTATTTGTTTTTGTTTTAGAAACAGAGCAATCCCGTGTTGTCTTTGGTTCGTGACAAATCATTGCGTGCCCTAAACAAATAACACTGTGGCTGGCGCTTCGACCAAATCCACAAAAAGCTCATTCCACTAAACATTTTACCGATAATATAAGGAAAAAATGGTTTAGTTCTGTGCTGTAGCGATGATTTTCGTCCAGATCAAGATGACTTGCTAAAAAAAGTTGATAGCTTTTGAGCCGCAGTGGTTTCATTGTTTCACGGCAGTTTTCACAAAAGCTCCACGGGAATCTAGCGGCATTGATTCATGTTTTGAAAATTTATTTTCAATCCAACTAACCAGTAAATATAGTTTACGTCATAGAAAGTGTGGCGTACGGGGTTTTATTCACGAGTTGTTTGTGTCAAGTGAGGGTTTTTGACACAAACAACGAGTGAATAAAACCCTGTATAAAGCACTTTCTGTGTTGTGAACTGTTTATTACACATAAGACGAGAATTTTCATTAATTAAAAATAGTTTTCTGAACGCAAATTAGAAACAAAAACTCACTAACAATAGAACCAAATGCAAATTTAATTTAATTCAATAACAAAGTACGATCTGCACGAGATGCATGAGATGCACAAGTGATTGGCATGGAAACGTCTTTACGCTATCGTTGATTGGTTATACTTCCACATGTGAAATAGCTGTATGCCATTCTGATTGGCTGTATAAGCCTTTTCCACATGAGAAAATAAAGTGTATAGATTTGTACAAATGAGCGTTATGGAATAAAATTCTCATGTTATGTGTAATAAAAAGGTTTTACCTGCATTAGACCCAAACGTTTTTACATAAACCTGCTGCAATCGGTCTTAACTTAAGTCTGACTGGCTGGGGGTTTTTCTTCGACAATCACCAGAGCAGTAGCAGCATTGTTTTGTCGAGAGAGAGATGGATGAAGGTCTTGCTGCGTTGCTGATCTCAGATATAATGAATTAATTTGGGCGACCCACTTGAAGGGCGGGGCACCCCAGCTGAAATGCTTGGGAACCCGAAGGGCTCCCTGAAATTTCCCTTAGAGCACAGCCTTGGGTGCGTGTGGTACGTAAATTATTGAAGAAATGGAAGCAAAGACAA
>NC_090870.1:46525313-46545313 GCF_036669935.1 Montipora foliosa
AGTAATCGGACAGTTACATCAGCCAATCATATTAAGTGCACTCAGCTTAATCCACCAATCACAGAATTTATCACAATAACCACTGCAACAACCACTTACCCTATCAAACTGGGGATTTTCCAAAATGGACAAATTTGTAACATTAGACAGTGAGAAAGCAATGCATTAATTTTGTTTTCTCGGAAATTGTAATGGTTATGATTAATTGGTAACAGGACTTCGTGTCGTCCAATTTGGTCTGTAATCATATTCGTGATTAAACAAATCGGACTCCCGCTACGCGGTCGTCCGATTTTGTTAATCTCTCGTATGATTACAGACCAAATTGGACTCCACTCAGTCCTCTTATCATTATAAATCATCTCCTTGTGCGTAAGGCACTACGCCTTTTATAGTGCGTTTTTGTGTTTAAGGACGCATTTTGCGCTGACATTTTCCAGCACCCAGCAAAGTTCCCTCTGATTTATTGCTGTCTGTCCTGGAATGCATGACCTCATACACCATAAGTCTATTTTTTTAAACATCACTGGCGACCCGGTCATATTTGCTGGCAAAAGCAAGTCAGACCACAACAACGGGAACACCACGGCCTGCTCTTTGGCAGTGGTGTGTGGGTTAACGTGACCGTCCCACAAAGTTTTAGGAACAAGGGCTGTGAGACGGAGCGTGTTGTTTATAGTCCTTATCCCAGGAGAATAAAGGGGTTATGCTACTTGTAAATGTATCAATGAAGAAAATGAAATAAAATAGAATATAACAAAAAAGTAAAAAAAAAAAAAAGGGCGGTAGTTTCTTAAGAAATTGTGGCCCTGCGTCGATGAGGAGTGCAACACGAAAATATTGTCTTATCAAACGTTTTGATCAACTTAAATTAACCACCATAAGAAAGATTTGCAAAAGCCGACGTTTCAAGCGCCGGTTAGCGCTTAACAGACAGATCTTCATTACGGTGGGTATCTTGCCTTTATCAACTCGTTTGATAGAGCGGTTTTCAATTGATTGTCGAAAAACCAATACCAAAGTAATTACTTCGACCAATCACAACAGGTGCGAACAGCGCAATAAACCAATCCGAATTCGTAGCAGTTATTCCATGTAACTTGTTCAAAGCGCGGGAAAAAGTGCGCGTGCAAGTCGCGATTGGATTTGGTTTTCCTACTCATGGGTTGACCAAGGTAAGCTGGCGCAAGATTTTTGAACCGATCACTAAGCGTACTAGAGCGATTTTCGATTGAGTATCAGAAGTTATGCTTGCTTTGGTTTATGATTACTTCACTCAGTATTGGTTCAAAGTTCTCGCGTCACTTTTTCAACCAATCAGAAGTGAAACCGAAACCAATCGTGGCTCTCGCGTGCACATTTTCCCGCGCTTTGTGTCGGTTACGTGTAATTACTTCGAGTTTTGATTGGTTTACTGGATTGTCTCCGTCCTTTTTGATTGGCCAAAGTAATTACTTTTGTTTTGGTTTTACGACACTCGATTGAAACTCGCTCTAAGCATAGCAATTGCAATTGCGTAATTACTGTCGACGGTCATTTGAAAATAACCTGCGATCAGGCTCCATTTTCGTTACGCGAGGGGACGATGAAAAATTGTAGCCAGTGCCGACAAGAGGACACGAGAGCGATCTAAAACCAAACTCAGTTTCTTAGCCCACAAGACTTGAAGCTCTAACTTTGTCAGCAGACCAGGCGCTTTTGGGCAATGTTCCAATCTCGTATCAATTTTATGGTGTCTGTGTTTCTTTCTTTGTTTTTCCAGAAAGTGCGTCAAATGCCGCTGGATGAAGTTGTGATTGTGGATGCGGATACCAATGTAGTTGAAAGTCCGTTTGACGATGTATCTCAGTTGCCAGCTGATACTGTAAGTTGTGGTTTTCATTAACCTGCAGCTAAGCGTGTTATTCTTGTAACCAAAACAAAAATTCAGTGAGTTAAATATTTTTGCTGAGATTCTGCCTTTCCAACTGAAAAACGTCTGATTTTTTTTAATTAATGGTACATTCACCTAAAGCGGCCAATAATCCATGCTCGCCCACATATAGAGCACAAACCACAGTTGACAATTGGTAGCTGCAGACCACTTTCAAAACTGGCGACCTCCTTAAAGGCTTATTGGCATTAAAACAGAAGAACATTTTATTTGGCCGCCATAATGAAAGAGGTCTATTGTTTATTGTCATATACGGTAACTTAGGCTCAGTGCCAGAAGCTCCAATTCCGTGTAGCGGTGATCAGCGGTTTGGTAAACCAACACCAACTTAATATCCTTGGTCAATCAACAGACGATCCCAATTGAATAATCCAATAATAATAGAAAGTAGATTATCGAATTCATTTAGCCGGCGCTCTAGTGGAGAGGGAAAAAATGGCCTTATGCGCCTACTAGCACAAGGAGAAAGGATGAATGGCGGGAAAATGCGTGCGTGCAAGTCACTTGTTCGTTTTGCAGTTACACGGTACTTTTAATGGGCCAAGAGTGTGGCGCAAGATTGAGAAACAAAAGCAGCGCAATTACAAAATTACTTTCAACATCCAATTGTGACTCCCTTTATTGTTTTTAATCGCGGAAAAACGGCTGAATCATGGCGATTTTTTTAAGGTTTTGATTTAAATTCATCTGTCCTTTAACTTAGGCAATTACAAAAAGTTAGAGAAATTTGGCGAGGCTATTTTGATTAAAGTTGAAACCATCTAACGTTTCCATCTGAACTTAGTTGACTGAGGACTTCTTCCAAAAGCCGCTTTAATAAATAATGGTTACTCCTAGTGAAGGTGGGGTTATATAACGCTAACCTTGCGCACACTAACTTTCTAATCCTGGTCAAGTGGGAAGTCAGGGGGAGAAAGCAGGTGGAGAAGAACTGTTGCTTCAAAGAGGTACAGCAATCCGCTGACACTAGTGGTAACGTGCTCCAGTAGGGGGGTGTCAACAACGTTACCTTCGGAAATTATTTAATATGTAAATGGTAAAGTTAAAGTCATTAATAATGCAAACATTCCCGTGAAAACAAAACACTTTTTTTTGGAAAGTTTTTTCTTAAAAATCAGATACGCGGATTTAAAAAAGGGACAGCCATTCTTAGAGTTATTTTCATAGAGTTATGTCGCAGAGTTAAGTTTCCAAAATCCTGAATTCACGATTTTGGACTGCCAAAATCCTGAATTCAAGATTTTGAATTTCCAAAATCTTGAATTCAGGATTTTGGAAGTCGTTAACTCAAACTCTAAGTCATAACTCTACTGAAATAACTCTATTGATAGTTAACCTCATTTAAAAACAGCCCTATATTTTTAAATTAAGGTGTCTACTCTGAAGAGCGCGTTAAAGAAACCTGTTTATCCAATCAATGACAACGTTTCAAGAGCGTTCTTAAGTGCCATGGTATCAGTCATAGGAGGCTACAGAGACGCTCTACGTCTAAAGCCAGTAAGTACACCACCTCTATCTAACTACATGTTGAGGGAGCAGTTTGTGCAGATGGTTCGAACATGGTGACCACTGGCAAACACTGAGGGAACTTCAATGGGTAATTTGCACGATGGCGGAATTTGCATGCAAGACAAGAATTCGGTTGGATTCTATTGTCAGACAAACTCTGTTTCTCTTTTCGTCTGTTCCTAGGAGCGCAGAGAAATATGAAGAAGAAAAGCATTTTGACAAAGTTTTAATTGTCTTCGTAGTAAAATGATGCCATGATGCAAATGGAGAATGAATTTGAATATCTGTTCACCAATCAGGACAATGCGTAGAAGTCCATTTGCTTACACTCTGTCGTAAGGTTGTGTAGGCAGACCAAGTTAGGATCTTAGGCGGATTGTCTTTTCTGTTGGCGTAGCAAACTCCTAGACGAAATGATCAATTTTCAGTTACTGTCATATCATTGTTATTCGTAGGGGCCGGTGTATGTTTGAAATGCTTATTTTCAGAACAAGAAATTTAATTTCTTTTAACTTTATTCTGTCTTCTTTATTAGGGAGAAAAGATCTTCTTTGATCGAGAAATGTGAGTTGTTCCCTTTTGAACTGAACATTACGGAAGGTGCAACCTAAAGTGCCTATCACCTCAACATAATTTTCCACCTTATTCAGGTTATTCCTCCCAAATTGTCCCAAATGTATATATACCGGGTTGACGTCACAAAGTAATTTTCATTAAGATAATTCTTTGAAAACAGAGATGCAAAATAATTTGTGACGTCAACACGGTATCGATATATATATTCCCTTTCATTGCTCGGTTATGGATGAATTTGGGAGGATTTTGGAGAATAAATAAAGTGGAAAAGTGAGTTGAGATGATGATGGGCACTTAAGAACGGTGCCTACCAATTCAAAGGTATTTTTGCACGGTTTTATGAATATGCGGGAAAAGCAGATCTCAGCAAGTGTAGTTAAAATCCAAAAAGAAAGTTGGGGGTAGCCACGCATTTTTCAAAGATAATTAATCAACAATATTAGCAAAAAGCTTTAAAATACAAGGCAATGTATGGCGTTCCTTTCCAAATTAAAGCTTAATTATCTCTGAAAATTGCATGGTTACCCCCAATTTTCTTTTTGGATACCAAGAGCACTTGCTAAGTTCTGCTTTCTCCGCATAAATTTAAACTGCGCAAAAATATCCCTGCATTAGTAAGCACTACCGATAGGAAAGCCGAGTATCTGGAGATGCGCAGAACGTATGCGCAATAACACTAGTAGGCACCGTCCTTAAATGTTGTTTTTTCGATGTACAATAGTGACCTTCGATTTGACTAAAAGTAGAGGAATGAGTACCAGTTCTACTTTGCATTCAAACACTGGTCGAATCCATAGAACTCTAACTAGTTCTTCATTGATTACCAGGACCCGGTTGTTGGAAAGCCGATTAACGCTAATCCCAGATTAAAAATTAACCAAGGAGTTTATTTCTCTACTCCGAAATGTTGTTCAACGCCGATTTCTATAAGATTTTACATTAGGGGAAGTCAGTCTTGAAAAACAAAAATGAGCAAAAGAAACTTTCACCCAAAAGTTGTAAAAATGAAACCAAAGTTTGCGCTAATCCTGGATTAAGGTTTTCGAACAACTGGGTCCAGGGGCCCGTTTCTCGAAAGTCCCGAAAACTTTTCGGGCCCGAAAAGTCATTTGTGAAACTGTCAACCGCTTGTTTTGGAAAGCCGATCTTTTAACGTGTTTTTAAGGTAACCAAAAGAAAAAGGCCCGTGAAGTTTGACGACTTAAATCCTCTCCGTTCTTGAGATACAAATGGAATTGTGACACACGAAAACGGCCCGTAAAGTTTCGGGACTTTCGAGAAACGGGCCTCAGGTCATAAAGAGGTTTGATAACAAGAATGGTATAATATAACAAGTGACTGTGCATGTGGAAACTCATTTCAGTACTTAGTTCTTTACTCGAAGCCAAAGCGTAAGGTATAATAAGGCGATAAATCGCTCCCCGCCTGTCGCTCTTCTGAGTAACTTTGAGCGCGAGGGAAGTTTTCGTAAAGAGATGGCCTCTTGAATTTCTTTCACGTAAAGTTTCTTTAGAAATCTTTTGGATACACCGAAGCTTTGTTTTCAAGTTGTCTTTAGAGTCGGCTTACAAAATTTGCAACACTCTTCTGATGTGGGCCGATTAAGCTCGAAAAAAGGTTATGGCCTTAAAAAGATAACGATACTGATGATAATGCTAATGATAACGATAACGCTAATGATAACGCTCATGATAATGATAACGCTAACGCTAACGATAGTGATGATGCTAAGGATGAGGCTGACGATGACGACGACGAACTACAAACTGCTACCTTCATCTTCGCGACCAAATTTTATGGATCAATTTCTGTTTATTTTTGTCTTATTGCGCTTAGTAATTTAACAATGCCAGGGAATGAGATGGTATGGTTCTGTTTAATGTTTAGATTTGTCCAGTCAAAGTCGAACAGCACGAGGCATCTGCTGGAGTTAATTCTTCAACTACAACTCTTCGAACAGGTGAATGCATTATTGTTTTGCAATTTTATTTGAGGACTCCCTCCTGTTGACTTTTTCGCGTTTTTCCCCGAACTGATCAGCGTCTCTGATATCGCACTGTTGTTGGTCTTTAGTTTATAGCAGAGAGGCTGGACTTGTTAAATGCTGGAAGGGGATTTAATGATGCGTTCGAAGAGCAGATCGGTCTGCAAGCGGAAAGTAAGTCAGACTGCAAAATAAAGCACTACCTGAATTTCGCTGTGAAATACAGAGTCATGCCAGGCGAACAAAAACGGTCGCCTACCAGAGGCCGAGTTGTTCGCAGCAGAGTGGGTGCCAACCTCTTTTCCAGGGTCTCTCTTCTCTGCCTCCATTGCCATCGGCAATGGAGGCAGAGAAGAGAGACCCTGAGAACGAGGTTGAGTGGGTTCGATACTACACCAGAATTTAGTAACATCATCGCAACCTCGTTGAATTCGGATTTAACTCATGGTCGGTTCGCGCTATTCCTACCACGAATAAAGTGGTGCAGATCCTCGCTTTTTTATTACATATCTTATTCCCCGGACGTCTATTGGTCAGGGTGATTGGTCGTTTAGTTCTTATAGTGGGATGGAAAAGGGGGCTAATAGACCTACAATTGTGGCCAAAAATTATTGGAACTTCTTCAATAATGCGCGCAAAAATCGCTTCAATTGAAAGTGTAGCTTATATTTTAAAATCATTCTCCTTTTAGCGGCCTCTCAACTGTGCCCCGCCCCACCCGCTAAGCAATGTTGAAACCGACTGCAGCTTTTTAGAATGTTTCCGGGTTTCAAATCAACATTGGGCCTTTGGAACACCGCTTGTGCTTTATTGACTTCATTGCCCCGACAATTTAGTCCAGGATTATAGTTCAGCGATTTTTATAGCGAGTGTCAGCAAAGAGCTTACTAAAAGAAGCAATAATTACAATTATATTCTGGGCCTGGACTGGCTCTAACTCTCAAAGGACTCTAACAAAATAGTCGATCCTGTACACATCTCCAAAACTAAAACTAGAAAGGTTATTATTTTTTTGGTTTTGAAGCTAACTTAACTTTTAATTGGTATGCTCTCACAACATTTTTATTTTCCAAGTAGATAGGGGACGCTGGAAGTCTCAGTATCAACTCTGGATGAAAGAAACAATGGTAAGACACGCATGCTGTTTTATAGACAGGAATCACGTTAAGCTCCCTTTTAAGGCAGCATTAGTGTTTGTCGTATTCGTGGTCCTATTATCAGGCAGCCAGTGCATCTGGTTTCGCAGGCTTTATAACCCATTGACTTCTGAGCCGGTCCCCATTGACGAGTAAAATCGCCCGGCGTTACCGAGGACAGAAATCTTGAAATTGTTTTAACTTCCCACATTGATTGTTTGTTCATTTTTGGACAATGTGGAGATAATTGTAAATAAAATATGTTTCTGAAAAGAAAAGTAGGGGTCACCGAACATCCAAGATCGTTAAATCCAAGCAAAGCTATAGCAATGGCCATCTGCCCTATCATTGTTCATTTTAGTACTTAGCGTGCGCGCTCGATGCATGACGTGGCATGTGAATTTGCGTGCGCTGTAAGGATGCGCAGTAGCAATGAGCGCGAACGTCCTTAAGTCTCACTCCCAGGGGTCAATAGGTTAGAGGTTGCCCGGCTTAGGGCTGTTATAGGCTACGCTTACGGGGAAATCTGGTACTAGCAATTCCACTAAATTACCGCACGAGAACTGTTCAATGGAAAAGTGTTCCTTTGGGAATCTTCACCTTCTTTTACTGAGACCGGGTGCGGTTGAAATGGTCGATGCCTGAACGAAGTGGTTTAAACTTCAAAATTGGGGGGCTAGAGATTTATCCATCATTTTAAAGCCTTGATCATTCAGTCTTCCTGAATTTGCTGTGTCGCTTTTTACAGAAATCTGGCGGAGTATTTCTTGACAAGGTGAGTAAAAAGCACGTTATTTTGGCGTTTTTGTGGTATGGGCCAAGACGTCGAAAAGAAATTTCGGGGATTTTCCATCATTACAGGCGGTATGAACAAGTGCCTTCCAATGAGATGATTTAGACCATTAACTCATAATTAGAAGTTTCTATGTGCTACGGCCATCAGCTTAGGAGTAGACGAACTTATTTTTGGTCCGCTTTTGACATGGGTTTTTGACGTCATGAAAAAGGTCCATTGTGGAAGAGCAATCGAGCTGCACGGTTGGCTCGTGGCCTTTATCTCAGCAAAACAAAGCGGGGGGGGGGGAGGGTGGGAAATGTCGATGAAAGTTGAAGTTGAAACATAATCCTTTTGAATTAACACGAAAAGCTCACACTGGTAAAATCAATGTAATATCTTCTCGTTGAGGTAGAGGTTAGGTATATCGTTTGTCAAGCCTCCGAAGGTAAGTTATGGTTAAATGTAAAAGCATTTAAATAGGTTATAGAGTGCAATACGGAAGTTGCTATGGAAACAGTATGGGATAATTTTGTGGAGTATACAATTGATAAAAAAAATCGTATTAACTTGCTCGTGCATTTCGTGATTTATGGTCACTCGTGGTGTTTTAAAAGTTCTCGAATTACACTTGCGAAATGCTCTAGCATTTATACGATTTCGTATACTTAGACTGAAAAACAGTAAAGTCATCATGTCCCTTTAAGGGGGGAGGAAGTGGAACCATAGCAAACCCGACATATCACGTTATTATATCTCTCAGACAGTACGCGCGCTATGATTGGCTAATTTAGCGGGCCTTATTCTGCAGTAGGGTTCGCTGTTCGGCCCGCTGAATTTGAAATTTTGATACATGCATACATTTATACTTTATTAGCAATCCCCAAGGGGCTTTTCAATACTAAGCAGCAAAGCACATTATGATAGTAAATGAATAAAATTATAAAAAGCGGTCATTGAAATAATTCTCTAGCGTGTGCATTTTCATTTTTTTTTTTAATGATGTTAAAGATAACTGTTTAAAGTCGTTGTCTAAATTGTTCCAAATGTTGACTGCTCTGTAGAGGAAACGTCGCTGGCCGGAATTTGTCTTACTTGGAGGAATATCAAGGGATTCTCTGTTTCTAGTGTTGTGATAGTGAATAGACTTGCGCTTTCGGAAAGACTCACACATGTATGTGGGGGCCAGGCCCTTCATGCACCTAAACGTCATTTCAGTGTCTCTGTAGTGAAGATGCTCATTTACTGGTAGCCATTTGATTTCACGTAACGCAGGTGTTATACGCTCAAATTTCTTGGTTTTTGTGTTGATTCTGCGCGCGAAATTCTGAACCGCTTGAAGCTTCTTGATGTTTGCGGCAGTTGTGTTTGACCAAACTGTAGAGCAATAGAACAACTTGCTTAGGACTAGAGCAGAAATGATCGTGCGTAGTGTGTTCCTATCAAAACTGTTCTAATAATAATAATAATAATAATAATGATAATAATAATTTATTCATTTCTAGTGCGCATCTTAACATGACTGTGATCAGATGGGCATTCTTAAGTTATAAATACGAACGAAAAATAATAGATAAATATCTAACTAAAAATATGGTAAGGACTACTAAAACATTAAAAATATATACAATATGGTAAAAACTAATTGATAAATAGCGAAAGTATTATTGAAATCTCTGTTAAGGATATGCATGTCTGAAAAGAAAGGTCTTAAGATGAGCTTTAAAACCATTTACTCAAGTGATTGAGCGAAGCTCACTAGGCAGAGAGTTCCACAATGACGGCGCTGCAACGGTGAATGCCCGATCTCCTAGCGTGGCCTTAGATTTCACTGATGGCATAGTTAGGAGTAAAGTATTAGAACACCTTTACCCTATTTATTTGACAAAAAAAGTTTAGCCATGCACGATGAGGTAATTTGGTGATGTGTTGGTCATAGGTTTAGTTGTTATCTAGAATTATTCCGAGATCCTTGGCGCGGGAGACAGGTGTGATCTATTTCCCCAAGAAAGAGATCGCGATGTCGTTAGGAAGCCTGCGCAGTAGTTGTTGTGTCCCGACCATTAGGAACTTGGTCTTTTCAGCGTTGATTAATAGTTGATTTTTACAACACCAAGCAGCCACTCGTCTTAAATCTTCTTCAAGAACGCGTTCTGCAGATTCGGCATCTTTGATTGGAAAGGATAAGAGGATCTTAGAGTCGTCTACGTAGGACTCGAGATTGCATACTTGTGGAGCGAGTGAAAGATCGCTGGTGTAAATACAAAACAAAAGTGGTGACAGTATTGCGCCCTGTGGTACGCCATGGGTGATAGGGAGGGGTGTAGATGTAGATGTGCCAATACGGACCACTTGAGTTCTGTCAGACAGGTAACTCTTGAACCATTTCGTGGTTTTGTTTGCGGCGACAAGGCTCAGCTTCTGTGATAATGCCGAATGGCTAATACTGTCAAAACATTTTGATAGATCTAATACTATCAGGGCTGACAGTCTCTTATTGTCCATAGCATCTAATAAGAAATCACTGATCATAATATTTAGAGTCTCTGTCGAGTGATATTTTCGATTACCACTTTGATGTTTACTAAGGAGGCTGTTACGTTGTAGATAATTGCTGAACTTTTGGAGTGCTACCTTCTCGCACATCTTTGATGCAACATTTTCGAGGGAGTTTTTCATTGTCGTTTATGCAAAGCAATCCTGTGAAACTGTTTGAATCTCGCAAAACTATTTTGAGAAACCTATAAGATTTGTTCGTTTTTCGGTTTTTGACGCATGGTTATCATTTGTGGCAGTTGAACCTTCCGTTTTACTTCAATTAGTTTCCTTTTACCGCGCGCCTGATTACTTCAGAGATATAGTAAATGTTTTACTATCATGGTTCTCTCCGTCCTCACTGTAAGTTACTGATTCTCGTTTTCTCCCGTTGATTTATCATTGCCTTCGCGCTTCGTGCTTTGGCTAGAAATCAACGGGAAAAAAATATCTCTGTAACTTACAGCAACGGACCTCGAACTCAGTTAATAAGGGGACAGTCAGTTTTGGACCTTACATACCTATAGCGGTTTCCTCACAAATCATTTGCTGTATTTTTTTTCGATCAGACGGAAGAAAAGATGAAGAAAACATATCAAGGAGTGAAAAGTAACTTTAAACAAGTGAAATCTGGACTGAAATCTCAGTTTGCTGAAGTTAAGGATAAACTTAAATCAAAGGTAACACCATCCTGATTGGTATTTATTTAAGACGTGCGAATAGTTATCAAAATCGCTGCTTTTATTATCGTTTACTGCCCCAGAAAGTTTGTTGAAAACTTTCAAATTATGTTTGTAATGAGAGATGAAATCCGAAGTGAATGGAAATGAACCTGTTGGCGCCGAAGTGTGGAGAACCAAGTATTACTGTTTATGATATGACTAGCTCCGTGAGCGGGCAAGATGAACCAAATCCCACGCTGTGATTGGCTACCCCTCTCGGGTTTTTCGTGCTTGGTCCCGCAAGATCAAAGATCAAATACCACAAAAGGGTACAAGAAAATTCTCCCCAAAATATGCATCTGTACTTTCAAATGCTTTATCGATGAAAAAAAAAAAAGGAATCGAACGCTGCGCCCTTCTAATCCTTGATGCTTTTGTTTGATTATGTTTTGTAGGAAGGCGAAGAGGTGGGAGGAGATCAAAAGAGAGCTAACTCCAATCCAACTGCGGTCAGACCTTTCTCGTTGTACAAACTTTCCCCGCGGTTTAACAAACGACGAACTGTCTCACCAACGGAGGTAAGAACTGCGAAGCAACCGAGAAAGGGAATAGCAGATTAGCCTGAAGTTTGCAGGAAACATGGCTTTTTCCCATGCTGATGAACTAAAAAAAAAGAAATAATACTACTGAAGAAGAAGAGGAAAAGAGGAAAGAAGAATAAGAACAAAACCCTGAAGACTCTAACAGAGAGAAGACGTAACTGTGACACTTAATGCGGGACGTAAAGTGTTGTTTCCCAACCTAAAGCGCTTGCAAAAAAAGACGCAATGTACAGCGGATACAACCTCCTAGCTTTATTTTGGTCTAATGTTTTGTAGGAATTTTTTGTTCAGGTAAGAAGGTGAACGCAAAGAGCGTGTAGGAGATACAGAGGTTTTGATAATTTTGATTACAAGGTCGTTAATCTCGTTTCATGCTATCTTTATATAGTTTGAAAGAATGAAACTTGAGACGTCATCTCTGAAAAAGCCTCCCAGGCCACCTCCGCCGCGATCCTTTCCTTACTCATCTGAAAGGCGTCCGCGAACATCTGCTTTATCGACATCGGAATTCTCGCCTAAACTCCAGACGGGGTGCAGTGCACCAAATCTCATGGGAGACCCCGTCGTTGGTGAACTTATCTCTTTGGATGATGACCCGTCAGACCAGAGTTTAAAGGTAAACAAATAGTTAAAACGGAACTGGGTTTTGTTTAATGTAAAACACGCACCGCAAAGTAGCGAACGTGATACCCTGATGGAGGAAATTTGGTTATAGGAAACTCTAAAACCTTCTTCGATGTAACCTGAGGCAGCCGTCGTAGCCAAAGCGTTTGAAATCGAAGTTTAGTCTCTTTAGTTATACCCAACAACTGGTTGATTATCTTTTTTCCACTCGACCTCCAGAGGCTGCGAGGATCCAAAAGTAGGAAATGAACCCAAGAATCTGATTTAAGAAGCCTCATTACCCACCTTTGGTTATATTCTTGAGATTTTTATTGGCTGCAAAGAGGCTTTGTCTCGACAGTCACGGCATTTAACCAAATTCAGGACTGAGAACTGGCAACCAAATCAAGCGAAACGTAGCAATAACTGCTTAAGACATTTAAGGAAGGTTTTAATAAAACAGCAAATACGAGGCAGGGAAAATTAGAAGAAGGAATTATTGTTGGGTTTTTTGTTAACTGTTCAGCGAAACAGTTTTTCGACAAAGTTTATCTCTGTGGTTTGTAGCTTAAATTATGTATGCTCGTCTGACACTAGATATTTTTGTCATGAAGCTTTGATTTGTGTTGGTTAACTTTAATATGGAAATGTGGTTTTATCAAACGAGTTGATAAAGGTCGAATTACCACCGTGAAAGGTTTGGAAAGCTGACGTTTCGCGCGTTAGTCGTTCGTCAGAGTGAATAGAGGAATTGTGGGTGTTGTTGGTTTTTATGAGGGTGTGGAGGAGCTTTGCCATTGGTGGAAATATATAAGATGAATTTTTGTTCGAGATTTTTCCGGCTTTCTGTGTTCCCGTGGTCTAAGGATGGGCCGGAAATTGTCATTTTATCAAATTCGTTTGATAAAACCAAATTTTCATGTTTCACTCTCCCACCGACGCAGCACCACAATTTCTTTAGAAACTAGAAATTTGTTTTTGGTTATCTTTAAGTTGCATAGTCGAGTAGAGGCGAGTAACTAATTGATAAAAGTACACAAAATGAACTGCGCTGCCGTGACACACTGAGCCCCTTTGAACTCAAGAAAAGGTCCCACTGTGTGTGACTGCATGTTTTTTTAATGCAACAAGGAAACGATTCAGGTGGTACTTTTTATGTCAAAAACCATCACTTTTTACATGTAAGAAGGGAAATGGGAAATGGAACTCTTTAATTACAAAAAGCAATGTTAAATTTGAAAGACTTCAGTATAAACCTCTTAAGTATCAAGGATTTTAAGAAGCGATTTCTTAATTACTGGGTTGCCATTATCATGATGGCGATCCAGTCTTAAGAATGGAAAGTCAATTCGATAAACAAGACCGGCAATGAAAAGTAACCATCAGGAATCTTCAAAGTGACGAATAATGGACTTCGACAACAATTGCATCTTTCAATCGGCCGTCGAGCAGTGATCTGTATTTCTAAATATTTCGCTAACTGTGATGTTATATACAACACTGAAACCAACTGGCAAATTCTGTGGTAACTTTGTCTGGTTGCATATGGGTTCAGCAAACTCATTGTAGGAATCGATTACCTTGAATGCCTCTGTGTTTATTCAAGTCCGATCTCTGTTTTCTGGCAATTTATATTCATTTGCACTCAACTCTGCACAGTCTTCAGGTAAAATAATGATAATTGGAAATGTGACAAATTTTTGACAGTCAAGAATTGTTTGAAAGAAAGCTTGTCGTGTATTTTATGCTTCATTCTTTAAGGAAAAGGTTCTTCGGAAAGGGGCGTGATCTCTGAACTCCGGTGAGAAGTTGTTTAGTTGCGTCTGGTTTTTGACACAGAGAGTGTTGCTTGCTTGCACGAACGGAATGAAATAGGAAGAATTTTTCTTGCCTCTAATAGCAAATATGAATAAAAAATTTTGGCTTGGAAAGGTTTTTATGAGATTTTTCTGTCATTGTGGATTCATTGTGTTGTGTAAATATTAACAAATTTGCATGCGTAGGTTGAAATTTTATATGGGAGCAGTTTCCGTAACAATAACAGGAATTCTTGCTGTTTAGTCATTCTGGTGTAAAATGAAGTTAATTTGGAAAACCAACAATATTTCTTTAAGCTTATCTACTGCGAATGTGGGTGAATCTTTACGTTCTTGACCAAATTTAATTTATGCGACAATTATTCGCAAAGAAGAAGCTATCTTAAAAACAATTAGAGTTTCGTTTCCGGATTCATAATTTGTTAGGGTGTTTGAGAATGAGTACGAAAGGAGGAGGAGGACAAACAAGTACCAAAGGCAACCCAGTTTTTGCTCACTGAGCGTCTAGTTCACATTTGAATTTAGCGCTCTCATTGTCTTTTCAAGCTTTCGTCTAGTGAAACTGTGTCAGAAAATAACGATTCAAATTAATTAAATAGAAGCATTGAGAGAGGCAGCAGAAAGGTGCTTCCTGTTTTTCTTTTTGCTAAGAGTAACGGAGAAGAACTCGGGACAACTCAGGGGAAAGCCCGAACCACTTGACCGCGCCATTTTCTTTGTTTTTCAGTTCTCTCTTCCTGGACAAGAGTTAACTCACCTCACTGAGGGACGCGATGATTTGAGCGTGCCTGGGACTGGCTCGGAGAGACGCAACTCTGACGGAAGTGATGTATCGCTGGAACGCAGTCGGTCATCTCCCTCGCGACCGAAACCACCTGTTCCTAAGAGACCAGCGTCCCTCAAGAAAAAATCATCGGGTTCTGTGGACGCTATTTTAGACATTGCGCATATGCAGCCTAGTGATACGATATCACCTCTGAGGCCAGTGTCTTTATCGTTGTTGCAAGACACAGTGGCGTCGCTCCCAACTGACGCGCAGGAATTTTTGTTCTCTGAATCTGATATTAACTTGCTTAACGTCAGTACAAACGAATTAAGAAACTCAAACACAAGTGTGAACTCTGAAAGTGACTCGAGAAAGGAATCTCCTTTTCAAGAAAACAGTGTAACCATGCATAATCATTTGGGAACGATGGATTTGGCAAAGCTTGATGTTAGGAGAGGCAGTGGACCTTATGATAATTTGCACAAGACCAAACATGAAATGACAATGAACCTTGATATTGACAATGCACAAAGCAAGGCTGATAACCAACGAAAAGCCTCAAATTCATCGCAAAATTGGGTCAGCTTTGACTAGTTTAAGAAATATTCGAAATTTATCGTGGCAGGAACCCATGACCCGGAGCCTACAACTCTACTGTGTTCGTGTCACGGCGTTTTCACAGACCGATTTATTTTTAGATTGAATTAAGCTAACGTCATAGGGTCACCGAACCGGAACTGCCTTTGTTTTTTCCCGAAAAGATAGTCTAAAAATAGATCGGTCTGTAAAAATGCCGTTACATAGGCCCAGTATGGGAGTTTTAGGCTCCGGGTCATGGGTTCATGATCGTGGTTATTTCATTTGTCCAGCGCGAGACGTTTTGAGCCGGGAAGTGTCTGGGTGGAGAGTCTTTTTAATCCCATTACTAATTAATATGACCATATAAATATATTTCTGTTGTAGACAAAGTTGAATCATTCCACCTTCTTGACGAAGGACTCATGTGAATTGTGGTCTGGCTGATTATGATTATGATTATTATTATTATTATTATTCAGAGAGTTTTATTTTTAAGACCGCAGTGAAAGTCAAAAACGTTTGCAATTGTATTTCGTACTACTAGTAAACGTTTTATAAAATAGACCCCCGGTTAAGAAATATGGATATTAATTTTATTGGAAAAGAAGGAAATGACTTAATTTCAATCACATTAATTGAGTTCACAACGGGACTTGCGGAGAATTTTAAATCTTATAGAAAACGTACAAGGAGTATGTTATATTTTTCATTTACCCTGGGGGTAGGGGTGGGGAAGGGTTGACATGAGATTATGCATTTCTGCCATTATCGTATGCTGTGGTAGATTTTAAATATTCTGGGATGAAAATATTATTTCATATGATGATACCGGTATTTCTTTCAAGTAGCCCGTTTTGACGCGTTTCGGGACGTTTGAGCTGATGCACTCAGAGAGATTTTTGCATGCGCTATTTAAAGTTCTATTTTAAAAACAGAATAAGAAAATAGGGCGTAGCTTATATTTCTTGACTGAAATTTCGAAGGAAAATAAAAACTTTATCCTACTCTTAAGTTATGTTAGATCCCTTCCCCCATTTTTTGCACGCTACTTGATGTTTTTTTGGTAGTTAGTATTACTGATTTTCCTTCGCAATCGTAGCCACATTTTCTTAAACCGAAGCAAAGGGAAGTAAAGCTTAATTTCCGGGAGGATCAGTTTCCCTTCTTTGATAGAGTACAAGCAACACGATTCCTTGTAAAAAAAAAACGATGGAAAATGGTTACGTTAAGAGCTCTTTTAAATTTTCTTTCCATTGCAACGGGGATGGCAATTTCGGCTTGATTGCTGACAACGGTTTCTAGTTAAATAATCGCGAGCTTTCTGTCAGTGCCCCAAGGGCCTGATTACATGGTGGGTTTCAGCCCGGGCTAAAATTTCGCCCAGCCCACCGGACTGAAATTGTGTTGCGATTACATGCTCAATTTAACCCCTGGCGCAAAACGCAAATTTCCATGGGAAAATTTACTGAGATGCGCAAACTCGATCAATGCGCATGCTCACGTTCCTTTTTCAGCCCGGGCTGAAAAAATGAATAGCCATTACATCGATATTTCAGCCCGTTTGCCCGGGCTGAAAATCACTAATTGAGAATGACCCTGTGTATGATAGAGCAAGCGACACAAGGGTGAAGTTCAGTGTTATCAAGAACGCCCAGAAATCGGCCCCAAGAGAATCGACTGGTCCAAGGATCACTACGTTGGCAACCGGGGCTCAAGTGTCTGAAGGTAGAGGAAATCAAAGAAAGATGAAGCCCCCAACTGTTGGTAAACAAGAAGACAGACAAAAGAACTGCAGTCAAGGTGAACTCTGCAAGGTGTGCAGGTGAGTCCACGCAGTGTCCCAGTGCCCAGTGTTCCTGTCGAAAAGCGTAGGTTGGCGGAGACGATTTGCAAGGTTTTGAGACTCTTTGCTACTGGTGTCTGTCCCATACTCATCGGCAAAGTAGCTGCTCAGAGAAAAACGGTTGTTCCGGAAAGGACTGTGCTCGTCCACAAGATCACCACTCACTGTTACATGTTCCAACAATAAATGACACTGGGGATGTTGAAGGTAGTGTTGATCAGAGCTCGGCCCTTGTCTCTAATTTATCTGTGAACAATGCAACGATGGAGGACGTTGGTAGGAGTTTTGTGCTGCTCAAGGTTGTTCCATTGAGAGTGATTGATTGCTGAGAACGGAAAATACTTTTACTACGTGTGGTCTATTCGACTGAAAGCCTCGGCACACAACAGAGCCAGCGTGGAAATGAGAAAGGATGAGTTTACCGCGAGAGACTGCTTAAAAAGGATACTAGGAAAAAACTCTGGGGAAGAGCTAGAAGGGGCGAGGAGCATACTATGTAAATTCAACCATTTAGCGAGAAACGCATAAGATATTTCGTGCCTTTTAAATGAATGACTCTTTTGAGAATAGTTCTTGATTATTGTTGTTAATCCACAAAATCAGGCATATGCTATGAAGACCCCTTAGATGGACTGTAGCGGCGCCAACTAAGGCAGGACGACAACATTCTGATCGAAATATCAGTCTTTGAGTTTGATTACGCTGAGGACAAGTGAGACATTGAACTCCATTACCAAGATTAAAGATTCTGGGCTTTAGCGTCGCATGGATTGGGACAGTTCTAACAGTGTGGAAGACGAGAGAGCTCTTGACATATTGAAGAAAACGACCCGGCTGAAGGATGGAAGGTATGAAGTTGGTCTTCTGTGGCGAAAGGACAACCCTGACTTGCTCAATTGTCGCTCTCGAGCTGAGAAAAGGCTACAAAAGCTTAAAAGGCTCTTTCAGCGAAATCCTGAATTTGCTGGACAAAACAGTACACTCATGAATGACTGACTATACATAGATAAGGATTATGCAGTCAAATTGTCGGACGAAGACGCGCACCGAACAAGCAACCACACTCAATACCTACCCCACCATAGACCGAATGCATAAAAAGCGGCCAATAAAATATTCTTTTGTTTATGTGCTAATTAGCCTCACCAGCCTCGTTTGTATGGACAAAATACAAAAGAAATGTTGCTTAAGAGCGAGGCTAGTGAGTCTCATTAGCACATAAACAAAAGAATACATTTTTGGCCGCCATTTATGCATTCCGTCAATGGTTTGACCAACCCCCAACAAGATTACTCTTGGGTAAGGGTGGTGTATGATGCAGCTGCACGATGTGAGGGAACTGCCCTAAATGAAGAACTAGTTCAAGGTCCTCAGCTTAACAACTCATTAGTAGGGGTACTGATGCGGCTTAGAAGAGATGAAGTAGCGGTAGCTTCTGACTTTGAGAGCATGTCCCATAGGGTGGCCTGTAGAGAGGAATAGGCAGTGCTATCATCACTAGAACTGATGCGAATGTTAGAAAGGGGGAACTTTCGCTTGACCAAGTTTGTTTCGAATGTCAGAGACGTGTTGGCTACCATCCCAGTCGAAGAAAGGACGATCAAGAATCTTGACCTTAATAAACTTCCCATACAAAGAGCCCTGCAGAAGAAGAGTGGCCATGCCTTGAAGTTGATACTCTACCTGAAAGTGACCCAGAAGTAAAAAGTGAAAGGGCCATATTTACACTCACTCTACCATTGAAGTTGCATGAGTTGCTCTTGAAGAGTATTCTTCAGTCTTGGATAGTGCTCCAACGAAAGGTAGCCTGGCTGCTGAAATTTAAGAAGTACCTTCAGTGCCGTAAAAACAAGCACGCAACTATTGATAAGTACCTGAAAGTGGGGGATTTGGACAAGGCAACAGTTGCCATAGTGAAACTGGTACAGAGAGAAGTGTATGCAGAGAAAATGAACGATTTGGGGACGAAGGGGAATGTGAAGAGTTGGAGTAAAAATGTAAGGCTCCGACCTATACTGAAGGACGGTGTCATGAAATTTGGAGGTCGCATTAGAGAAGCCCCCATTTCGTTCGATGCTACGTTTTCATTGATTATTCCTCCTAAGTATCATGTAGCCCAGCTGATTGATACCTAGTGGAGGCTCTCCTGTACGCAAGGTAGTGAGATCGTGAAAAACGTACACGAAACAGAGAAAAACTGACATGGTGCAAGTGATGGCCGCCTTACCGGTGTGCCGCACCACAGCGTACGAGCCGTGCTTCACGCATACTGGGGTAGATTACTTTGGGCTTCTAAATGTCAAGAAAGCAAGATCAGTTGTTAAACGATAGGGTGTCATATTCACCTGCCTAAACTCCAGAGCCGTACATTTAGAACTAGCCAATTCACTTGAGTCCGACTGTTTCATTAATGTCCTCAGACGATGTATTTGTCAATCGAAGAGGCCCACCCACATTTATCTATTGCGATAACGGAACTAACTTTGTAGGTGCAGAGAAAGAGATTAGGCAAGCCATGGAAAACTGGAACCAATGCCAGATTGAGGATGAACTACTGCAGAGAGGGTGCTAATGGATATTCCAGCCGCCAAAGGCGTCCCTAAGGCTAACGGTGTCTGGGAGCAGTTGATTCGTAGCACTCGAACAGCCCTACAACAACAACAACAACAACAACAAACGC
>NC_090870.1:46550313-46555313 GCF_036669935.1 Montipora foliosa
CTGTTTTGCAGATATGATAACTTATAAGAACAACTAGTTTTTAAAGGTAGAAAACCAGCATCCCATGGTGCACTTGTACCACACATGGAGGGTTCATGACCTTTCCGGAACTTTCAACGCATTTTAAGCTTGTGCATACTATGTGGTCTTGGTCTTTCTTCGCTTTTCTTTCGTTTTTTTTTCTTGTTGTCTTAAATGCAGAGACGTGGTTCTTCTAAGGCTAGTCTCGTCATAGATTTTCCTACTTTTCCCACGGTGCGGCCCGTTAAGCCTAACACGGTCCTTGTCTAATTCACAAGTTAAAGGCTTAGCCGATGATAGATGAGAATTCCGTGTTTTGTTTCTCTTAAGGACCGAAGAATGCACAACAGTATTCTGAATAAACTCCCCCAATAACTATTTAGACTAGACGGTAAAAAAAGATTGTTAAATTTCTCGGAAGTTCTGTTTAAGACTGGTATAATCATAATTGGAGCATTTGGCCTCTTTTAAGACGTTTCTGTTGACGCTTATTGTCTGGTCTAGCCCTGTGGAATCATCCAGGTCTGTTTTGTATGTTAATATCTGCCACCAAGAGCGTCTGTGTTGTCAGATCGTAAGAGCTGTACGTGATGTAAATACCTTGAAGAAACACGCAAATGCAGCCTTTATTACTGAGTACTGATAACCACTCGTTACGTTCAAAGACCTTGAAAAGTCCTTCATTCCAGCAATATGGTGTCAATTAAGTATGAATAAAAATTCCCGAACAATTAAGTTGGCATTAATGGCCTCTAGACACTGGTTTGTAATCACATTGATTTGCACTGGAAAAGGCATTGAAAGATGACTCATATCAAGCTTTCCAAATATTTTTCTTGTTTCAGATATTTTCAATCCAATCCATATTGCCCTAATTAACCGCCAAGATTTTATTCTTACTTATTCAGATTGCCTTTTTATCGATGATAAGACGACCACATCGGATTTTGTGCAAACGACTTTTTGAGTGGTATTTAGCAGAAAAAAGCCCGGAAAGAAACCGAAACCCAAGTTGGTCTATTAAGCATTTTAAAAGTGACGTTTAACAAGTAACTCCTGCAATTCTTTGTGGAATGAAGCAATCGCCAATGATAATCCTGTTGTGAGACGTTCTCAGACCTAACAATGAGGAAGAGCAGACATACAAAGTAAGGAGTGTCTTCTCTCTGGCCCTCATTCCTTCAATAGCCGAGGGGATCAAATATCTTGGAGCTGATAAAGCGATGAGATAGTTCGCCTTAAGACATTTGAAAGAACATTCGCTGGAAGATTAAGAACCCCTTGTTTACCTCACACAGTTGGAGAGGACAACTCTGTTAACGAAAGCAGACGTATAGGAAAAATATGACTATGGTGAGTGGATTAGATCTAAAAGAAGATGCGCATTTTATGCCGAAGGACTGATGGAAATTAAGTAACTCGGTATTCAGACCAAAAATAGCTAACTCTGAGTTGGTCCGGCAGTTCTCACTATCGCTTACAGTCCGGAAAACGCTGTTTAGCATTTTAATTTCCTTTGGTGCGCCATTAGGTTCCCCAGTGCTATCGCTTGCCACCTTTTAGGGAAAAGCAAAACTGAATCAGTATGTCCGCATTGGTTGTCTCTCGTTCTTAGCCATGACGGCTTATACACGGTACGTTTTGTGTTCGTGGCATTGAATTATCACGTGGAACCTGCGAAGTACAAATCTTCACTAATATTTTTCTTCAGCTAATTAGCTTTCTTGAACTGTTTCAGAACAATTAAACAATCGAAAAAGTTTATTTTTTGTATACAATGTTGTGATAAGCGACAGTGCTGACCTTGTTGCACCATTTGGGGCATTTGAATGATTGATCAATATCTATTTATATGAAGTTGTCCACTTTGCAGTGTTTATATTTACATCTAGAAAACAGCAGGGATAACGTGAACTGAAGTGGTCCACGAAACGAGCTTTTTACGGCGGGTTTGTCTATAATGCGTCTGACTCGTGAGAAATAAAACTTATGCTGACGACGATGGATCTTCAGTACTCAGTCTTTGTCGATCCCGTAATATATTCCTGAGTACAAGACGAAAATTCTCTAAAAAATATCCATTTAATTTTCGGTCGCAAAAGCAATCTTTAATTAGCTTTGAGAAAGTGCATGGCACCTTTGAAGCCCTGTTTTACCAAGAAAAAGCTGCGCACTCCACAACGTTTGCCCGTATGTCGGCCGTTTATGTTTATGATATGTTTAAGCCTGAAAACGGTACACTGACTTGTATCCCATTCGTGTTTAAGAACGACCTTCTCCGAATAGACAGAGAGCCCATCTTTGTAGAGCGAGCCCACCTTTGGAGATGGAGAATCGCACTTTTTGACGTGCTTAATTTAATGAATAATTTAGTGTTCGTGAGTTATTGCCCAATCGATTAACCAAAAGCTTAACTTTGAAGCACCTTGTTTTAAGAAGTCGAACACATCAAATCGATCGCGATAGACAAACGTCGTCCAACGAGAAATGAATGATTTCGATCCACTCTTAAACTAATGCTCAAACTGAATTATTCTGTTAGTGTTACGTTACATCAGGGGTTAAAGCCCACACTGAAAGCTATAAACAGAGAGATAAACAGTATTACGAATAATAGAGGATCTTGTCAACATTCGTTTTATTGATATCTGTATATTCAGTTAGAGCATACCTAACAGTCCTCAAACGCTATTTTCAGTTTCTTGTCTCGGAGACATTTTAGCCCGGCAAAACTGCCATTATTTCCCAAAGACATTTCTAAAATAGCTAAGCAGCTGTTTCAAATTTACGTTTTTTAATTAAGTGAATGGAAACTGAAATGGATGAAAGTATCCTGCTTTTCTTGAAATGTATTGGTTACTGCAGAGGAGCAAGCTATTTCCTACAAAATTGCATTGGCAAGACCGACAGACCAATCTAGCTTGCACGCACAGAGATCATTGAAGCTGTTATTTTTTCAAAGTCTGTTTAGAAGCGCCTTAAAAAAACAGATACTGGAATATCTTTTCGTGCCTAACGTTTCCTGTTGATTAAGGAACACTGCCCTGAATGTCGTCGGAAACTTTAGAGCGACCAAAAGGAAATCATCCGGAAAGTGAAATTGGCACTTTACCCGGCCCAGTTAACGTTAATTTGTATTAAATAGCTCTTAGTAATGGTGCACATGATTGACAATTGAAAGCAATAAATGCTTTATCTTGTTTCTCAAAAGAGACTACAAATTTCCCATCATTTAGCCGCAAGATTTGTTCTTCAAATTATTGTTTGGTCCTCGAACTTCCCTTGACAATAAGGCAAACTAATTGTGTAGCGATCTGTAAGTAGGTCAATCGTGATAAACTTTATAAAGGACAAAAAGATAGTTAATCTTGATTAAGGCAGCCGAGTTTCTCCATACGTGACTACAGTAGCCATGTACGCGACATCGCGAGTCTTTGGCATGCAGCAAGCAACATATCGTTTGACTTCAAGTCTTGATAAAGTCTGTATTCACCGCCAAAGCTTACGTGTGGTCCGGCTTTGCTTTTCATCTTTTTCGTCCTTTTCTTTTCTTTGAACTGTGTATGTGGAGTTAAAATAAACGACGACTGTATTTTTAGATTCTGTAATATCCTTTGTCCTAGCCACTTAAAGCAAACATCTTAATATCAGTCAGTCAGAAAACCGTGATCTTTAGGGGTGTTCTTGGTTGTATATATACTCATGTCATTCATATCCCGCATCTTTGTTTAAACCGTTAATATAATTAAAGCATGACAACTTTTACATTACCTCAACATGTTGCAAAGGCACAAACTTGATCTGGGTTAATTAAAACAATTTGTAATTTACTTTATACCACAAGACCATTGTTGGTCCCAGAAGCTGATCCCTTGACCTAAGTTTCCTTCACTTCATTGAAGTCGCAGGCGTAAAACTGAGATATGATTCTTTACTATCTTATCCGCCTGTAATCCCTTCCAGTTGTCGATAACGCCAGGATTTAGTCCGAAAAGATGACGGATGTGTTTATCACGCTAAGATCTGTGCAACGAAGATCTACTGATTGTCCAACAAAGGCCACCGCCGTTTATAAGCTCTTTGTACTACGCAAGCTATTCGTGAAGCTAAGAGATGCCTTTTGCGATCTTTTTGGGTAAATTCTGCGCCCTCTTGGCAATGTAGCCGCTTTCTACGGAGCCCATATAACTTAATTAAGGGAGAAGAGGAGCATTCCATAGCGTCCTTTTGCTTTCATTTCGACCCCAGAAACCAAACTGTTTTATGTGCCGGGTTCCGATTACGAGCAGAGCTAGCATTTCTCCCTTTTTTTAGGAAGGGAAGTGCAGATATTTTGGCTGGGGAACCGCCTTTTTTTCAATAAGACACATTTTTTTGGTTGCCAAATATTTCCGAAGAAGAACTTTCGTTAAGTCTCATTGCCTTTTGACGAGCTGTTAAATGGCTCTTCTCCCCTTCATGAATTCAAGGTGCTGGCCAGACTTAAAGACGTTGAAGAGTTACGAAATGATCTCCTACTGCTAAAATACCCTTCCACGTTTATTTCGATGTCGCCTGCCCCTTATACCACTTCTTCTCCCTTTCTTTCTGGAACCATTTCTTTAAAAAAACGGCCTGACTGAAAAAGAGCAAGTCAGGAGATTGGCAATCTAAAAACCAAACGCTTCTCATCCCTCTCCTGTAGTTTTCTGTCTTTTTTTAGTTCCTCGTCCTTTTTTGCAATGGATTTAATGAATATACGAAGTTTTCTCGCATAACTAACGAAGTTGTGATTATTATGACAAACTTAACCGTTGATGTGTATCCAAAAGTATGTAAGTGACACCTTCGGGATGATTTTCACGCATGATAGACGAAAGAAATGTTGTCAAAACCAAGGAGCTCATCATAGCTGGTTTCGACATGCTTATCCAAACCGTATAAATTTGGGAAATGTTGGCGTAAACGTTCCTTTGTTTTCACGTAGCAAAATTCATTGG
>NC_090870.1:46560313-46585313 GCF_036669935.1 Montipora foliosa
GAAAACGGAGACGAATTTAAAATAATGTACGTGTAAAATTCTCTCATTTCCAGAAAAAAACGTCATGGATGTTAATGAAGCCACAGCTTTCATCCGTCATAATCTTATAGACAAGAACGTTGAACACTTATGCAGCAAAAATGGCTCTTGCTCAATAATGGAGCAAAGAAAACGCCGTTCGCTTGATTTAGATTACAGTGGAGGGTTGGATGTGATTTTTCTCGTGGACGGATCGAATGGCGTTTCTAAGGAAGACTACAGAATTGGACTTAAGTTTGCTCAGGAGCTTATCAGGGTCCTAGCGGCTACAATTCCGTGAGTAGAGCCTTGAGTGAATCCATGCAATTTTAACTTAACAATGCAAAAGGAAAACGAAAGAAAGGCTTTCGAATTCAAGCTCTTAATACTTGAAATACCGCATGAATTAGTAGAAATCATTTTGTCAATTTGCTTTATAATCGACACTTAGAGTTATTCTCATTGAAAAGAAATGAAGCGGCGTTTTTGGGCCATGTTACACTAGATGGATAAAAAATTCATCCTGCTGAAAATTGCACCGGATATATTTTTTGTTCACAGGAGAGGGGACATTCGTGTGGCAGTAGTCTCATACAACAGCAAACCATACACCTCCTTAAATTTTGCATCTCCTTCAGACAGAGTAATAAAGAAGATAGGATCACTAAAAAAACCCGGGGGGTGCGGCACATCCCTAGGGAGGGCCATATACATGACAAGACGGCGGGTGGTCCCTAACACGCGGACCAACAGCAACAAAGCCATGTTTGTTATTAGCACCGGAGTTCTGAACATAGGAACGAGTCATCCCAAAGCAGCGCGTTTATTGGAGAGCGAAAAGTCATTTCAGGTTTTCGCCATTGCCATTGGAAAGACTCCCAACAAGCGGTTACTATCATCTGTCGTTTCTCAACCAGAAAAGAGTCATGTGATATTTCTGAGGTATTATGGAGATGTATTTGATGCAGTGCGGCGCACAGTTATCACAAAGAAGAGAGGTAAGGATCAGCTGAGGCTCCATTCCTTGCTTTTGACATTCGCTGGTTATTTTGAAGGAGACAACAAGGAATCGAACTTGATTTCCGTTATTTAAACCAAAATGGTTTGTAGAATCTTGAGCGAATACTCAACGTATGACGGTTTTTACGTCAACTTGCCAATCAAAATAATAATAATGATGAACGTTTTTTAAGTGCCAAGTCTTCCAGTGCTGCCGGGGGCACCAATTGTACATAAAAATCAAATCAAACAATGGCTCTTGAGGAGAGGGAAAAACCTGAGTACCCAGAGAAAACCTCTTGTGGTAGTGTAGAGCATCAACAAACTCAACCCTCGTGAAGTCGAGTCTGGGAATGGAATCCGGCCCACATTGGGGGGAGGCGAGTGCTCTTTCCACTACGCCAGAATGAGCCAATCATCTCTTGAAACGAAAAAAGACCCTCAATTTCTGTAAGGTTTCATTTTTATTGCTAATAACAATATTCATTAACTCATGGGTAACCAATTATCACTCGTTTCGGCGATTTCTCGCGAGCCTCCATCTTAGAACTAAAGAACCCAACTACGATTTCCTTAACATGAAGTTCGTTTTTTATGATGATATAGGTCCTACAGAATGCGGTATTAGTGTAACCAAACCACGATCACGAAATGTGCGTGGCAACAAGGCAACAAGTGGCGTGTGGCCCTGGCAAATCAATATTTACTGGGACGGTAAGAGGATATTCGACAAGAGTTGTGTGAGTCCAGTTTGGAAATACACGGCGCAGTGATCGCACCTAAGGCCTGATAAGCACACTTTTACCTGCGTAACGGCCTGGATATTTGGTCATACCGATTGGAATCAGCTGATAATATCCCTAGGGTAGTCGAATCTCTTTTATCAACTCGATTGATATAACCAAACTTCAACGGAACTGCCGTGCTTCAAACAAACACCCACCGGCACAGCCCCACATTTACAGTAGATCGATTCTGCGATATCTCTCCACGGTGGTGCTGCGTCATTGGCTTTACGGTCAAACGACCAACGTGAGGCTGAAATTCTCGTCTTGCCAAAAACCAAGGAAAATTGTTTCATTGTGGCTGTTTACTTGCCTGTTATCTACAGTTGTCTACAATAACTTTTACCGTTTCAGTAAATGCTAATTCCTGGAATCTTCTGAGTTCGACGCACATTTTACATGTTGAGAAATCTGGATATATAAACAATTGAATAGAAGAAGCGGCTTCTTGCCAATAGCTATTGTCATGGAGCCTATATACCATCCATGGCCCATGGGCGCGCTAAGTGATACCCAACCGTTTAGCTGGCTTTGTCTCTTTCTTTCCAAGTAATTGCAAGAGAGATAACACGGTTTGTTTAAATTAATAGTATGTTTTTTTCTTTTTGTTATAAGGTTCACTTGTGTGTAACGGAGCGCTGATTCATAAGGAATGGGTCATCACTGCAGCTCATTGTTTTTATTCCAAAACATGGAGACCAATCGTTCGTCCAGCGTCCAGGTATGTTGTTTACGAATTTTGCCACCTTGCAATACGTTCTTCGTTTTCCAATCAACCTCCAACAAAAAGAACATTAATAATCTTTATTGACTCACACTTAAAAATGTTATATACATCACAATTTTACAATAGGATAACAAGGAATAGTAATTAAGTATTTGGAGCCTAGAGGCTAAAGGAACCGTGAGTGAGTTAGCCCCTAAGACTCTTTTAAGTTCGTTTTAATAAAAAGGAGAGAGACAAGGGGAGAAGAACTATAGCATAATTGAGTTCTAGTTAATAATAAAATGTCTATTCAGGTTACTTTCGAGAATTGTTCTGACAGCAAATAGCATTTGATTTCTTTAGGAAAGGAAGATGTAGTGAGGTCTTTCACCTGATGAAGATTATATCGCGCCAGAGATCTATTACCTGAAACGAGAACATTAATTGTTTGCCCATGTTGGTTCGAGGACGCGGCTTGCTTAGATCCATATCTTGTATGAAGTATGTATGCCGGCTGCTGGCATATTTAAAAAGATTGTCAAACACGTTAGGCAGAAGCCCTTTACGCCACAAATGAGTAAATTTTAGAGTGTGGAAACGGTAAACGTTATTTACTGTTAGAATATCCAGAAGATTTAGATAAGGGAGAGCGCAGTTTCTCTGAAGGGTCCAGATGTAGTTGCAAAAAACATTAATCGTAGGACTGTATTTTGTTTCGTGTGGAATTTTTGTAGGTGCGTTTTATAAGCCCTGCCCTAAGCTATTGCAACAATAGATTTGTTTGAGTTCATAAATAGAAAGGTAATGCCTTAATTTTGAAACAATGCCAGTATTGCGCGAGATACTCAAGAGATGTGACATTTCCAACTTAATGAGTTATCGATCATAACACCCGGTGGCACGAACCATCCATGTTTTGTGATTTTATTTGTATTCTTCCACATGTTCTCCTTGATGATTTAATAATCATATAATTGGTGCTGGTGTAATTTATAGAAAGTTTGTTAAGATCGCACCATTCCTTGACTTTGCTAATTTAGAGGTTATTCATATTTCAAGAGTTATCAAATCGCGAACTGAGGCAAACAGATTTGTATCGTCAGCAAAAATCCTGAAAGTTAAGGACTCAGAGAAGTTAGGTAGATCATTAATATCAAGCAAGAAAAGCAAAGGCCCTAGTATACCGCCATGAAATTATCGTTGGAAGTTTTTTGCTTTCTCTGAGTCGAACCCGATCTACTATGCAGGAGGTCATTAAATTGGTGAGAGCAGAAAACTCAAGTAAAAACCTTTGCTAAAAAAAAAAACTCTTTCGGAAGTAAAAGCAGGGCACAGAGTTCCCGGTGTTGTGGTCTGGTCTAGTCTTTTTGAGGGCTACAAGTCCATCATCCTATGGCAATTACGTGCTTCCTTCATAAAATAAAACTTCACCCAACTTCACTTAAGGTGGTATGTACCTCAAAAATTGCTCTTTTTTCAACAAGACTCCAGGCCGTATAACAGCCAGCTTCACGTTAAATTTGGCTTAAGTCTCTGTACAAGCCCTTTAGCTAAGCCTGTGCTTAGAGTATGCATATTCAAGGTGACGTAAGCAACTACTAAAATCTCTCTTTGCACAGATTGGATTGAAACTGTTGGATAGTGACTTAATTATCCAAAGGATGAAATTATCCGGCTTTTGAGTGAACAATCTGGGCTACACAGTTAATGGGCGTTTGTACGAGTAAGAAGTCTTCTAATAGAACGCGGCCAGTGTAAAGATGAATTGCCAGGTTTGCCTATTTCACCAGTGGTTGATGACTATTGTTCTTGATTATTCACAGGTACACAATCAAAGCAGGTGGGCATCATCTGGGAGACAGAAAGACAAGTCCTGAACAAATCATCGAAGCGTCAAAAATCTTTATTCACGACAACTATGAACGTCAAAGTCACGAAAATGATATAGCCCTTGTAAAGCTGGACAGAACAGTAAAGCTTGGAAAGTACGTCAGCCTGGTATGTTTGCCGGAAATGAATGAGGACTTGGCCGTACCAGGGAAACATGGTTTTGTCGCTGGATGGGGAGAAAAACAAAAGAATTCAAAAAAAGACAAGAAGTCTAAACAGAGCCGAAAGAAAAGTCGAAGTGAGATTACTGTTCACATAGCATTAGCAATCTCACCAAATAAGGTTTGCAAAAATAGCACCAAAGAGGCATTTAACAGCACTGTTATGTTTTGCGCCGGAGGTGGTGACAAGCCTGGCAAACATTCGTGTCGGGGAGATGGCGGCGGACCGTTTCTGCGTGAACGCTACGATTCCCGATCAAGAAAATATCGTTGGACTGTCGCCGGACTTGTGAGCTGGGGCGATGGATGTGGGGTCAAGGGTCGTTATAATTTTTTCACGCGCGTAGCACCTTATTTTCGCTGGATAGAGGACATTCGGAATCCTTTGAAAAAAGATAAGCGGCAGTTGCGGAGAAGAGGATAAAGTCAAAATTGGAACTTATACACTTTTACAGGACACCACTGTCTTTATACCAAGAACTACTTATACAAAAAGCCGAAGGCGAAACGGCAAACAACGGATTTAAGAACAGATAAATTCAGCAACTGCTTTGTACTATTTTTGTCATACTGATTTATTGGAAATGTCAAAAGCAGGAGTTCTTGATCGTAATAATTAATTCCTAAGCTATAGGTTAAGACAAAGGACCTAGCAGGAAAAATTCCTTGATAGGTTATACTGTAAGAGGCCATCTACAGGACACAATATTCAGTCTGGGTTTCAAAAACGTCTGTTGATAAATCGTAAATGCCGCTCGTAGTTTTAGGTCTCACTGTCCTTCAAATTCGTTTCCTTTCCTTGAAGTTAAGCTGGATGAGCCAGGGTAAAGGCTTTTCGGGTGCATATCATGTTTGGTGCACAACGCCCATCCTTAAAAGTTCTTTCCATATTGTAGGATGCACCACGAATTTTGGTTAGAGTTGAGTCGAGGTGAACTAGTGTTTACTTCGAGAGTAAAATTAAAAGGACTCGTTAGTGATATTTATTGCTTGCATTCTGAAAATAGCGATATAAAGGTTGAGCAGACAGGTAAGGGGACACTTTGTGACGCTTTTAAAAGTAGCCTGTATCAAGTTAACTTCATTGCTCAGGAGACATGGAAAATACCAGAAGCACGCGTGTCTTTGAAGTTAAGAGAAAACTTTATTGCTAGCATCTACTAAGTATACACCTATATCTATCCTGTCGACATATGAAATGAAACCGTTTGTTTTAATACTGGGGGAACCAAATTTCTCATCCTCACAGACTAAAAATCGTAAAATGGCCTCAGTATAAAGCTAGTAACTCAAAGGTCTAAAATATGTTAGAGGTGTTCAAAGCAATGTACTGACGTGAAACATTCAAGGCGAGAGAAACTAGCCTTTTAATCTGTCAGGACTAATTCAATTAGCTAGAATCGAACCCTTTATCACCACGATGCATCCATTTTTAAATTGATTCGTTATGGTTCGGTGGTAACAGACATCACGAGAAAGTGTTTTATGGTCTCAATGGCATACTCTTCCCAGTCAGCTAAAGTATGTTTAATTTCTAACGGCCTGTGAGGATATTTTATTTAATGTCAAGAGAGATTTTGCGCCTTGTCTTCATAAGTCCAGGTCCAATAAGTCTTTTGTCTCCGAGTTGTCGGCACCTAGCTGTAGAACCTCTTCCAGCTCAGCTTCTTGAATAGCAAACGGCAGATCTTTCCACTTTTTGAAGATCCTCCGGCGACAATCACCTTTGTCATCTTTCGGGAACTCCACTACAAAGCTGTTGATCTTGATGCACAGCCATTCAAAGGAACAAATGAGAGCAGTGACCCCCCAGTCTTCATGGCATTTCTTGCAGAAAATCCTCTTATTCATTTCGATACCATCGATTGACTTCGGATTAGGATGTTCTCTAATGTCCACCTTTGCAATAAAGGTACAAAAAGACATTTCAGATGCGACGAATTTTAAAAGATGACCTGAAATGCAATTTTCAATTAATGAACCCTATGGATAAAACCACCTGGCAACGACCTCACTGGAGTGCTTTTTCCAACTAGTACTCGTGTATTTAGTATTGATTATTCTAATCTACGACCAACGACATATGCCCTTTTCTGGTGCTGAGACCACATCGACCTTTTTACAGTGTTCTCCTCATGAACATGATACGTATTTAAATATAAAGACTTCATCACAGAGTACATTTTTCTTACAACTTACTTTAGTTGGCAAATCTTTAAAACATTGTTAAAGTGTTAAGCAGTCTTTGAGAGTTGGCTATAGCTACTTTACCTTATTGTCACGACAGTCACGGTTTGTGATAACATAGTAACTTTTTTTAATGCGACGGACATCGTGTGCCTGGCATACAAACTCTGCACACTTTCGACAGAGGAAGTTCACGTCATCTGGTAAAAATACTGCCTTCTGACTGGCACGCACCAGCTTCTTGAGAGAGCGATCCTGAATAATCTTTCGTTGAACCTCCTTGACCTGGAACAGTGAAAAATACAAATAACTCAAGGAAACGAGATTGAGGAACTGTCTTGCACAAGAATACGACCTATAATATCTTAGGCTCACAAACAAGCAACTTGAAGCAGCTCTTGAACATTTCCATCTGATTCGTAAGTTCTGTTGTTTCAGGAAATCACAGCTTGTCACCTTATTTGTTACTCAAACTCTTGCAATGGCTTGTTCATGAGATAAGATCTTCACAGGGAACTACAAGGCATCACAGCATTGACATTTTTATGTCAGGCATACATACCGTCTTGATGAACACCGTTGACTTCATGTTCTGTACTAGATTGAGGGCGTCGGTCATTAAGATTTCTCGAAAGTTGTTGGCGGTATCCCTTTTCTTAGCTCCTGAATGACCCACCAACACGGTGTACTTGCCATCTTTTGCTCTGTTGAACAGATTGAACAATCAATGTACCATGGAATGGTGCTCCGCTGAGTAGTCCAGTTCCAAAATAATTCTCTGCTTTCTTCAAAGAGGGGTGAAAATATTTTGAAATGAGATACACCAGTCAAAACTGTACGTAATACCACGACTACAAGGATAGCGCAAGAATTTGCAATTTGTCAATGGGGCACGGGTTTAAGTCAACTATAAAGTTTTTTATTTTATTTTCTACTTTGTTAAAAGAGGCCAAATTACTCCCGGTCGTCTGATTTTCCTTTTGCCTAGTTAAATTTAGCATTTGATTTATTTGTGCTTAGTTAATTTGGTAGACCCCTTAGTAGTGACTTCGCCATTCATGAACCCCTTGACAAAGAAGTGAACTTGTTATCACCATTAGCAGTATACGGTATAACTGACCTACCTGACACGTCCCCTGGACTGCACAGAGGAGATCTCATTACCCATCATGTCATAACGGATGACATAGTTACAGTCACTGATGTCCAACCCTTCTTCAGCCACGCTGGTCGCCAAGAGAAGGTTCTTTTCTCCTGTTTTGAATCGCTTGATGACTTCTTCCTGCTCTTTCTGAGTCATCCCGACTGAAAAGCAAATGATATTTGAATTGGATAAGTGCTTCACTGTGGTGTTTTCTTGGGGACTAATCATGAAGACGTCTCGTTAAGAATGCCCTTCGTATCACTGAACAATGAACGATCAACCAAAATCACTGACATAGAAAGTAAAGTATAACAAATCGAAATCGTCGATAGTGTAAAGTCACATTTCGCGGGATTTTCAAATATCAGTATCTGATGGGATTGAAATGTTTTTTGTAAATTTAGAGCCCGACAGCTCAGCTGGTAGAGCCGGTGGACAGAGCTTGGGCATAGGTTGGAATTTAAGCTTAAATATTTTCAGTTTCCATAACCAGTCGAGTTTTTTCGTTCCGGGTTCAACGCAAAGGCTATTTCGTGCCTAAATTATAATTGTCAAGAACAGTCGATCTAATTTGTATAGGTAATCACATGATTGCGAGTGCAATTTGGAATAAATAAGCACGATTATTTTTTTTCAAAGACGACCAAAATTGCAAGAGCCCATAGGGCGAGTTGAATTTGAAGTCTTTGTAGAAATCATGTGATTACTTATTAATGATATACATGAAAAAAAAATTGAGATGGTTAAGTTGACTGAACACAGTTTTTGATACCCACGTTTCATTTACCTTTTTCTCTAAAACCCTTGATCCTTTGGTCGCCAAAAATGGTAACAACACGAACTTTGGTTTTTTGATAGTTGAGCTGACGAATATTCCATTGCCATGGCAACATGAATAAATATAAAAAGGCCTTTAAAATCGGTTATGTTGATTTGCAGAAAATCTGGTCGTCACATTTTCTTTATAATTTGCATGTTCACAAGTAAACACTATTTTAATAATAATTTTGACAGAGAGGTCTTTAATTATCCATCGTTGAAGGTTCAATGGAATATCTATAATTTCGTCTGTTAAAGTTCAAAATTTTTTGAGTACCCCAGTCACTTATTTCCTAACGTATTTTCATACCAAATTTCCTGAAATTCTAACGAGTGGATCTCGAGAAATCGGCGTATCTTCAAGAAAGCTATTCCGCATTCAATGGCATTTTTTTAACTTACTGCGCATGCGCTGCATTTAACTGGGTTCGTTCGACGGTTCTTTCGATAACAAAGAAAAATCTGCGAATTGCGGAGTTCTTTGCATCGTTACCTTTTCTGCATACATTTCTCATAAAAGACTAAAACCATCAAAACACTTTGTTCAATTATGAGGAAAAACAGTACAGATAGCGGATGCATTGAGCAAATGAAATGATTGCTGTATTGAAGCCATGTTTATGTTTTAGCAAGAGCGCGCGGAAATTGTGTTCGGCCACGCAATCAGGGAAATCTGCGCCATAAATTGCGCCATCCAGGGCCCGTGCTTGATTGACTGACTCAGTGCTTAGCGTGCATATATCGAGTTTTATTATTCAACACACTGATGACAAAACACAATTTTCTACGTTTACTGAAAAAAAAAAAGCTGGAAAAACTACCATTTTTCTCCGTGACACACAAAATTACGTATATCGCAGAATATACGTTGAGTACGCACGACGAATATCGAGGGCTCTGTGAACAGCGATATTCCGCGCGATTTCGCAGGATAATTAGGCTGATTTAGCAACAAAGCAGAGACTGCCTCCTCCTCAGGCGCTTCGATTTCAGTCGCAAAGCAGAAGCAGGCGAGCTAGAAGCACGAGAAACTGGGAACGAGCATGCCACGGATCACGGGAAGGAGAAAGGAGAGAGGCGAAACGCCGTCTCTCGCCTTTTCCCCTTCCCTTGGTCCTTTGCGCGCGCTCTTGTTCCTAGAAAAAAAGAGAGACGTCTGGGAACGAGGCAGGAGCGGGGATTTCAGTGAAGACGGCGCGCGCAGAAAAAACACCAATGAGAATTCAGAATAGAATAGACTCCACTCTTTTCTTCTCTATTCTAAATTCTCATTGGTAGTTTTGCTGCGCGCCACGTCGCCACTGACGTTCCCGTTCTGTTGCTATTCAGCCTATTGTTAAATGGTGCACGCGGGAGGTTGCTGAGCACGAGAGAAGAGAAGCGTAAGAGTCGCACGAGGCGATAGCCGAGTGCGACTCTAGCTTCTCGAGTGCTTAGCAAACTCCCAAGTGCATCCATAACTCGATATATGCACAGCTAAAAGCATGAACCAATTCTTTTATAACATAGCGACAATAAATTTGGCGATATAACACGTTTTATTTGAGATTGACTACAAAGTTCTCACAGCACTAGGTTAGGGAAAACAAACGATCCTATTGACTGGTTAAAAACACACCACAAGTAAGTTGAGTTGAGCACGTTGAGCGACAATCGACCGAGAACGATTCATCTGGTTTTTCTAAATTTTGAAAACAAAGGATTCGCTTCTTCATTTAAAGAAAACGTTGGCAAACAAAGTCAAAGTACTCAATGAAAATGTAGACATAGTCAAAATGGATTGTAGAGAAGGATGCCGAGCTCACATTGCCACGCACAGCGCAGTTGCTGATGACGGACTCCAGGAAACGTGCAGGGTTTTTTTCCCACTTCACCAAGCTAAATTCACTTTTTTTGCAAATACAGTTATACCGATGAGTTTATAAGTAATGCGTGATTGATGTTTTTGAATATTTTCAGTTCAGTGTAGCTGTATTTTTAAAAATGAGATTCGGATTACTATTTTCCGCGCTATTCCAATTGTCTTGTTGATTTTTCATGTAATTCATTTGTTTTCGGCAGGTTGAACAAAATGTAATAAAAACAACGATAACAAGATTTTGACCACATTTTGACGTCTTCTGTGATCTATTACTGAACAGACGCACGGCAACGTGGAATCTATTTGTTTTGTATAATAAAGAATTAAACTTTATTCGCATAAGAGCGGATGGTGAAGTCAATCGTGCGTCTGTCCTCTATGCAGCTTCTGCAGGTACTGGAGCACAAATTACGTAAAACAAAAGAAACAAAAGACAGAAAACAAAACAACTCCAAATAAAGACTAATCCTTAGCGACCAAAAACACAATGCTTTCCGGTACGTGCAGAAAGACCCGTCCTCTAAGAGATCATACGCAAGAACCAATCAAAATGCGAGAATAACTTGGGTTACTACATGAAGAGAAATACATCATAGTCGCTAAATTGGATTTGTGTGGGACTAGCACGCACGCTATGTTATAATACACTTTTTGAAATGGTACATTACACTTTTTGCACTGTGTTACACTTGAACTGCACTGCTCTCAGCCAATCAGAATCGAGTAATTTTTTCATGTATATTATTATGCTACGCAATATTTAGTCATGCGCCTATCGTTTTGTTTGTACAGAACTGCTGTATTTCTTCCTGATTTACCTGCTTTATACCGCTATAAAATTGCTTGTGTATATCTACAGACACGTGTAATTTCTAGAGAATTGATTAGGTTAGGTATCATAAACAAGTTAAATTGATTTTAATAGTACGTCTTTTGCGAGTTAATGTTACAAGAATATCTTCTCGACTTACTGTTTCCATCTCCGCTACCAACAAGATGTTCGGGCCTGAGGACAGCGTTTAGTTCCTCGGTTTCCTTGATCCAGTCTAATAAGGCTTCAGTAGACTCGCGAGTTCTGGTGAATAAAATGCCTTTAGGACCCTCCCACTCAGGATGATGGGCTCGCTGTTCATCAAGAGCCTTGTCCTCTTCTGCACCGTCAGATGAAGTGCTCTCGTTGGTCTCGGATCCTTGTTCGTTCACTTCTTCCATCACAGTATCTACTTCGTTTTGAGCTTCCGATTGTTCGCTGGCAGCGTATTCCAGTCCACCAGCTCCATCAATTGTCTGACTGACCTCTTCGGTGCTCGTGCCATCTTGTGTCTTCGAAGCGTGACCGCTGACGTCCTCAGGAGGTGTCTTCCCCGCTTTATCTGATGAAGTATCGTTCTTTGAAACGTCACATTCGCATCTTTCAGTCTCCTTTACTACGGCACTCGCTTCGTTTTCACCGCCAATGCCCTCTTCCTTCTGTTTTTCATCGTTCTTCAGCAACTCATTTCCAGCGTCACGTTCCTTTATTTTCTCGTCAGTATCATCTTGCCCTCCCTCATGTCTACCGCTACCTTCACCACTGCTTTTGCTGGATTTATCTTCTTCTTTATCTTGTCGGCTTTGGACATCTGTGTAGTTCTTCAAAATCAATTCTTTGAGTTTAAGCAATCGCGGATTTTGAGGCTCACCATATCTTGCGATGTGTTCGTCCAGCACTTTCATTGCCTTGTGGAAAAGCTGTTTCAGTTTCTTGTCAGTCTCTGTAAACTTGTCTGTGTCTAAAGCTTCAAAGTATTTTGTGAGGTACTTCCTGGCGTTCTTCATACGTGTGTTTGCATTCAAGGTCAACGCGACGTGGTACTCTCTAAGATGTTCTGTGTAGGTCACTAAGTATCTATCCCCTTCTGCCACTGAATCTTTGTAGAGTTGCTCCACCCATTGTCGATACTGCTGACCACCCTTATCTACCGGAGCCTTGCAACTGTTTTGTTTAAACTTCTTTACCTGAGCCTCAATGTTCCCCATGACCTTTTCCAAGAAAAGAACTGGAATTACTATTTAATTTTGCGACACATAAACCAGGATATCAGGATTTCAGAGTTTTAAAGACTGCTTCGAACTTTTTCTTGCTGTTTCTCTACCTATTTTAGAGCACACACAACTTGGTAGATGCATACAAATAAAAGAAATCCGTAGCGTCCAGAAGAGTTCTCCGAAACACATGACCAACAGTAAGGAAAAGATGCCTGGAATTTTTATCCACAAAACTTAATCCAAAAAGTTCTTTCGTAAAGGACATTTAAAGTCTGTCCTGTCTGTGTCCTTTCGTAAGAACAGTTAAAATTCTTTCCGCTCCCAGAACGTCTATCTGCTGATTTTTTAATCGTTAATGCAAAATCCATGCTTCTTGCATTCTGAAATTTCATCTCCTTCAGTAGTAATAATAAATCATTGGTCCTATGATTACGCACGACATTTTCATTAAGCGGTTAGATGGAATGTCAGTGTAATTAAGTGGTTTCGAAGTCTCTTTTATAAATTGAGAACTGCCAATTTCCCAAATTTCGAACTCTTTGCATTGAAGAAAGAAAACATGTATTTTGCCCATAACTCACGGGCAATACCATGCAACTCAACTTTCGACCCCTGTTAAAACTGAGATGCATAGCTCTTCCATTGATCTCATTCCGAACAAATAATTACCTTAGAGATGATCTTCTCGAATGGATCCTGCTCATCTTTGGGCACAAAATGTGCTTCTCTCGAAGGAATGTTGACATATTTTTCGAGTTCCTCACGATTTTCCTTCACCGTTGAAATGGCTTCGGCGTCCAAGTTTGCAGAAACAAGAATGATATGCTCTTTGGCCTTCTCCCGACTCTTAGCTTTACCTGTACCAAGGGAAGCTGTCAGCCCGACAATCTGCCGAGAAACACGGTAGATAAGTAAATTTATTAAAAACTTAACTACGGATATCAGATTCCCAGCATTTTCATTGGCTCGCTGGACACAGCCTATCAGTTCATATACCTGCTGTACCTAATATGGTCAAGGAACGCGTCAGCAGTAAAACGAACTGAAAAACATTCTTGCAGCTCTGAGAAAAGATGGCCGACAAAAGCCGTTTTGGACCGGAATTGACCGAGGCAGATAATTAAAATCAACATGGAAGAGTTGTTGATCCTGGAGTTTTTAATAAAACAATTATTCTACTCGGGCTTGCTGGATATAAAATGATTATAACCAACTTGGCGCTTATCTATCCCTTCATATCCAGCGCGCCCTCGTAGAATAATTGTTAAATATCCTGTTTAGATCAGTTTTCAAATGACTTTCGAAAGTAATTACGCGATTGCAATTGCTACGCTGAGCTATTGGTTTAAAAATCTCGCTGCAGTTTATAAAACAATCAGAAGGAAAACCAAAACCAATCGCGACTTGCACGGGCGGTTTCTCCCGTGCTTTGAGCAAGTTACATCATGGATAGTAAAGAGACTACTATCCATGGTTACATGGAATTAATAAGAATTTGGATTGGTTCCTTGCACTGTTTGCACTTGCTGTGATTGGTCGAAGTAATTACTTTGGTATTTGTTTTACGAAACAATTGAAAACCGCTGTAAATCTCTCGTATTTACTTTAGTGCACACGGGAATAAAATTTCCCTTTTCACGTGCAACAAACGAAATACTTTACGTAGCGTATACTTCTAGCATTGCTCTTTCCTTTTGTCGAGCCATACGGCAAGACAGTGGCAGAGTTTATCCCCATACAGACCGACCAAGGCCGTTGCCAGTATAACTCATGCATTTTTTCTTTCTTCTTTCTTCCTTTGATTGATTGATGACAAATTGTCGTTCTGGTGGGCACAACACTCTTTTTGAATCAGTATTTGCTTTTATAGTAGAGGGCACTCTTGTTCGCACGCTCTATAGCGGCACTGTTTTATTCTACTCTGTAGTATTCTGTTTTAATGGCCCCTCTTCTATTCCCTTTCTGATTCAATTGAAAAGCTTGTTGACAACATAACAGAACCAAAAAGGACAAAAAAGATCAAATTCCAGAGCAGATGGAGGGGCAGTCTGCAACTTAAGGAGGCTCGAAAGGGTTTTCAGCTGAGCGCGCGCGCGTAAGCCACACACGCAATTCGTAAGCTGCTTGCGTCAGCTCATGATTCAAATGGGTCACCAGAAATAAACAAATACCGCTAATTTCGCTTACCTTTCTCCAATTCCTATATACATGGAATATAAACAGACATCTCCTATTCACGAAAACTACGAAAATTCTACTTAAACGGTTTAATAGTCACTTAAATCCGTTTGTTTTGACCTGTAGCTCCACTCGCGCGCGGACTAGAATGAGCGGGTGACGCATGCGTAAATACTGATCTTGTAACCCCCTAATTTTTCCTGATTTTGCAACTTTACTCGTTTATATCTCTGCTTCTGGACGGTGAATTTTTTTCATTTTTTGCATGTTAGCTTAGATTAATTTAAACCGTTTGTCTTTCAAATTTAAAAAAATTCTGTAGGTGAAAAAAAAAATTAGAGACAAAATTCAAAAAAACTTATTTTTCTGAAAAACTGACCTACAGATTTTGTTGAATTTTAAGTATTTTAGAGAGTATTTCTAACATTATCTGGTAACGCTGAATGGGAAAATTTCACCGTCCCGTTTTTTCAAAAAGGACAACATATGTTGATTTTAAGGCTCAAAGAAATGCCTAATATCGTTGCCATGGTAACATTATTTTGGAGGAAAACATACTGTGAGAAATCTACGATAGGTACTTAATACCCTGGCCAAATTTCGTCTTGATATGATTGCCCTAACTGTATCTAAGGACAGAATATGTTTATTTGTTTGAAAAAGGGAGAAACTATTTCGAGCCTCCTTAAGGAGGCTCGAAATAGTTTATCCTTTTTTCAAACAGATAAACATATTCTGTCTTTAGATACAGTTAACGTAATCATATCAAGACAAAATTTGGCAAGGGTATTAAGTACCCATTATAGATTTCTCACATCACATTTTCCTCCAATGTAACGTTACCATGGCAACGATATCAGGCACTTCTTTGAGCCTTAAAATCAAGATATATTGTGTTTTTTGAAAAAACGGGACGGTGTAATCTTCCCATTCAGCGTTTAGCAGTATTTGTCTTTTTCCGGTGACCCATTTTGAATCGTGGAGGAGGCTCGAAAGTGTTTTTCAGCTGTGAGCGCGCGCGTTAGCCACAAGTGCAATTCGTAAGCTGCTCGCTTCAGCTCGTGATTCAAATGGGTCACCAGGAATAAGCAAATACCGCTAATTTCGCTCACCTTTCTTCTAACTCCTATATATGTGAATATGAATAGACATCTCCTGTTCACGAAAACTACGAAAATTCTCCACAAATGGTTTATTCGTCACTTAAATCCGTTTGTGTTGGCCTTTAGCTCCACTCGCGCGTGCACTGGAATGAGCGGGTGACGCATGCGTAAATGCCGATCTTGTAACCCCCTCATTTTTCCTGATTTTGCAACTTTACTCGTTTATATTTCTGCTTCCGGACTGTGAATTGTTTCATTTTTTGCATGTTAGCTTAGGTCAATTTAAATTTAGAAAAAATTCTTATTTTTCTGAAAAACTGTCCTACAGATTTTGTTGAATTTTTAAATATTTTAGAGATTATTTCTAACATTATCTGGTAACGCTAAATGAGAAGATTTCACCGTCCTGTTTCTTCAAAAAAGGCACTATATGTTGATTTTAAGGGTCAAAGAAATGCCTAATATCATTGCCATGGTAACGTTATTTTGGAGGAAAAGTTAATGTGAGAAATCTGCGATGGGTACTTAATACAAAATTTCGTCGTGATATGTATCTAAGGACAGAATATGTTTATTTTATTGAAAAAAGGAGAAAGTATTTCGAGCCTCCTTAAGGTCTGCCATAAAATCAGGAGCGCTGGATGGCAAAGCCCCTGAGTTGGAGAATGGAATTCAAAGATCAGGTCGAAATTCTGGCGGCTTGGAAAACGTCTTATTTTGCATGAATATCTGGTTTTCTACCTGTGGTAGTCGGTGCTGATGACCAGCTTGAGACTTTAAGGCTAAATACGTCTCCATGATACTGTTGTACGGGTGCTCTTTGTGAGCATGATGGCATTCATCAAATAACAACAGACTGATGTCTTTCAGCTCCACTCGATTCCCTCTTTCTTCAGCTTTCAGTGCGTTCACCAGAATCTGAGCGGTCATCACTACGACATCGTTATTTTGAAGAAGGAATTTGAGCGGGATCTCCGCACAATTCGACCCTGAAATTTCTCCCACTGAGTATTTGTCTCCTAGGAAAGCTTCAAATCGCTCTTTTTGCTGAAAAACAAGGTTCACTGTGCTGACAATGAACACAACCCTTGGTTGCTCCTTGCTGGCTTTCATTGCTGCTGATGGATAGAATAAATTTTAAAAGAGACTGAGTAACCAAGATGAACTCAGTTGTAATTTTTGGGCGGGTGGTAAAACAAAACACAACGGCGATTAAATTAAGTAGAAACACTAGACCCCGGACTTACTGAAAACAAGGGACAAGCATAACCAATCAGCCAGAAAATCCAAGGAGGGGGCAATGAAGCAACGATGAATGCGTTCCTTTTTTTACGAGAACCCTTTTTGTAGGAGCCTTCAGATTACCCAGAATTAATTTAAGAACACTAACTTACACTCTTTTTTAAAAGAAGTTATAACTTTGGGTCTGAAGCTGAACGTTTTTATTTTTATTTTTTTGCTATTTCAGCCTGAAAACTTTCTAACTTGTTCTTAAAGTTGTGTTATATACCAAGTTCGAGTGCAAACGAAGTTTTTATTCAGTGTATCATGATCATGCAGTACGGAAACCACATTGTTAATATTGCGAAAACGTCCCTAAGTAGTTGCTGAGTTAATTGTCGGCTGTTAGACAACACTTTTACCTTTATACTACTCACAAAAATAAAAAAGCAAATGAGCAAAATAAAGGGGTTTTGACTGACTCTCAGCCTAAGTATGTGAAGTAATCCCTAATTGCAACAAATCCTTCGCACTTTGATGTAAACCGCTCAACATTCACAACCGCAAAGACTATTTTAAAGTGGTTAAGCTAAAAATCTTCGTGAGCGCATATGTAAGAGAAGACGCGTTTTGTTACTTTCAAGAGGTAAAATTCATGCATTATTCATGTCACCTCGAGCACTGAAAAATCAACCTAAGCAAAAATGTGGTGGGGCTATAGCCCTACCAGCCTTTCCCCCTCCGCAGTCCCTGGACATTATCCTCTCTTGATCTCAAATAGAGTTAACGTTGATGTTGCTCAGTTTATTTACACGTGTGGTAAGACAGGTATGACGATTTTCTCGAATCGGTCATTATGATAATTAACTAGTCGAACAATTTCGACCTTGGTAAATTCGGGCCGCACAATGATATCCGCATTATGAAAAGATCTCTTTCTTTATCGACGATCATTAGATAAAAAAGGAGGAATTGCTTACTCCAAGGACCATTCTGACTTGTCTGTGTGCAACAAACCGCCTACGCATGCGCCAAGGGCAAGATATCGAAACGTTTCTGCTCAGGGGCCAATGTGACAGGGAATTCAGAAGTTCACCCCTTGTGGGGTACGATGAAGGATAAACACAGTTACCCTCAAAATAGTCGAATTTACCCGATCAACCGAGATGACGCCCTCGAAAACTAGCAAAATCTTGCGGCTTCGGATCAATGTCAAACTTTAAGACTATTCCAAGGGAAGACATGATTTAGAGAGACAAAAAAAAGATGATAAGTGGTTTACCTGATGCGTTTGACTGGTCTGCATTTCTCTCGAACGAATCCAGGTGCTTTTTAGCGATCTCAATAGCGACATAAGTTTTTCCGCTGTTAGTGGGCGCACAGATGATGGTATTTTTGCCTTGGATGGCTGGCTCTGCCAACTCCTTTTGATAGTTTCTCAACACAAGCTCACACCCACCAAGAGAGTTTGCTTTAGTTCCCAGAAACACTAAACAGTGAAGTAATAATAATAGCAAGGATAAAAATAATACTTTTAAAGGATTCCCTCATCCATTTATCTTTAAGCTTAATACAGTCATCTTATTCTCTCCATCATCGGTAGGGGGAATCGCAAAAAATGATGAAAGTTGATTCTTCATTTCTAAAGATTTCAAACAGGGAGTAAGAGAGAATCTAAGTATGAAATCTTTCGCATACAAAAAACATTTATTTACATATGAAGCAGAATTCTGAAGACTAATTACGGTGGTCCCAAAAGATGACTACAGTTTTCGAAAATCAATGAAGAATGAAAACGAGCGATATCATTTGATAATGATGGTTTGGAGCCGTCGAAACGTCATTCTTTGATATAGCTCATTTTTATTCTTAATTACTTGTCTGAATTGCATTGAAAAGGCGATTTACTGAATTGAGCTTTAAAATAAACTGCAAAGTCTCAAAGACGTTTTATTAATGATATGGTTCACTCGCTGAATAAAGAGGAAGTTGAGAAAAAAAAAACTTCGTTAAAATACGAGCTTCATCGCAGGTGTTAACCGCCACACTAGCTCTATGAAAGAACGTTAAAAATCGCACATAAAAAGTTCTTGTAAGTTGACGAAGACTTAATAGCGACCTTCAGATTGGAGTAAGAGAACGACTCCGAGCAAGGGTTTTCTGTACTGGGTACGTGCATTTTAAAGAACGAAATTTTTCGAAATGCGCATGCTCAGAACTGAAAACTGACTCGTACGGGTAGTCGTCCTCATACTCCAATCTGACGGTTGCTAAGAGCTTTACGCTCTTTAAGAAAAGTTCTATTGCATTTTCTGACTTTTCTATTTCGGATCACTTTGGAATTTCCAACCATTTTTTATAAGAGAAGACAATTCCATTACCAGGAGGAATCTCTATGTCAACTTCGTCAGCATCGTCTGCAAAGCTTCCATTATCTGCAAAAAAAGATGAAAAGCATTTGTATCAGTCACTGATTTTCTCAACTCCGCTGAAGCTCTGGTGACATGTAACAGCCGATTTGTCCGGCATAGTTTTTCGGACGTAAAACTGCTAGTCCAATTGACAGGATTGTCTCACAACCCTAACAAACCAGCGGCGCAGGGATGGCTCAGTGATGAAAGCACTCGACTCCCACCAGTGTGGCCCAGGTTCGACTCCCAGACTTGATTTGCGTTAATTGTTAATTTCAGTTTACAGTGTCCCCATTTAGTGCTCCAGCACTAGAACGACTACAGGTAGACACTTGAATAAAGTTCCTTTCCTTTTCTAGGTCACTGTACGTCAAGCGGAACCGTTCCGCAAGGATGGCGTCGATAAAACTTACATGCTTAATTGACCACTTCCCAAAGGGCTTTTCATATCTAACGACGGAACTGAACAACAACAACTGTTAAGAATCCCAACTGGACGGAGGCAAACCAGTTGGCTATTTACAAGTGCAGTGGAGAGATTGAACTAGGGATTACAAGGAACAAATTCAACGAGTGGTCAGAACGAGTCCTTAACCCGAGAGTTTCGGATCTCAAGGCAGGCGTCCTAACCAGTAAGAAGAAAAAAAAGTTTCCAGTTTCTAAACAAGCTAACAAGATGGCAAGTGCAATTGAAGCAGGACAAACGGTGCGCATGCGTAATATCTAGTGGAATCTTTGGGGTAAATGCCTTGAAGAATTATACTTTGTTTAAGTGTCCAATTAACAACACAAGATCTTTAAGGACGTCTTGTGGACTTGTGATAAAGGGAAACAAAGTGTGTCAAATGAAGGCAATAGGAAGCCTATGAGAGGGGACTTTTTATGTCCTTTTCCCCGCTCTGTTCGCGAATCTGAGACGTACTAAGAGTTCATCTCTATGCCAAATACCATTTTCACAATAAAGTTAGGTACTGCGTAGAGCTTACCAAATGAAGTAGTCCGATAGAAGCTTAGGTAGTAGTCAATGAATGAATAGAGCACCCTCAATTTTTTTCACGCTTTAGCGTTTATTTTACCTTGTTCACCAGGGAAGCAGAGCGACCTCTCTCTTTCTTGATCACGTTCAATCTCTGATGGCAAATACAAAAAAAACACTCGAAATTAATCCGTAAACATTATATCCGTACTTTTTCTGTCCCATCTCTTCTCTTAAACAGTGCCCTTGCATTGATAAAAACGACCCTGTTTTTGTATTATTGAGTCAAGTTTTGAGGTGCTAACGAAGAAGGAGTTTAATATCAGACCCATCAAAAGGGTTTTGTTCTTCCACTGTTCTTCTATTTTTGACAATACTTTTGGCATGAGCTGCCACTTTTCATTCAACAAAAAGTTCTAGTAATATTTCTCTAAATATTACAAAGCTTAAGTAATCCGTTCCACAAATACCGTGAAGTTGTACGCTCTTAGTCATGGGCTCCTGGAAAGACATCACCAATGAATATTAATGGTGGGAGACTGTATGGAAAACAGTACAGCTCTCAAACACCCCGAAGTTGAATAGGCTGATCCTCGGAGAAGTATCCGATTTACAAACCTGCAAGTTTCTTTCGAATTTTTTCAAAACGCTCTTTAACCAGGCTTAGTTGTAACTCCAGTGATTTTTCTGGCTTTTCTGCGTCATCTTTCAGCGCGTCTTCCATCAAAACCTCTTGAAGCATCGACTGGAACGTCCCTTGAGTGTACATTTCCCATAATTCACTGGCAGCCTTCTCACTTGACAGCCGGAAGGTGGAAATGATGGATCCCTTCTCTGTATTAACAAACACTACGCCTTGGGGAAGACGCTAACAAAGAAAAGCATGATAATCAGAAAGCACTCTTTTTTAAGACCAGTCTGCTGTATTCTACTGCTCGCTAGTGGATGATATTGCCAAGAGATGAAGTCTTGTTAACTTTGCTTTTACGGTTCTCAATGTAAGTTACACACGTTGTTTTATCCTCAATTACTGATTGCTTTATTTCTTCGCCATCGGACCATAGATTTATGTAACAAAGCGAGCTGGAACGAACAGTACAGCCCTTGAATTCATATTCTTCAAGAGAGATGACAGTATGAACGAAAGGAAAAATAAAGCAGACGGACGAAACGCAACTATGACATTTCCAACTACAAATAAGAATGCTATGTACCTGAGGTTTATAGAATAATGACAATTGTGATGTGTATCAAAGCAATGGAGAGGAAACCGGTGAGAAGTTTCCAGTCCCTTCCAGCAATGTGCTAATTGTATACAGGTGATGAGAAGCTACGTGAAATGCGTTTATCCCAAACGCTCCAAGACCGCATTGGTAATTTAAGGTTCTCATTGTTTCAGTAATGATACCTTTTGAAATTTTTCTCGAATTCTTTTGTTGTCCTCAGATTTTCGGTCTTTGTAGCGTTCAGCCACTCTCATTTCAAATCTACTACAATCGTACGCTGGCTCTTCACTTCCTCCTGCAAGCAAGAGGTTTCCAGGAATGGCAAGATCTGAGAAAAAAACAATGTGGCTGTTAGTGATCGTATGGGAAATTGGTCTGATTGTGTTATCCACTTATCAACTTGTCTCGTTTCGATGATCACATGAAGTTAAAGGAACAGTTTCATTGGTTGGTGCCGCAAACCCTTGCGACACAAGTTGCTTGGCAGATATTACACTGCGCAAATGCAACCGTTGCGGAAAGTAGAACTCAATTCTACATTCCACAAAGGTTTCTGCAACTGGTCTCGCAACGTTTTTGGCTGTTGCAAGGTGTGTTACATTGGGCAATTTTTCGTGCAACTTGTCTCGCAACACCATTGCGAGACAGGTTGCACGAATCATTGCCCAGTGTAACAGCGCCCTTGCTCTTCTTCGAGGGGTTTTTCTCCGGGTTCTCCGATTTTCCCCTGTATGCTATTTTTATTGGTAAGACTAAAGCGACAAACAAACGGTACTCACCAATAGCTGTGCCAATCAAGGTGTAATCTGCCGGTCCAGACCCATTAGTATCGGGGGCTGCTTCGTTCGCGCCGTCATCTTTGTCAAAGAAAAACGAAAGAGAAAATACAAAGGTATTGTACCCCAGATTTAAAAAAAGTAAGGATATGATACAGTGATAAGCAACTTAAAACTGATTTCCCGTGAAAAAGATTGTACAAATGTACCTTTCGCCGCTAAAAAGAGATCGTCAACATCCTGCGAATCCTTCTGTCAGTACGAAGTCCATAACCTCTGGCGAAATCATGTGTATTTAGACAAGCGAAATCATGTGTATTTATGCGCAATTGTTTTCGTTTGTGGCCGGTAAAACATAAGAGTTGTAGTCTGTTTTCTCTTCGATCCGTTTAACTATCATTATTCAGTCAGTTCGATGTAGCTAACAGTTACTAAATTTGAATGTGAACGTGGCAATACGACCTGTTGCAAAGAATCAGTTTGGAATTCAAGAATGACATCTCCGAAGGCGCTAAATGTACTAAGTAACGTCCTAAAGAATTATGAGCGCCATCGCAGTAGATCATTGTCACTGAGCTGCCTAAGTGAATGGAGACAAACACAAAAATCACAATTAATCTTGATTAATTTGAAGTAATTCCCTGGCTGTCTTAATCTATTTACTTCTAAAAGATTTTTGGTGCCCTGAGGAATTCACGACTGACTTTTGCCGTACATGTATTATTATTCATGAGTGAGCTTTTGACAAGCTAAAGTGATTTTGACCACAATTGTTCTCTTTCACTGTTGCCGACCACCATCAGTACTGACGAAAGCAGACGTTTGTAACACAAAAAAGAAGAACAAAAGAATCTACTAACCCTTAATCATATAATATGGATCCAATAGTAAGGCCGTGTGCGCGCTTCCACACTTCCGTAACGCTTGAACAAAGTTTGCAAACCCTCCATCTCTTCGTTTCAAGCGGTCGACGAGAATTCTCGTGGCATAAATAGGTCCATGGTTAGTCTGTGTCGCCTCAATTTCCTCTCTGTCTTGAGGAATTAAGCAAGGCAGGTACGGAAATAATTCAACTGGAATGACTTCTTCCATAAAATCCTTCAGCCGTTTATCGAGGAGTTGTTTCTCTTGAGGTCTCATGTTGATCGCCAATCGAAGGAAACGATATATCAAACAAATATTCTCTCCGAAAGATCCAAAGCAAATGAACCCCACCAAACTTTTCTCTTGTTTTATAGCGACCAGACATAAATGATATTTAAACTTAAGTACCTGTAGTGCAAGGGAAATTCCCGGAAACCGTGTGTGAAATTCCCGATAAAGAGATTTCAAAACACCGCCCTTTTTCAATCTATTCTGGAAGCGATATAAAAGTTGCAATACTTAAACGCATTCCCTTTAGTTTTTGAATAATATCTATGGAAAAACTGACATATAGCAAACATTATTAGAATAATTTGGGTCAGTTTTATCCACGTTACAGTTTATGTATTCCACTTCCGGTTTCATGGGCTGTTTTCCTAGAAAGTGAAAATCATTAATATTGCATATTGAACATAAACTCGTGCATATCGAAATCGAAAGGGTCAGGCCCTGACGGACGAAATTGAAAATAAAAGTGCTCAACAAAGCACAATAAACTATCTTACGTTAATGTATATACCACAACGCGAGCCTGACACATAACTAAAGGCATGTAAATTGGCTGGGCACTGTCCTGCCACTACAAAAAAATAGGTCCGCAATGCGTACTCGTGCGGGATTTCAGTCAAATAAACGTTGATGATTAGCATTACAGTAAATGTAATACATTTTGTCATGTTATAGTGATAAATGTCGAGTAAAGATTCCGTAGAATCCCCAAGCTGCAGAGGAGAAAACGGTTAGCGGAGAAACAGGTTTTTTGCAGGTTAGGGCTTGTAACGCATTACAATTGGGTGCATTTGAGCATATGAGTTTCTCAGCCACCAAATATTTTGCAATTAACTGCCAAAATGTGTTAGAGTCAACGCGCTTCAGGCATGAACACACTATTTCAGAGACTCATGAAATATTTGCGTTCGACAAAGAGGTAAATGCCGTCTACTTTTATTCATCAGCGGAAATGTTGGAATCAGTGGCTGGTAGAAGAGGAGAATTTGTTTATGATAAAGCTAAATAAATCAGCAGGCAAGTGCAATGGTCAGCTAAGAGTATTCGTGCTTCCAGCTTACAAACCTGTACGTAAACTATACTTTTACAAATTAATTAGCTTTTCTGCTTTTAAAATTAGTAGTAAATGTGAAGATTTTTGACAGGAAGTTTGAAGGCATTAATTTTTAAACTTGCGAATCTAAAGAAACTGGCGCCGTCACGCATCGTGTCAGCAAATCGTAGTTAAAAGAGGAAACCTCAAATTACTAATCGTAACTACTATTGTCATAATTTATGTTATATCTGTGCGATGTATTTTAACCACCAAACGCAGTTGTATTTCTTGCTGTCGGCTCTCTAGCTCCGCGGGGAATAAGA
>NC_090870.1:46590313-46602813 GCF_036669935.1 Montipora foliosa
GAAGGTCCTGCTCCTGCAGGAGGTATGGCGTGCTGGGGCCAAAGCCGAAAGGACGCTTCAGTGCCGACAATCCTTCTATCGACCAGGACGACCACCACCATCGCTACATGGAATGTCAAAAGACCATGTATGAAGTAGGGAAGGCAGCACAAGTGTCAGCAGAGATGCGCCGATATAACATCGCCCTGCTAGGACTGAGTGAGACGAGGTGGCTGCAGGCCGGACAAACAAGGCTGGCTAGCGGCGAACTCTTGTTGTACTCAGGACACGAAGAAGACAACGCAGCGCACACAGAAGGTGTAGGGATCATGCTTTCAAGAACAGCTCAGAAAGCTTTGACAGGATGGGAAGCGCATGGTTCAAGGATAATAACAGCATCCTTCACGACCATGAAGAAAAACGTCAAGATGAACGTGATCCAATGCTACGCGCAAACCAACGAATATGACGATGAAGACAAAGACCAGTTCTACAACCGACTACAGGCAATTCTGGACAAGTTGAAGGACAAAGACATCAACATCCTGATGGGGGATTTCAATGCGAAGGTGGGATCAGACAACAGAGGCTACGAGGAAGTGATGGGACAACATGCCCTTGGAGAAATGAACAAAAATGGAGGGAGATTCTCTGACCTCTGTGGACTGAACGACCTTGTCATCGGAGGCAGCATCTTCGCCCACAAGAGGATACACAAGGCCACCTGGGTATCGCCTGACCATGTCACAGAAAACCAGATCGATCACTTCTGTATCACCAAGAAGTTCAGACGTTCTCTTAAAGACGTACGAGTGAGAAAGGGTGCAGACGCAGCATCAGACCACCATCTCCTGACTGCGAGACTCCAGTTGTGACTGAAGAGAACGGACAGGCAGGCAGCAGGCAGGGCGAAGTACATCATCTACTTACTGAAAGACCAGACGATTCAGGAAGCCTTCACCGTGACCCTGAGGAATAGATTCCAGGTACTGCGGGAGCTTACCACCGAAGACATCGATGCCCATGACCTTTGGAAAAGAACGAAAGACGCACTCACAGAAACATGCCAGGAAGTGCTCGGGCTGAAGAAGAACCAGCACAAGGACTGGATGTCAGTAGACACCATTCAGAAGCAAGAAGACTAAAGAAAGAAGCAGTCAACGAGAGCCGTACAAGAGCCAGCAAAGCGGCAGCCCAAGCAGACTACACAGAAGCCCACAAGGAAGTGAAGAGAAGTGTAAAGAAGGACAAGAGAGATTATATAGACAGCCTGGCACAAGAAGCAGAAGAAGCAGCCTACCACGGCAACATGAAAGACCTGTACATAACAACCAAGAATCTGGCAGGCAAGTACAGCAGACCAGAACGACCGGTCAAAGACAAACAAGGACAGACCATCACAGACTCGGAACAACTACCAGAAAGGTGGGCGGAACACTTTGAGGAACTCCTCAACAGACCCGCTCCCGAGAACCCTCCGGACATATTGGAAGCAGAGATTGACATTGATATAGACTGCGATCCACCAACAAGAGAAGAGATCATCCGCGCCGTCAAGAAGATGAAGAACGGCAAGGCAGCCGGCCCAGATGGAATTCCAGCAGAAGCCCTCAAGACGGACGTAGGGACAACTACCGCTCTTTGAGAAGATCTGGGAACAGGAAGAAATACCAACAGATTGGAAAGACGGACACATCATCAAGCTGCCCAAGAAAGGAGACCTCAGCAGCTGTGAAAACTACAGAGGCATCACACTCCTGTCTGTGCCGGGGAAGGTGTTCAACCGGATTCTGCAGGAGAGGATGAGGGACGCAGTGGATGTCAGGCTCCGGGACCACCAGGCGGGCTTCCGGCGGGACAGATCCTGTACCGACCAGATCGCCACGCTACGCATCATAGTCGAGCAGTCCCTGGAGTGGAATTCCTCGTTGTACGTCCACTTCGTGGACTTCCTCAAGGCTTTTGACAGTCTACACGGTGACACCCTGTGGCAACTCCTCCGACACTACGGGATCCCAGCAAAACTGACGAGAATCATCAGGAAGTCGTATGAGGGAATGGCTTGTCAGGTTGTACACGGAGGACAGTTGACGCGTCGTTTCGATGTAAGGACCGGCGTTCGTCAGGGATGCCTTCTGTCGCCGTTCCTGTTCCTCCTCGCTATCGACTGGGTGATGAGGCAGACGATGGATGGACAGAGAAACGGCATCCAGTGGACCCTCTGGACTCAGTTGGACGACCTTGATTTCGCCGACGACCTCGCTCTGCTCTCCCACAATCAGCAACAGATGCAGAACAAGACTACAAGCGTAGCCTCCCACGCCTCTCAAGTCGGCCTCCACATTCACCCCAACAAGACCAAGATTCTGAAAATCAACGCCTCCAGTAGAGAGGCAGTGAAGTTGGGAGACAACAACCTGGAAGAGGTCGAGACCTTCACATATCTTGGGAGCGTGATCAACCAACAAGGAGGAACAGATGCAAATGTTAGGACCCGCATCGGAAAGGCAAGAGCACCGTTCCTAGCCCTGAAGAACATCTGGCGATCCAACCTTATAACATCTCGCACCAAAATCCGCCTGTTCAATTCCAACATCAAGTCAGTCCTACTGTATGGAGCAGAAACATGGCGAACAACCAAGACTACCATCAAAAGAGTTCAGACTTTCATGAACACGTGCCTACGAAGAATACTGAAGATCCACTGGGCAAATACCATCAGCAACTCAGATCTCTGGGAAAGAACCAACCAAGTGCCAGTAGAAGAAGAGATCAGAAGAGGAAGATGGCGATGGATAGGGCACACCCTGAGGAAACCACCGACAAACATCACACGCCAGGCCCTGACCTGGAACCCTCAAGGGAAGAGAAAGAGAGGCCTACCAAAGAACACCTGGAGAAGAGACCTGGAGGCGACGCCAAGCAGACCAGCTGCTCCTGGAAAGAGTTGGAGCGAATCGCCCAGGACCGCGGACGCTGGCGGCCTGTTGTGGATGGCCTATGCCCCTCCAGGGGCTCAAGGCCTAAGTAAGTAAGTACTGCAGCTCATTGTTTTTATTCCAAAACATGGAGACCGATCGTTCGTCCAGCGTCCAGGTACTTTGTTTACAAATTTTGCCACCTTGCAATACGTTCTTCGTTTTCCAATCTCAACAACAAAAACATCAATAATCTTTATTGACTTACACTTAAAAACGTTATATACATCCCAATTTTACAATAGGATAACCAGAAGGAACAGTAATTAATTATTTGGATCCTAGAGGCTAAAGGAAGCGTGAGGTTTTTTGAGTTAGCCCCTAATACTCTTTTAAGTTCGTTTTAATAAAAAAAGAGAGAGACAAGTGGAGAAGAACTATATGGCATAATTGAGTTCTAGTTAATAATAAAATGGCTATTCGGGTTACATTCGAGAATTGTTCTGACATCAAATAGCATTTGATTTCTTTAGGAAAGGAAGACGTACTGAGGTCTTTCACGTGATGAAGAATATCGCGCCAGAGATCTATTGCCTGAAACAAGAACATTAATTAATTGTTTGCCTATGTTGGTTCGAGGACGCGGCTTGCTTAGATCCATATCTTGTATCAAGTATAAATGCCGGCTGCTGGCATATTTAAAAAGATTATCAAACACGTTAGGCAGAAGCCCTTTATGCCACAAATGAGTACATTTTAGGGTGTGGAAACGGTAAACGTTATTTACTGTTAGAATGCCTAGAAGATGTAGATAAGGGAAAGCGCAGTTTCTGTGAAGGGTCCAGATGTAGTTGCAAAAAACATTAATCGTAGGAATGTGTTTTGTTTGGTTTGCAATTTTTGTAGGTGCTTTTTATAAGTCCTGACCTAGGCTATTGCAACATATGATAAATAGGGGTAGACAAGGCTATAATAGATTTGTTTGACTTTCATAAATAGAAAAGTAATGCCTTAATTTTGAAATAATGCCAGTATTGCGCGAGATACTCGAGAATTACAAGAGATAAGTGACATTTCCAACTTAATCAGTTATCGATCATAACACCCAGGTATTTAATATGATCTTTTTGTTCTAATTGGTGGCACGATCCATCCATGTTTCGTGATTTTTTTTGTATTCTTCCACATGTTTTCCTTGATAATTTGATAATCATATAATTGGTTTTGGTGTAATTCATAGAAAGTTTGTTAAGATCGCACCATTCCTTGACTTTGCTAAATCAGAGGTTATTTTAAACTATTTCAAGAGTTATCAAATCGGGAACTGACGCAAACAGATTTGTATCGTCAGCAAAAATCCCGAAAGTTAAGGACTCAGAGCAGTTAGGTAGATCATTAATATAAAGTAAGAAAAGCAAAGGCCCTAGTATACCACCATGAAATTATCGTTGGAAGTTTTTTGCCTTCTCTGAGTCGAACCCGATCTACTATGCTGGGGGTCATTAAATTGGTGAGAGCAGAAAACTCAAGTAAAAACATTTGTTAAAAAAACTCTTTTGGAAATAAAAGCAGGGCACGGAGTTCCCGGTGTTGTGGTCTGGTCTAGTCTTATTGAGGGCTACAAGTTCATCATCCTATGGCAATTACGTGCTTCCTTCATAAATAAAACTTCACCCAACTTCACTTAAGGTGGTATGTACCTCAAAAATTGCTCTTTTTTCAACAAGACTCCAGACCGTATAACTTTAAGTCCCTATTCAGAATCTGAGTATAACAGCCAACTTCACGTTAAATTTGGATTAAGTCTCTGTACAAGCCCTTTAGCTAAGCCTGTGCTTAGATTGTGCATATTCAAAATGACGTGAGCAACTACTAAAATCTTTCCTTGCACAGATTGGATTGAAACTGTTGGATAGTGACTGATCCAAAAGATAAAATTATCCGGCTTTTGAGTTAACAATTTAGGCTACACAATTAATGGGCGTTTGTACGTGTAAGAAGTCTTCTTATAGAACGCGGCCAGTGTAAAGATGAATTACCAGGTTTGCCTATTTCACCAGTGGTTGATGACTATTGTTCTTGATTATTCACAGGTACACTATCAAAGCAGGTGGGCATCATCTGGGAGACAGAAAGACAAGTCCTGAACAAATCATCGAAGCGTCAAAAAGCTTTATTCACGGCAACTACGAACGTCAATTGCAAAGTCACGAAAATGATATAGCCCTTGTAAAGCTGGACAGAACAGTAAAGCTTGGAAAGTACGGCAGCCTGGTATGTTTGCCAGAGCCGAAAAGAAAAGTCGAAGTGAGATTACTGTTCACATAGCATTAGCGATCTCATCAAATAAGGTTTGCAAAAATAGCACGAAAGAGGCACTCTTATGTTTTGCGCCGGAGATAGTGACAAGCCTGGCAAACATTCGTGTCGGGGAGATGGCTGCGGACCGTTTCTGTGTGAACGCTACGATTCCAGATCAAGAAAATATCGTTGGACTGTCGCCGGACTTGTCAGCTGGGGCGATGGATGTGGGGTCAAGGGTCGTTATAATTTTTTCACGCGCGTAGCGCCTTATTTTCGCTGGATAGTGGACATTCTGAGCCCTTTGAAAAAAGATAAGAGGCAGTTGCGGAGAAGAAGACAAAGTCAAAATTGAAACTACTACACTTTTACAGGACACCACTGTCTTTATACCAAGAACTACTTATGCAAAAAGCCGAAGGCGAAACGGCAAGCAACGGATTTAAGAACAGATAAATTCAGCAACGGCTTTGTACTATTTTTGTCATACTGATTTATTGGAAATGTCAAAAGGAGGAGTTCTTGATCGTAATAATTAATTCCTAAGCTATAGGTTAAGATAAAGGACCTAGCAGGAAAAATTCCTTGACAGGTTTTATTGTAAGAGGCCATCTACAGGACACAATATTCAGTTTGGGTTTCAAAAACGTCTGTTGATAAATCGTCTATGCTGCTCCTAGTTTTAGGTCTCACTGTCCTTCAAGTTCGTTTCCTTTCCTTGAACGTAAGCTGGATGAGCCAGAGTAAAGGCTTTTCGGGTGCATATCATGTTGGTGCACAATGCCCGTCCTTAAAAATTCCTTCCATATTGTAGGATGCACCACGAATTTTGGTTAGAGTTGAGTCGAGGTGAACTAGTGTTTACTTCGAGAGTAAAATTAAAAGGACTCGTTAGTGATATTTATCGCTTGTATTCTGAAAATAGCAATCTAAAGGTTGAGCAGACAGGTAAGGGGACACTTTGTGACGCTTTTAAAAGTAGCCTGTATCAAGTTAACTTCATTGCTCAGGAGACATTGAAAATACCAGGAAGCACGCGTGTCTTTGAAGTTAAGCTAAAACTTTATTGCTAGCATCTACGAAGTATACACCGATAACTATCCTGTCTACATATGAAATGAAACCGTTTGTTTTGATACTGGGGGAACCAAATTTCTCATCCTCACAGACTAAAAATCGTAAAATGGCCTCAGTATAAAGCTAGTAACTCAAAGGTCTAAAATATGTTAGAGGTGTTCAAAGCAATGTACTGACGTGAAACATTTAATCTTTAGGGTTCAAGGCGAGAAAAACTGGCCTTTTAATCTGTCAGGACTAATTCAATTAGCTAGAATCGAACGAAGGTTGTAAAAAAAAAACCCTTTATCACCACGATGCATCCATTTTTAAATTGATTCGTTATGGTTCGGTGGTAACAGACATCATGTGAAAGTGTTTTATGGTCTCAATGGCATACTCTTCCCAGTCAGCTAAAGTATGTTTAATTTCTAACGACCTGTGAGAATATTTTATTTAACGTCAAGAGAGATCTTCTCATTTTGCGCCTTGTCTTCATAAGTCCAGGTCCAATAAGTCTTTTGTCTCCGAGTTTTCGGCACCTAGCTGTAGAACCTCTTCCAGCTCAGCTTCTTGGATAGCAAACGGTAGATCTTCCCACATTTTGAAGATCCTCCGGCGACAATCACCTTTGTCATCTTTCGGGAATTCCACTACAAAGCTGCTGATCTTAATGCACAGCCATTCAAAGGAACAAATGAGAGCAGTGACCCCCCAGTCTTCATGGCATTCCTTGCAGAAAATTTTCTTATTCATTTCGATACCATCGATGTTCTTTGGATTCGGATGTTCTCCAATGTCCACCTTTGCAATAAAGGAACAAAAAGACAGATTTGAGATGCGACGAATTTTAAAAGATGACCTGAAATGCAATTTTCGATTAATGAACCCTATGGATAAAACCACCTGGCAACGACCTCACTGGAGTGCTTTTTCCAACTAGTACTCGTGTAGTTAGCATCGATTATTCTAATCTACGACCAACGACATATGCCCTTCTGTACTGTCGTCCTGAAACCACATCGACGTTTTTACAGTGTTCTCCTCATGAACATGATAGGTATTTAAATATAAAGACTTCATCACAGAGTACATTTTTCTTCCAGTTTACTTTAGTTGGCAAATCTATAAAACATTGCTAATTAAAAGTGTTAAGCAGTCTTTGAGAGTTGGCTATAGCTACTTTACCTTATTGTCACGACAGTCACGGTTTATGATAACATGGTGACTTCCTTTAATGAGACGGACATCGTGTGCCTGGCATACAAACTCTGCGCAGTTTCGACAGAGGAAGTTCACGTCATCTGGTAAAAATACTGTCTTCTGACTGGCACGCACCAGCTTCTTGAGAGAGCGATCCTGGATAATCTTTCGTTGAACCTCCTTGACCTGGAACAGTGAACATACAAAAAACTCAAGGAAACGAGATTGAGGAACTGTATTGCACAAGAATACTACCTATAATAATGTAGGATCACAAACAAGCAACTTGAAGAAGCTCTTGAACAGTTCCATCTGACTCGTAAGTTCTGTTGTTTCAGGAAATCACAGCTTGTCAACTTATTTGCTACTAAAACTCTTGCAATCGCGGCTTGTCCATGAGATAATATCTTCACAGGGAACTACAAGGAATCACAGCATTGACATTTCTAGGTTGGGCATACATACCGTCTTAATGAACACTGTTGGCTTCATGTTCTGTACTAGATTGAGAGCGTCGGTCATTAAGATTTCTCGAAAGTTGTTGGTGGTATCTCTTTTCTTAGCCCCTGAATGACCCACCAACACGGTGCACTTGTTATCTTTTGCTCTGTTGAACAGATTGAACAATAAATAAACAATGGAATGGTGCACCGTTTAGTAGTCCAGTTCCAAAATAATTCTCTGCTTTCTTTGCTTTTACTTCAAAGAGGAGTGAAGATATTTTGAAATGAGATACACCAGTCAATTTGACAATGAGGCCCGGGTTTAGTCAACTATAATTTTTTATTTTATTTTCTACTTTGTTAGAAGAGGCCAAATTACTGCCGGTCGTCTGGTTTTCCTTTTGCCTAATTAAATTTAGCATTTTATTTATTTGTGCTTAGTTAATTTGGTAGCACCCTTAGTAGTGACTTCATGAGCAACTTGACAAAGAAGTGAACTTGTTATCATCATTAGCAGTGTACAGTATAATTGACCTACCTGGCACGTCCCGTAAACTGCACAGAGGAGATCTCATTACCCGTCATGTCATAACGGATGACATAGTTACAGTCACTGATGTCCAACCCTTCTTCAGCCACGCTGGTGGCCAAGAGAAGGTTCTTTTCTCCTGTTTTGAATCGCTTGATAACTTCTTCCTGTTCTTTCTGAGTCATCTCGACTGAAAAGCAAACGATATTTGAATCGGATAAGTTCTTCACTGTGGTATTTTCTTAGGGACTAATCATGAAGACGTCTCGTTAGGAATGCCCTTCCTATCACTGAACAATGAACGATCAACCAAAATCACTGACATAGAAAGTAAAGTATAACAGATCGAAATCGTCGATAGTGTAAAGTCACATTTCGCGGGATTTCCAAATGTCAGTATCTGATGGGATTAAAATGTTTTGTAAATTTAGAGCCCGACAGCTCAGCTGGTAGAGCCGGTGGCGCAGTCATTTGGTCATAGGTTGGAATTCAAGCTTAAATATTTTCAGCGAAGATGATCGCTATTACACACTCATAAAAACGTGAAAACACGAGTTTCCATAACCAGTCTAGTTTTTTAGTTCCGGGTTCAACGCAAATGGCTATTTCGTGCCTAAATTATAATTGTCACGAACAGTGAGTCGATCTTATTTGTATAGGAAATTGGGCCATCGATCCAGGGTGCGTGCTTGATTTGAAAACAAAATATTCCATTGGTTCTGGCCAAACCCTATTGTTTATTAGCCAACCATAATCCAGAATTTCGATGTGTAATTTGTAAGAGTTATCGGCCTGAAACGAGGGGTTGTGTGATTTATTTCCCTCGTGCATTGCCCGAGGGCGCAGCCCGAGGGCAACGCACGAGGGGAATAAATCAGATAACCACGAGCTGAAGGCCGATAAACGGCTTATTTTTACATTGGCGAGGATTCCTCAAGGGATGCAAAAATACACTGAAGAAAATGCCTCTATTGTTCATCTTTCTTTTGTTTTTCAACACTCCATGCTGGCACTGGTGGGATTCACAAGTTTCTCGTCTTTTTTATTATGTAATTCTTTTAAAGTCGCACTTCGAATTAGTTGTTCGTCTTGTTCGTAGTGAATGCTAGGAACAGGCTAACAATGTTGAGCGATTCAGAGTCAGAACTGTGTATTACTGAAAGCAGTTTTAGTGGCAGCACCTCAATTGAGTTTTCGGAAAACAACTTTGAATCTTTATTTGTGAGTGCAGACAAGGAAAAAGCAGTTGACAATTTCAATTTACGCACCTAGGATCTTTTGACCGACCTTTTTAAAGATAAAGAAGATTCCGGCCGAGGGATCACTGCTGTAACCGACAAGGAAATACAGGCGAGGAATGAAGCAAGAATACCACAAAACACTAAAAGGGCAACTTGCGAACGTGCCCCAAAAGAAAACACTGCTCAGTTCAATTTTAGAAATTGTAGCGTCGTATTTAATATTTCCAAATAAACATTTGTAAATTTGTTTTTCATGAAAAGCTAATTTAAATGCGAGGGGATTATGTCTTAATATGCAAGGGGGATAAGTCACTTATCCCCCTTGCATGTTAACACATAATCCCCTCGCATTTAAATTAGCTGTTCATTAGCCCCGCTCTTCCCTTCAAACAATCAAAGCCACACTCAGCTTTTCAGACAGTTGATTTGGGGGTTATGTAATATATTCCCCCCGAAAAGAACAAAGGAATCCGAGCTCATGTAAAAACAAGCACTGGTATTACACTTTTTGCACTTTTGCACTGGTATATTACACTTTTTGCACTGGTGTATTAAACTTTTTGCACTGAGTTACACTTGAACTGCACTGCCAATCAGAATCGAGTAATTTTTTCATGTATATTATTATGCTAGGCAATATTTAGTCATGCGCCTATCGTTTTGTTTGTACAGAACTGCTGTATTTCTTCCTGATTTACCTGCTTTATACCGCTATCAAATTACTTGTATATATCTACAGACACGTGTGATTTCTAGAGAAGTGATTAGGTTATAGGTATAATAAACAAGTTAAATCGATTTTACTAGTACGTCTTTTGCGAGTTAATTTTACAATAATATCTCCTGTACTCACTGTTTCCATCTCCGCTACCAACAAGATGTTCAGGCCTGAGGACAGCGTTTAGTTCCTCGGTTTCCTTGATCCAGTCTAATAAGGCTTCAGTAGACTCGAGAGTTCTGGTGAATAAAATGCCTTTAGGACCCTCCCACTCAGGATGGTGGGCTCCCTGTTCATCTAGAGGCTTCTCCTCTTCTGCACCGTCAGATGAAGTGCTCTCGTTGGTCTCGGATCTTTGTTGATTCACTTCTTCCATCACAGTATCTACTTCGTTTGGAGCTTCAGATTGTTCGCTGGCAGCGTATTCCAGTTCACTAGCACCATCAATTGTCTGACCGAACTCTTCGGTGCTAGTGCCACCTTGTGTCTTCGAAGCGTGACGGCTGACGTCCTCAGGAGGCGTCTTCCCCGCTTTATCCGATGAAGTATCTTTCTTTGAAACTTCACCCTCGCGGCATCTTTCAATCTCCTCTACTTTGATACTCGCTTCGTTTTTAATACCGATGCCCTCTTCTTTCAATTCCTCATTGGTCCATCGAGCCTTGTCCTCTTTTGCACTGTCAGATGAGGACGTCTCTTTGGTCTCGGATCGTCGTTCGTCCACTTCTAACACAGTATCTTCTTTGTTTTTAGTCTCAGATTGTTTGTTGGCAGTACCATCAATTTTCTGACCGACCTCTTCGGTGCTCGTGCCATTTTGTGTCTTCGAAGCGTGACCACTGGCGTCTTCAGGAGGCGTCTTCCCCGCTTTATCCGATAAGGTATCTTTTTTTGAAACGTTACATTCGCATCTTTCAGTCTTCTTTAGTACGGCACTCGCTTCGTTTTCACCGCCGATGCCCTCTTCCTTCTTTTTTCCACCGTTCTTCAGCAAGTCATTCCCAGCGTCACGTTCCTCTCTTTCCTCGTCAGCACAATTTTCCCCTTCCTCGTGTCTACCGCTACCTTCACCACTGCTTTTGTCAGTTTTATCTTCCTTATGTTGTGGGCTTTGGACATCTGTGTAGTTCTTCAAAATCAATTCTTTCAGTTTAAGCAATCGCGGATTTTGAGGCTCGCCATATTTTGCGATGCGCTCGTCCAACTTAGTCATTGCCTTGTAGAAAAGCTGTTTCAATTTCTTGTCAGTTTCTGTAAACTTGTCTGTGTCTAAAGCTTCAAAGTATTTTGTGAGGTACTTCCTGGCGTTCTTCATACGCGTGTCTGTGTTCAAGGTCAATGCGACGTGGTATTCTATGAGTTGTTCTGTGTACGTCACTAAGTATCGATCCCCGTCCGCCATTGCATCTTTGTAGAATTCCTCCACCCATTGTCGATACTGCTTACCGCCCTTATCTAAGGGCGGATCCTTGCAATTGTAAGTCTGGGCCTCAATGTTTCCCATGGCCTTTTCCCAAGAAAAGAGTTGAAATTACTATGATTAAATTTTGCATCAGATTATGCAGAATGCAGCCGCTTTTTCGTAAGAAAAAAATCTGATTTTAACCTTACACAAAGTTTTAATAAGTGCCTAAACGGTTTCTGTGGTGTTTCTCTCGCCTAGTTTTAGTAGAACAACTTGGTAGATGCACACAAACTGAAAAATCGTCGGGCTTAAAACGTAATCAAAAAAGTTCTTTCCTGAAGTGGATCTAGAAAATTTCTTCCGGTCCCAGAAGGTCCTTCAGCTGTAAAATCCTTGATTTTCAGTTGATGTTTAATCAATATCCTTCAGAAGATCGTTGGGCCAAGGATTACATAGTACCTTTTTGCTAAGTGATTAGATGGTGGTCATGTTTTACCGAAAACCATCAGTTTCTCAAATTTCGAACTCTTTGCATTCGTGAAAAGGCACAACTCACAACTCACAAGCAACTCAACTCACAAGCAATACCAAGCATGCAACTTAATTAACCTATCACCTACGTTAAAACTGAGGTGCACGGATTGTGCATTGATCCTTTTCAGAACAAATTACCTTGGAGATAATCTTTTCGAATGGATCCTGCTCAT
>NC_090870.1:46610313-46625313 GCF_036669935.1 Montipora foliosa
AGCGCCTACAATAGAAGGATGTCATGCTAGCCGTAGTGAGCAGTTCGTCATATGACATTGACTTGTTGTGCCCGATTCATGTTCTCAAAATATGACAGTTGCCATCTTCGAGACGGTTGCGTTGACCCGTACCTATGCCTGCAAACAAAGGACTACAGTATTCTAGATACGGTAAAATAAATGCTTTGTAAAGTTTTATCATTGCATCATGAGGAAGAAAACGCCCTATTCTTCTCAGTGCAGAAGCCTTGGCATAGGCTTTCTTTAGTTCATCTGTGTTGAGCAAACACATTTAAATCCACATAACGAGCGTATGTCTTCAAAGTCTCTCATCATTATATGTATTGTAAATATATATGTCAAATGGCATTTTCACAATAAGGGTTGGTATGAGCTAATATATGCCACATATATATGTCATAGCTTATGCCACAATTCTACTGCGAAAACACTGCTATTCCCATTACTGAAGATCTCGAAATTCTTGGTGTCACTGTTGACGACAAAATGAACTTTGAGTGGCATATAACTAACGTATGCAAAATAGTCTCCCAGCAGATCGTTGTACTCGGGCGAATGAAAAAGATTCATTCATATGCCGTGAGTGGGAATCGAACCCGCGTTCCCTGGATTACATGTCAGGTGTGCTAACCACTGCACCATCACACCTGACATGTAATCCAAGGAACGCGGGTTCGATTCCCGCTCACGGCATATGTGTTTTTCATTCAAAATTGATCAGTCAGTATTCGTACTGGCTCGTGACTACATCGTTGGATTTCCAGTTCTTCATTCTAAGCATAATTTGGTATTTCTGGTAGCCTGTGAATCTTCTTCGGATGATCCGATGTAGTCCTGTTCCTGAATGATAAAAACGCCGGGGAGCCCCGCGGCTAACAAATCACCTCTCTGATTGCTCTGTTTCCAGCAGGGTTGTCGTGATGGTGCAGTAGTTAGCACACCTGACATGTAATCCAGGGAACGCGGCTTCGATTCCCACTCACGGCATATGTGTTTTTTCATTCAAAATGGATCAGTCAGTATTTCGTACTGGCTCGTGACTACATCGCTGGATTTCCAGTTCTTCATTCTAAGTATATATATAGAAACTCAACACTGGACAACTTCTGGGGAAAACTGTAATTGCCCTGAGCGGGATTTGAACCCACGTCCCCCTGATCACTAGTCGGGTGTGATGACCATCACACCATCAGGACAACCACGCTGGCAACATGGCTGATTTATCACTTAATGTGTGGCATTTACGAGGGTCTCCCTAATGGGCCAGTTTTTCTATGTGATAACGCTGGATCAACATGTGATTCACAGGCGGACAAGGGTAATTAATGTAAATAGTCAGTTAAGTAGATCCCTTGAGCCAACAGCGCATCACCCCCAGGAGGATCGCAAATGCATTCACAGTCCAAGTTGAGGAGAAATTGAGAGAAGTTTTTAAGGGAAACTCAACACTGGACAACTTCTGGGGAAAACTGTAATTGCCCTGAGCGGGATTTGAACCTACGTCCCCCTGATCACTAGTCGGGTGTGATGACCACCACACTATCAGGACAACCATGCTGGCAATATGGCTGATTTATCACTTAATGTGTGGCATTTACGTGGGTCTCCCTAATGGGCCAGTTTTTCTATGTGATAACGCTGGATCAACGTTGTCCGTCCGTTGGCCACATTTTAAGTTATATATATATAACTTAAAATGTTGCCAACGGACGGACAACTTCTGGAGCTAAAAACTAAAAATTTATTAACAACGTTTCGGTCTTCAGACCTTCATCAGTTTACTGTACAGCACTGGAAAAAAAAGTAATTATACTCTTCTATAGGCCTGACTTGTTTACAACAAAGAGAGCATTACTTAACTAAAAAATAACGATAAAGAACAAATGATAATAATGTAGTGCTAACTAACAGGCATGAAAAAAATCCAATGATCACGAACTAACAAGATTTCACGCAATTGTAACACTTATGGTAAAAAAACGCCCAGCAACGCAATATTAGTCATCAAGAGAATTAAAATGATAGCGTGAATAGTTGGGCACTCCAATAAGCTTCCTTTGTAAAAAGTAGTTTATCAACTTGCGTGCAATCATGGCTAATTTGATCAATGCATTGAAAAGAAAAATCTTGAAGCGAATGTGAGGTGCTATTGAAATGAACTGCAACTTCACAAAATTTTTTATTTGTAACCATAGATGATTTATGGTTTCTGAATCTAACTTTGAATTCTGTTGTGGTGGAGCCGATGTACTGGAGTTGGCATTTTTTGCAAGAGGCCAGATAGATGACATTTTTGAAATCGCAAGTTAGATTGGGTCTAATTGAATACGATTTTCCCGTTTTGAAGCTACTGAAATTTCTGGACTCAACAAAATAATTCTTACACAGGTCACATCTGCTTTTGTCACATTTAAAGCATCCTCCTGCAGGCGAACTGATTGTTTGCGAGGGCGCAGATTCAAGTTTAGAAGGTGCTAAAATTTCTTTAAGATTTTTGGATCTGCGGTACGATTGAATGATGGAATTTTTAGGAAAAAGCTCTTTTAATTTAGGATTGGATTCCAAAAAATGTAGATGTTTTTTGATGATGTAATTTAGGTTGGGCAACATAGAATTGAAAGTCGTTAGAAATGGAAAAATCTTTTTGGAGGCCTTGACTTTTTGCTCCAGTAAATCTTTCCTAGGAATTGTTAAAACTTTTAAAAATTGGTTGTCAACTAGGCTTACTGGATAACCCTGGTTTACTAGATAACCTTTGTATTCCTTACACCTATTGCTTAGAAAATCGTCTTCGGAGCAATTTCTCCTCAATCTTAAGGCAACTCCGAAAGGAATGGCCTTAAATACATGTCGTGGGTGGGAACTAGAGGGGGGCAAGTAAAGATGGCTATCAGTTGGTTTGGAATAAACATCAGTTCTAATAAAACCATCGATTAAATGTAAGGTGACGTCTAATACATGAAGGCGACTATCTGAGAATACTAGTTCAAATTTAATTGCAGGGTAGAGAGAATTGATGTATTGAGTGAAAGTCTTTAAAGCGGGAAGGCCTTGTTACCAGAGATCAAAAATATCATCACGGTAACGCCACCAAAGAGCTGGTTTAATAGGGCCGCAAAATTTAGCTTTGTAATCGATCTCTCCCATGGCTAGATCTGCGTAACTACAAGCGTTTTTAGGTCCCATGGCAGTGCCATGGATTTGCAAGAAAAAACTATGCTGGAAAACCGAATGGTTGTGTGTAAGGCAAATTTCAACTGCTTCTAGAATACACTTATAGTGGATGGCATTAGAAGTTCTCTGGCATCAAGAGCATCTTTTACCGCGGTGAGACCTAAATTGTTGTCAATATTTGGAAACATAGAGACTACGTCCCAGGAAACCAATAAAGTGCCTTCCGGAAATGGGCCACTATTGTTAATTTCTTCAATTCTATTGAGCAGATCTGTGGTGTCCTTAATGAAAGATGGTAGCTTACGAGCGAGAAGTTGTAAATAAAATTCGGTGAAAGCTGACAAATTCTCAATTGGTGTACCACAACACGAAGTAATTAGTCGAAGTGAATTTCCCTCTTTATGGGTTTTAACGTTGCCGAATGCTACCCCTGGCCTTGCCTTTTGGTTATTGATCCATTTGGCTACCTCGGGGGAAATCTCGCCCTTTTGTATCCATTTTGAACACCACCTCTCTACAAAAGAAATGTGCTTGGGTGTAGCATCTAATTGCAATCGATTGTAGTGAAGCTCATTGTTGAGATGGGCAAACATTTATCTTGGATCCTAATGACTGTAGTTGAATTCTTAAGTTGCCTAAGCGCAATTCGTTCCCCCTTTGATAAATTATCCTTGGTAAACTTAATACTATTGGGATTTAATATGTCTTTTCTAATGTTAGAAAGAAAAAGTTCAAGTTCAGGATATTTAGACAATGGAGGTCTCCAATTCTTGTTACCTGGTACTTGTGGCAAAAGATGTGACCTCTCCTGGCTTTCTTCAGGTCCATCAAGTTTCTCTAAGAAGAACACTGCTGTTCGTAAACGGGCTTCGAATGTTTCCAAGTCATCATGGACGAGTTGCCAATGAGTTGCTTTAGGTGATGGACAAAAGGAGGACCCTTTTCACAGCACAGTAATTTGGTGTTCGTTAATGAATGGTGGGTTGAACCAAATTATGTTTCTTAGTAAAAATGTTCAAACCAATATAGGAAGAGAATTTCGAAATTTGATCGAGAGGTGCTTCCCACCGAACCATAAATTAAGAAAACTGTTTAACAAAAACAATCTTAAGCTAAGTTATAGTTGTTCACCAAACATAAAACAGATCATCGATGGACGCAACAAAAACATCCTAAGCCAGAACATGTCACCTCCACAACAAACACCCACCAAACTCTGCAACTGCAGAGCACCAGACAAATGCCCTTTGAAAGGACAATGCTTTGTCAAGGAAGTAGTGTATCAAGCCACCATCACGACCGCCGAAAGCACGGAGACGTACGTCGGCCTCACCGCCACTGAGTTCAAGACGAGATGGCGAAACCACCAAATGTCATTCAAAAACGAAAGTAAGAAGAATGACACCGAACTGAGCAAACATCTATGGCAGCTAAAAGATCAAAAGAAAGACTTCGCAATCTCCTGGAAAATTCCAGCCAAGGCCAAATCTTATAGCAACCTTACTAAACGATGTAATCTATGTAGTACCGAGAAATTCTATATTGTATATAAACCGGACATGGCAACGCTCAACAAACGTAATGAGCTCGTATCGACTTGCAGGCACAAGCAAAATTTTATCCTTAGATTCAATCGCATCCTCAACAACCAATCATAAATTTACAAATGCTTTTTTACTATTGTTTTTCAAGTTTGAATCTTGTAACGATCACGCTACTGATGTATATAAACCCCAGCGATGCTACAGTGTACATGGAATTTAACTGATGAGTGGCCCAACTCCTTGTTGGTCTACGAAACAGACCTGTATTAAAGTCCATATGAAACTATATTGAGTAGAAAAACATTGTTATATATATATATATATATATATATATATATATATATATATATATATATATATATATATATAATATTGTTTTAGTTTTTGGAGTTCATTGCTTGTTCAAAAACATCGATTATTCGGTGATGCCATTTCTGGCTTGCATGTTATAAAGTACTTCTCCCACAGGCACAAATTGCATCTCTTGGTCACATTTGAATATCATCTTGCTTGTTTAACTTTTCGCCATTTGCTCTAGTTCAACTATTGAGCACTTTAACAGCTGATGAAGTCTTCCAACTACCACTTCATAATAATAATATATATATATACATGGGCCTCTTCCAATGACAGTTTTTTAAAATCTAATTTTAGCTACGCAGCTCTTTTTAGAGAGGCACCTGATAGGCCAGTTGTAATGACGTAATGAAATTTTAAATATGTGTGGCATTGAGAACGAGAACTTAAAATAGCTTTGCGACACTAAAAATAGATTTTAAAAAATTATTATGGAGCATGAGGATCCGTTCTCTTACTGTACGTTACTGACGGCGTGTTTTTGGTTCTTAAAGGTTTAAAGTTTGTTCCACAAAGACTGAGCATGAATTAGATATGAGAATATTCTCGTGTGAACACCAGCACCAATGGAATATGTCAATGCTTTCCTTAATGAAAAGGAGGTTTGGTCTCAAAGCGGTTATCCTAAAAGCTGCAGAACGAGTAGGATTTTCGCTGAAATATCGATTACAAATGGCTGTCAAAATGTAACCAACCATACAAGGAATCGGGTGTCTTCATCGCCCGCTGACAGTGGGAGTAATTAACTCACCTGGCAATTGGTTGTTTGTTACTACTATACGCACTGGCCCAAACGCCTGTATGAAAGAAATTATATTTGAAGTGCGGATCAAAGACGAAAGATACAAGTGATACTTGCATTAACTGGACAATGTAAGCAATTGTCAATTGAAGTTGTATGTTTCTAATCATGGGCTCCTGGAAAGACATCACAAATGAATGGTGGGAAACTGTATGGGAAACAGTACAGCTCTTAAACATACTAAAGTTGAATAGGCTGATCCTCTGAGTAGTATCCGATTTACAAACCTGCAAGTTTGTCTCGACTTTTTTCAAAACTCTCTTTAACCAGGTTTAGTTGTAACTCCACTGTTTTTTCCGGTTTTTCTGCGTCATCTTTCAGCACGTCTTCCATCAAAACCTCTTCTAGGATCGACTGAAATGTCCCTTGAGTGTACATTTCCCATAATTCATTGGCAGCCCTCTTACTTGATAGACGAAAGGTGAAAATGATGGATCCTTTCTCTGTATTAACAAACGCAACGCCTTGGGGAAGACGCTAACAAAGAAAACCATGATAATTAGAAGGCACTCTTTTCTAAGCGCAGTCTGCTCTATTGTAATGCTCGCTTAATTTCCCTCTGGATCATTGCTGCCGCAGTGAGTGAGCCTGAAGCGAACGAAGGAAGCAGCTCTCTAATAGGGAGAAAATGTTTTTTCTTCGAAACACAAGGGATTGTGGTCAAAGGTGCAAGGAATTGTGGTTATGCGCAAATAGAGGAATGAAGATGTGCGGTATCATGATCTTGTTACACAGAAGCTGCTCTGTTTTTCATTGCGCTTCTCGTGTCCTCAAGTTACAGATAGTTTACACGGTTACGCAACAAACAAAGAAACAAGCAAAGAAACAAACAAAAATTCGAAATCGTTCACTGAAAAACGCAAATAACTTGCAATGTTGTGGGAAACAAATCTTTTAACCACCTCTCCAATTCTCAGGTCTGTGCGGTATCCCTGCTCAAGTCCTATTAAAATCTCCCTTCAGTTCCACGCAGAAACGGTCGTTCCCCTCGCCAGCAATTCTATCATTTAGCTAAACTAGTATTACCAATAAATGACGTCTTGCTATCTTTGCTTTTACGCTACTCCATGTAAGTAAGTTACAGCACGGCCCTTGAATTCAGTTTAATAGTGATGTCAGTATAAACGAGATATAACATAAACCAGACGAAATAAACATAACCATTACAGTTCTAAGTATATACTAATAACATTACTAAGTACTTGAGATTAATAATAACAATGAAAGAATCACAATTGTGACGTGCATCAGAGGAATGGAGGAGAAACCTTTGAAAAGTTCCCATTTCCTTTCCGCCATGTACTAATTAAATGGAGGTGATAAAAAGTCACGTGAAATGCGTCTATCCTAAAATTTCTAGGCGAAAGGACCTTGCAATTTCAAGATTTATGTAAACGCTCGAAGACCGCATTAGTTCCGTACGTAACTAGAAAGGCACGAGACTCGTTTCGTTGTTGGTTGAATATTTGTTGGTTAAATTGTGGCAAAACTCAAACGGCACTCACCAATACATGTACCTACGCCAATCATTTTGTAATCTGACTCAGCGTCGGGAGCTTCTTCGTTCGCGTCGTCATCTTGTCAAAGAAAAACGGAAGAGAAGATATATAAGCTTGAATAAACAATCAAAGATATTGTTCCTCCGATTTTAACTGAAAGAGAGGGAGAGAGAGAGCGAGAGGGAGAGAGAAATGAGATCCATTTTTCTTCATCCCGTAAGTATAAATTAGCTATGTACATATGTACACATTCGATACCTTTGGGTCAGCACGTATTGTTCTACAAAACAATAGCGCGAATGCATAATTAAGTTATTCTGCATATGCCGCTCGCTGGCAACTCAGTTTTAAAGCTAAAGTTTCTTGACAAAAAAGTTGCCACAAAATCTTTGAAATATTTTTCTGGCCCTTTAATTGCGAACAGTTGACGTGACGTCGGATAGCACAGTTTTTTCCGCTTGCTGAATTTTGATTGGTCAATTTACATTTCAGTAGCTCTCGCCGTATGCACGGAAAGCTTGAACAAAATTTGCGAACCCTCTATCTCTTCGCTTTAAGCGGTCGACGAGAATTCTCGTGGCTTTAATAGGTCCATGTTTATTCTGTGTCGCCTCAATTTCCTCCTTGTCTTGAGGAATTAAGCAAGACAGGTACGGAAATAATTCAACTGGGATGAGTTCTTCCATAAAATCCTGTAGCCGTTTATCAAGGAGCTGTTTCTCTTGAGGTCTCATGTTGATCACAAATCGAAGGTAACGATAAATCAAACAAGTGTTCTCTCGGAAGCATCGAAAGGGATTCATTGCTTTGGATCCTTCCGAGAGAACAATTGTTTGATATATCGTTACCTTCGATTTGTGATCAATATGAGACCTCAAGTAGCCTGCGTAGCAGGAGGTTTGTTGAATTTTAGAAGCTTCTTTCCACCGGGGTTAACTTTCGAGTGATCGTTTGAATGTAAATGGCCACGCTAAAAGCAAACGAAGGGAAAGGGGACGTGGAGAAGGAGCGAGAAACCGCCTACAATCAAGTCAGAACCGAGACTATATTCGTCTTTCGACTCGTCGAGTAGTTACTCCGCTTTGTGTCGTCGTGTACCGTACCGAGTTCGTCGCGTCTACTTCCCAGTTCGTGTCGTCGACCCAGTCGTGCTTTCGTTCCTTTCGTCTCGTCGCTGACGAGTTCGTGTCGTCAACTCTCCAGATCGTCTCGTAGTAAATTGCTGCATTACACTCGTCGCTTTCGAGTTCGTCTCGTCGACTCGTGGGACCGCTTCATGATACATCACTCCGTCTTCGACTCGTCAAGTGCCGAGTTCGTCTCGTCGACCTCTGAGATCAACTCGTCGTGAGTCGTGAGGCAGCTAGAGACTGGGTTTGAGTTCAAAGCACATGGTGGTAGTTGGCGCGGTTTTGGTGCGCTATAAACAAGGAAGAATTGAGGGACATTTTACAAAACGCAATCAGTAGATCAAATCTATATCTTCATCTACGCCAAATAGCAGCGATAATCAACAGCCGACAAGCTCAAATTTGGTTGCACGAGCTTAAGCAAATTGGATGTGAGCCTATAAAATAACACTTGAGTCTAAAAGAATTTTTCAAGGTTGGATAATGTAAAAATGTTTTTATCCACGGTGGATTCATTCAGGTAGAATAATTGGGTTAAAATACTAAAAGTTAATTTTTAAAATATGAAATACTAAATTTGGCATTAATATTATCACGAATTGTGTACAATCTAGAATATAATTGTAATTATCACAAATTATTTATAATCTAACATTATATAAATTAATAGAAATAAAACCTGTTTTCCGTGAATGCCGTGATATAATCACTATTACAGTAACTAGATGCTCTCTGAGCGTAAACTGGGTTGCCTGTGGTACATGATAGACTATAACGGAGGGCATTGAGTTGGGTGGTATTGAAGGCGCGGAAACTGGATTTTCTCATGAGTAATGCTGGCTGGACCAATCCGAAAATAATAAAGAAAAAAGCCAAGGAATACAATTGGCCTAAACGGAAAATACCACCCAAATTTTGCTTAAGCATTGTTTCCTGTTTCTCTTGGGACTTACAATGGTCCAAAAAACAATGCTTGGTATTTCCGCTTCATCCAACAGGTACTCCTTGTAACTCCTACAATGAAAGAAACAGGCCAGGGGATCAAGCTCGAATGCAACATATTTTCCTATGAAGTCAGATCCGAGACTATATTCGTCTTTCGACTCGTCGAGTCGTTATTCCGGTTTGTCTCCAACCTCGTTCCCAGGGCTTTTTCCCGCCCTTCCCATTTTCCTAGGGAAAAAGCCCTGGGAACGAGGTTGGTTTGTCTCGTCGTGTACCGAGTCGTCGTGATTTGGCCCTTTCGATTCATCGCTGATGAGTTCGTCTCGTCGACTCGTGAGACCGATTCATAATACATCACTCCAGTTTCGACTCGTCAAGTGCCGACTTCTGAGATTGACTCGTGGTGGATCAGTCGATCCAGATCTCTTCGGGCCGAGACCGGTGGAGGCCTTGGGATAGTTGCAAAATGGCGGCTACGGCTGTAGATAAAAATTTGGATGGTCTCAAATCTTCTCTTCGTGATGGTGTGCGGCTTAAGTGAAGTCATTTTAGCAGACGAGGACCGCATTGATTATCTATGTACACATATTGACCGGCTTTTAAATCTGTTAACAAGAGCAAGCACTCTGTTTTTCATCCCAGAGGACCTCATTTCTCTTCTTCTCAGAGCTCGTCAAGCAGTTAATGAATCGACATCTAAATCAGAAGATGGTGATATAGTACCAGTATTTTTTCAGGACGCAGAGGAAGAGCAGCATTAACTATTTCAAGGAGCAGCTAGAATTGCACTTGGAGTATGGCTTCACGGGCGTTTAGATAACGGCGTAATATGTTGTTTTCACAGTGTATACACTGTAACATTTGATGCCACTAACTATGGTCAGTAAAACAAATTTTATACCGACAGTAACTATACATACGCCGTTGATTACTTGCTTAAATTGTTACAGTGTGTAAAGTACCGACCAGATCTTGGAAATTAAGCCATTAGATATCGACGTAAAATGTTACAGTATGTAAATTTTTTGGATCGGAAATACGCCGTTGTTTACTGGCTTATAATGTTATGGTATGTAACATTTTAAGCCAATGAACAACGCCGCAATGTCGATCCAAAGCACTTACAATCTGTAACATTTTAAGCCAGTAAACATTTGCGTAATTTCGAATTCAATCCTGTACAATAACATTCTGTAACATTTTAAGCCAGCATCTAATGGCTTAATTTCTAGTTGGTAGACGAATATAGTCTCGGATCTGTCTTCATACATAAAAGCTAAGCTTAGCCTTTGTTTGTTGTTGGTTCTCTACTCTGCACCGAGATGTTTTCTCCGCCGGGGTACTCAGGTTTCCCCTCTCCTCAAAAACTATCCTTTGACTTGATTTGCGTTAATTGTTAATTTCAGTTTACAGTGTCCCCAATTAGTGCTCCAGAGCTAGAACGACTAGACACGTAAATAGAGTTCCTTTTCCTTTCCATTCTTATGCATGTTTTGGATACTTTCTGTATCGGTAAACCAACTACCTGTGACCTGTAAAAAATACCAGCCACTGAACGTTAACGTTTCCCTGTTCACGTTTCTGCCGTGTGCGATTCGTCGACAATGATATGTAGCCGACAATATTTTGTGGAAGTTATTAGGAAGTCATTTCAGCGCGACGAGAAATGCCTTGCCCAGCGCATCTTCTGCCCATGCGAAAACTAGCTGGAGCTTAACAATGGATTCAACGAGAGGTTGACTTGAGCCCTCATCCTTCAGCTTCTTTAATCTGGTCACCGATGATACTTCTCAAAGGTATTATTACTAATGCAGAACACATTTCGCCGGTTAGAAAAAGCTGAAATATGAAGCTTTTGCCAAATCCCTTGGGAGGGACCGCCAAAATATCACCGCCATTTAGTAGTTGTTTTACGTATTTCTACTCTTATTTAAGAACACCAGAATATTCAAGCTACCGCAAGAAGTTTCCATTTTTTTTCAAAACAGATCTTCGACTCTTTACGCTCAGTTTTGTTTTTCCACTTTTATGAAAGGGAGCGGTAAATTCAAGTTGTCTTACAGGCGGATTTATTATTTTTCTGACATTTATCAGCCAGTCAGCAACGACATCTTATCCGTCCGTGGGCGAACGGAGGTTTCGAAAATGTTGCGGGGTTGATTGCTGTCGGTTTCTCACTCCTTCTCATCGGCCCCTCCCCCCTCGTGTTCTCGTTTGAATTCAGTCCAGGTTTTCGCGCGGCCATATTCAAAACGATTACTTGAAGTCAACCCCGGTTGAAAGAAGAGTCTGAAATTCGCCAAACCGCCTTCTACCCAGGCTACTTGAGGTCTCTCGTTGATCACAAATGGAAGTTAACGATATATCAAACAAGTTTTCTCTCGGAAGGATCCAAAGCAATGAATCCCTGTGAGCTTTTTTCTTGTTTTAAAGCGTCCAGACAAAGATGGTAATATTTAAACTCTAGCACTTGCAATGGAAGGGAAATTCCCAAAATTGTGTAAAATTCCCGATTGAGAGATTTTCGGTTTCACTCACGTGACGTTGAGCATGGTAACGGTTGCTATCCGCCATCTTTGTGTCCCTCAATTCACCTTTTGAGCGTCAGCTTTCACGTGTAGTATCACGTGACTTTTTGTGTAAACAAACTGCGAAAGTTCGGACATTCGAGCAAATCGGACATACCTTACATAGTGAGATGGCGAGGCGAGCCGATACGAAGTTTTAGTTTCTTTTTGTGTGGGACTTTGAAATGATCCAACAGAGACACTAGTTGCTTCGATGGTTAGGATTTGGTGTGGAACGCAATAGTTTTACACCCCTATTTCGACAGGATTTACGGGGGTGAGTTAGGTTTTCTACATCTTCGATCGCTAGGCGGACGAAAACGAAATGTATTCCTTGCATTATGTTATTACGAGTACCTTCATGTATTAAATTGTCATATATTTGTGCCCTTTGAGGTCAGTAATGAAACAGAATGAATGTGATTTAAGTGTGAATTAAATGTAAACAAATCGATGATGATCTAGTTTTAGTTGGCAGGCCCACATCAAATAAAAATGTATGTACAGTCAAACCTCGATTATCCGGAATTTTCTCTGTTCCCAATTTTGTCATGAATATTTATTAGTCATCATTGAAGATCAGTAGCCATATCCTTTTAAAAACTACATCGTGGAGGAGTGAAGTAAAGGCGAATTTGCTTAACTTTCAAAAAGCGAAAGCATCGCTCGCACGCGTTGCAAAGTAAAATTTCACGCTCTATTGGCTCGTTCGGTGTGGTATGCAAATGAACGAGGTACATAGTGTCAAGAATGTTTATTCACGATCATCATGTCCTTGAAGCGCAAGCGATCCATTCTTTCGATTAAAGATACACAGTCTATAATTATGCGATTAGGGAAAGGAGAAAAAGGAACCAATTTGTCAGCTGAATAAGGTGTTAATAAGCAGCAGTTATCTGATTTCCGCAAGAGCAAGGAAAAGATCATGAAGTTTGCCGACAACTTGACTGAAACGTAAATCTCTGAAAGTTGCACATGATGAACAGCTCGATAAAGCCAATGTGAAAACATTTTTCATTTAGTTTAATTGTTAATACACAGGTGTACAAGGTTTTCACAACGGACAGTGAAGATGTAGCCCATATTTTTGTCCAAATGTTTTGTTTCACGATTAAATGTCGCTTTCTTATTTTAACAAGAAGTTTGGTTTTAAAAACTTTGGTTATAAAAGTTAACGCTATAAAATCGACATAAAGTAAAGTAAAAGTAAAGCAACCATATTTAACGTCGATAACTCGTAACAGTAATTCAACTGACAACCTGAGGTCGACGGTGCGCTCATTTTACTCCGCCCTCTCCATCAGTGCTCCGTTTTACGGGTATTTATAGCTACGTGGGCTACACTGAAAGGAAAGAAGTCGAAACAAGGATTGGAGATCTGGGGATCCAACTCAGGACCTCTTGCACGAAGGCCGCGCACTGACCGACTGTGCCATCCTTGCTTACGTTTCGATGTCGACGTGAAACCATTATCAAGATTGCTAAGTTGAGTGGAATGAAAGGAGCTAATATATACAGAATAAGAACACACATATTGTTCGTGCGCATGTCGACGACTGTTTGGTGTAAGTGTCGGTTTGTATAACCGACATAACCACCCTCGCACTGGTCACATTGGAAATGGTAGACGACTTTCTGTTTGTTTAACGGGGCAGGTTTTTGTTCCATAGGTTTCAAATCATCGTTTAATTTGCTACTGGTAAATACGGGGATAACTGCACGCTAATCTTTAAAGATAGTTCTGATGTTTGGCGTCTTTCAGTATGGGTTGATCGCTGACATTTCAGTGAATGGCAGGACAATGCGCGTGACTTGTGGTTTTTCGCTGGCTGTGGGTTCATTCTGAAGATTTTCCATAAATTTCTCGATAATTGACTTGATTAAGCTTTCAGGTCATTTAAGCTCAAGAAATAACCGATCAAGTTTTTGACATTCTTGAGTGAAAGAATTCATTGAGGAAGAGAGACGATGTGCTCTGTGTACCATTGTTCGCTCGTCCATGTGGCTTTGGTAATGAAGTAAGAGCCCTGTGTTGGTCGGCTTTCTGTAGACCTCTGTATGGATTTTGTTCTCTTCTCTAATAATCGTCATCCCCAGAAAGGGAAGTTTGCCTTCCACTTCGATTTCCATGGTAAAGGACACTGACCTGACGGATGGGCGTTGTTCAGAGCTTGCTGCAAGGTCTCGGCCGTGGCTATGCCAGGAATGTTGGTGAATGTGTCGTCTACGAAGCGTTTGTAGAAGTCGGGGATATTTCTGTTTGCTTTCAATTTCGCTTCAATTGAGATCATGAATGTGTTTGCCATGAGTGGACCAAGGGGTGAACCCATAGCCGCACCGTCCACTTGCTCATATAAATTGCCATCAAACTGAAAGAGTTGATTCTTGAGTGCTACTTGTAATAGTTCCCTCAGCTACGTCGGCTAAAGATTGGTACCATGGTTCTTGTTGAACCGAATAGTTTCATCCACTGGGACATTCGTAAACAGTGAAGATAAGTCATAGCTTATAAATACGTCGCCTTCTTGAATGTTGACATTTCTAACAGTATCGGCAAAATCAAAAATGCCTCGGATCATATTATCATTGGTACCATCATTGATCCGACAACATTTATCAAAGGAAACAGCGGATAAACTATGCCATCAAGGATCTCGACTAACACACCTGTATGGGCTCCCAAGACCCACAAAGCTGTTCTCCAAATGCGCCCAATCCTCTCGTCGACAGCTACATACAACTTTACCCTTGCTGAATGGCTTAGCGAGAAACTCAAACCTCTTTCCATCAATGATTACATGATCCAAGACATTTTTGATTTTGCCGATACCGTTTGAAATGTCAACTTTCAAGAAGGTGACGAATTTGTAAGCTATGACGTATCTTCGCTGTTGACAAATGTCCCAGTGCCTGGATGAAACTATTGATATCCGAGTCGAACGGGCTTTCAACGATGATTGG
>NC_090870.1:46632813-46635313 GCF_036669935.1 Montipora foliosa
ACCGTACGACTGTATGTCCACCCCTCCATGTATGCCAATGTGACCAGTATCACGTGACCATATCTCGGGCTCAAGTTTAGAGCTCATTGAGCTGACACTTACGGAGGCTCGAAAGTGTTTTTAGCTGCGCGCGTGCGTAACCTACATACGCCATAACTACGAAACACGCGTCAGCTGAATGAATCAAATTTCTATTCGTACCCTATTAATTAACAATTAGACCCGTAGCCCGCAAGGGCTACGGGTCAATAGCCCATGAGGCGAAGCCGAATGGGCTATTGACCCGTGGCCCTTGAGGGCGAAGGGTCTAATTGTTTTAGTATCACCCAACTAGTCGGACAAAAAAGGCAATAATAAAGTTAGCAAATGCAAGTTGAAGAAATATTTATATGGGAATAAAACGAAAGAAAGCGTCACGCTTTTCGCTACTCGAGGACTATTATGAATAGTCCTCTAGTAGCGTAGCCAATCAAATTGCAGGATTTGCATTAGTCCACTAGTTGGGTGATACTAATATTCATTAGTCCTCAATCATAGTATGTAAGCAATTGAAGCGAAATTGAAAGCAGACGGAAATATCCCCGACTTCTACAAACGCTTCGTAGACGACACATTCACCAACGTTCCTGGCATAGCCACGGCCGAGACCTAGCACCAAGCTCTGAACAACGCCCATCCGTCAGGTCAGTGTCCTTTACCATGGAAATCGAAGTGGAAGGCAAACTTCCCTTTCTGTGGATGACGATTATTAGAGAAGAGAACAAAATCCATACAGACGTCTACAGAAAGCCGACCAACACAGGGCTCTTACTGCATTACCAAAGCCACACGGACGAGCGATACAGGAGAAGCTTTCTAAGAACAATGCTGCACAGAGCACATCGTCGTTCTTCCTTAAAGAAGTCCTGATTCAGTATTAAGAAAGAAGACAAAGTTAATGCAAACAAGTCAAGTCACAGACGCCGGTCTCGACCCAGTTTCACCTCGGCTACTTGGCGTCCGTGTTGACAAAAACGTCTCGTGCTATAGCTCTCTAATACAAGCCGGCACTTACACCAACGAGTTGAGGAGCACGGGGGCAAGACTGCCATCGGCGAGCACATGCGGACGCATGGCAGTGACATTTCCAGCCTTCCGAGACTTTTCAGTATTTTAAGGAAGAGCAAAAATAATTGGGACTGCCTTATGTTTGAGATGCTGTTCATAAGGGACTTAAAGCCTACTTTAAACAAATAAAAAGACTCCATTAGCTCAAAGCTGTTTTAAAATATTTTGTTTATATCGCTTCGCTTCGTCATTCTATCGTTTTTACTTTCATTTTTCATTTTAATTAGCACAGTTTTTCCCTAGTGTATTTTAAGAACAATATGTTTATTGTTATTCTGTATATATTGGCTCCTTTCATTCCATTCAACTTTATGTCTTGATTATGGTGTCAAGTCCACATCGAAACGTTGATTTTATAGCGCTAATTTTTGTAACCAAAGTTTCTTATTTTAATATGTTTTTGTTCCTCATTTATATTCATATTCTCGATTATCCGGAACCTCGATTATCCGGACTATTTCGTCTAGTCCCAACGAATCCGGATAATCGAGGCGAAAAACCACAAGTCTGTATGTATATAACCTTCATCTTGTACTTGATTAATTTCCTGGCGGTCTCAATCTAATTTAGTTTTAAAAGATTTTTGCTGCCCTGAGAAATTTATGCCTGACTCTATATTGACATATTCCTGTCCATGGGTTAACTGTGAACAATTTAAGCTAATTTTATTCCAGAATCGCAAGAATGATTTTCACCAAAACTGTTCTCTTTTGCTTTTGCCGACAATTGTCAGCACTGATGAAAGCAGAACCCAGTGATGTAAAAAAGAAGAACAGAAGAATCTACTAACCCTTAATCATATAATATGGATCCAATAGTAGAGCCGTGTGCGCGCTGCCACACTTTCGTAAAGCTTGAACAAAGTTTGCGAACCCTCTATCTCTTCGCTTTAAGCGGTCGACGAGAATTCTCGTGGCTTTAATAGGTCCATGGTTATTCTGTGTCGCCTCAATTTCCTCCTTGTCTTGAGGAATTAAGCAAGGCAGGTACGGAAATAATTCAACTGGGATGAGTTCTTCCGCAAAATCCTGCAGCCGTTTATCGAGGAGCTGTTTCTCTTGAGGTCTCATGTTGATTACAAATCGAAGGTAACGATAAATCAAACAAGTGTTCTCTCGGAAGGATCGAAAGCAATGAGCCCTGTGAGGTTTTCTCTTGTTTTATAGCTTCCAGACAAAGATGATAATATTTTATCTCAAGCACCTGTAGTGCAAGGGAAATTCCCAGAAACTGCCGATTAAGAGATTTTCGGTTTCACTCCCGCGCGACCAAGTGGAAACTTTTAACTCGCTTTTCTTAGAAATCCTAAATGATCACGCTCCATTTGTAACGAGGGAAATAAAGCAGCTTCTGAAGACTAGAGACCATTGGCGTAAACATTTAATCCAAACAA
>NC_090870.1:46640313-46650313 GCF_036669935.1 Montipora foliosa
TAGGGAGTGAATAATGCTCAATTATTTCGTTTTGGGGAAGCTCGCAGCTACATGAGATAAGCACAATATCGACTGTGTTCTAACTTTAAACCTACAATAGGTAAACGGAGGACTATAAGGAAAATAAGCAGAGAGAACAACAACAGTTTGCTGCAGAAGAAAGGGCTGAGGAGAGAAAGCATCTAAATGAGTGGCAACCGTATTGTTGATATTCCATTCACCGAGACTAGCACAAAAACCTCAATAACAAAGATAAAGAAGATGCTAGCACTCCCTAAACGACGGAAATGGAGCCATCATAGCGGAGCTCCGCGCGGAGCACCATATTAAGAAAATATGGTAACCCATATGAAAGTTTGGTTTTGGTCACCGTGCGACCGTACGACTGTATGTCCACCCCTCCATGTATGCCAATGTGACCAGTATCACGTGACCATATCTCGGGCTCAAGTTTAGAGCTCATTGAGCTGACACTTACGGAGGCTCGAAAGTGTTTTTAGCTGCGCGCGTGCGTAACCTACATACGCCATAACTACGAAACACGCGTCAGCTGAATGAATCAAATTTCTATTCGTACCCTATTAATTAACAATTAGACCCGTAGCCCGCAAGGGCTACGGGTCAATAGCCCATGAGGCGAAGCCGAATGGGCTATTGACCCGTGGCCCTTGAGGGCGAAGGGTCTAATTGTTTTAGTATCACCCAACTAGTCGGACAAAAAAGGCAATAATAAAGTTAGCAAATGCAAGTTGAAGAAATATTTATATGGGAATAAAACGAAAGAAAGCGTCACGCTTTTCGCTACTCGAGGACTATTATGAATAGTCCTCTAGTAGCGTAGCCAATCAAATTGCAGGATTTGCATTAGTCCACTAGTTGGGTGATACTAATATTCATTAGTCCTCAATCATAGTATGTAAGCATGCCTTGATTATTCATAGTTGTCATTTTTGCCTAACTTTGGTTGGAATCGTTTGAAATATGCCCCCGAGCGTCCGTCCCCAGTGAACGACCCTGCAAGTGTTCAGCAAACTTTACACCACCTTCAAGGCTTTGTTGAGCAGGCTGCTCCGCCAACCACGTCTTCATCACAGAAGGTGCAACTTCCGGAACAACCGCGCGGTAACAATGCGTCCCAAAGTTCTTCTCAAGACAACGCAACTGGGTGGAATGTGTTGAACAACTCGACAGTGACCCTTGGGGTATTCAGCTAATGTTTTAGTTTTGTATTCTAACCGCAGTTTGTTGGTTGTTTCTTGTTGCCCAACGTTATGTTTCCTCGGCTATGTTTTTTCCTGTTTCTCGGGAGCCTGTTTCTCGGGAAACTTCGCGATGGGTGCACATGGTCGGTAATTTATTCCGTTGGGCTCGCCAGGATACCGTTCTTTTAATGTTAGGCGATAATCGGTCGTTTTATGTTATGTTTTGCTGTTGCACTCGTTTGCTTTCTTTTCTTCGTTTGTTTCTTATGAATTTGGGTTGCTATATATCTTGGAGTTTTTTTGGTTTTTGTTTTGCCAGTTGAGGACCAAAGAAATTATTTACGCTGTTTGCACCTATTGTTTCTCGCTTGTCCCTTGAGAGGGGCGTGGGTCGTGAGGCTTTGATCAAGGTCCTTGGTGGTTTGACAGTTGTGTTTGGTTTTGTTTGTCTGGCAACATAGTTGTGTGGACCGTTTGAGCAATGCGTCGAGGACCTCTGCTCTGTGCCACGAGGTGGGGTAAAGAAAAAAAAAAAGTAATCGGTCAGGGACCGATTGAGCAGTGTGAGGGGACTTCTGCTCTGTGCCACGTGGTGGCGTAAAGAAAAAAAAAAAAAGGAAAAATCGGTCGAGGACCGATGGAGCGGTGCGTCGGGAAATGTCGCCCTGTTCCACGAGGTGGCGTAACAGAAAAAGGAAAACATTATTCGGTCGGGGACTTCTGCTCCGTGCCACGTCTTGAAAGAAAAAATAAAGAAAGGAAGATCGGTCGAGGACCGATAGAGTAGGGGGTTGGGAAATTTCGCCCGGTGCCACGAGGTGGCGTAAAAGAAGAAAAAAAAAATTCGTTCGGCGACCGTTTGTGCAACAAGTTTTGAACTTTTGTTATTTGTCGCTTTGTGCCAAGAGAGGGCGTAAGAATGGAAGGCGACGGAAAAAAAAGGAAAAAAATTAACCTACTTACGTTGACCTCGTGCTGAAAAGGAAAAGAAATTAAATTGGGCCACGCGGTGGCTGTGTGTTTGACATGCCGAGGGAACTTCTGCGAAGTTTCGGTGTAATCTGCATTGGTAACGAACTTGGTCACTCGGTACTACAACATGGAGAAAGGTTATAGTTTGAAGTATGTGACTTAAGGTTCTTGGAAAGCGGTTCCAATGTGAAGTAGGGATTGGATTTTAAAACATTATGGAGTTATTTGGCATTTCTTACCTTGTTTGGTTCCGGCCACAACGGTCGGGGCACTAAAGGAAGAATTAGATTTGTGGAAGGGAAAAGTTGATGCGTCGGCTATCGAGTCTGCTTTGTCGACTCTCCAGATGGTGACTGTGCGTCCAGCGGCTCTTTTGACCCATATGCTGCGATCGCTGTCCTTGATGAAGTGGTCAATGTCACGAAGGAAAAGAAGGATGAAAGAGCGTCGCGTTATGAAATAGTGGTAAGGCAATGCCGTCCGTTGTTGAACAACCCGTGCCTTCAGCAGGTATTAATAAAACCGGTGGCGTCTAAGGAGGAGGCCGAGGTGGCAAAGGTTATTTCTAAGGAAACCAAACGGCCCGTCCCAGTAAATCAAGGTTCGTTCACGGGACGGACGCGTAAGGCTCCATACCAGAGGGGTGGCACCAATCGCAGTCCTAGATCGCCTCCGGAGAGGAAGCGCTGGGTGTTTGGTAATGCGGGACATATCTCGCGCTTTTGCCCGGACAGGCGTTAAGGATTGTGTAAACAGTGAAAGTGATTTGTTTTGAAATGGATTTCTGGATTGTCCTTGCTTTTTTGCAATTGACAATAATAAAATGTAAAGGCACCGTATTGAGCATGTGTCGCCTTCTTTTTGGAAGTCTGAAGTCTCGAGGTTGGGAGAATGACTCCATAAGCGTTTTGCCCATAGGCATGCCCTTGAGCCCGATTACTCGGGCTACGGTGGTCATTTTCTTCAAACTCTGGTTTACAGTCTCCGTTGTAATAATAATAATAATAATAATAATAATAATAATAATAATAATAATAATAATAATAATAATAATAATAATAATAATAATAATAATAATATTCGAACTAATAGCAAGCAAGAAATAACTTTCAAAAAGAAACACACAATTTTAAATTTGCAAAACATGTTTCGGATGATCGACATCCATCGTCAGTTGTGAATACAAGTGAAACCGCGATTCGGGCAGAGCCTCCTTTTCTCCTCCTTAGTAAAGAAAAAGACAAAAGGAGGCTCTGCTCGCAGGGTGGGAAGCTGTCTGGGTCCGCTTCTTTTTGTGGTTTACGCCTCCAAGCTTTTTGAGATAATACAAGCGCACCTACCTGACGCTCATTGCTTCGCTGATGACACTCAACTTTACTTGTCTTTTAAGCCCGACGTTCCGACGGATCAGACAGAGGCGGTGTGCGCCAGGGAAAGATGCATTGGTGACTTAAGAAAATGGATGTACCAGGATAAATTAAAAATTAATGATGATAAGACGGAATTTCGGATCCGTGTTGGCACAATTGACATTAGGCATGTGTCTGAAGTACGCAATCTTGGCTCCTGGTTTAACTCCAATTTCTCCACGTCTACCCATATTTCTAAGTCCTAGTAGTGCGGCATTTTTCTGGCTCCACAATATTAAAAGAATAAGTAAATTTTTAGTAAAAGATAAATTAGAAATGGTTCTTCACGATTTTGTCACAAGCAGAATTGACTATTGCAATGGCCTTCTTTATGGACTTCCAGACAGTGAAATATCTAAACTGCAGAGGGTACAGAACGCTGCAGCCAGGTTACTAACTTCGAGCCGCAAATATGATCATATTATGCCCGTTTTGCATGATTTACACTGGTTGCCAGTTAAGTATAGAATACATTTTAAAATTTTACTTTTAACTTTTAAAGCACTAAATGGTATGGCACCAGCTTATATTAGCGATTTAATTAATGTAAGAAAGCATGCACGTTCTTCACTGCGCTCCAATTCTAGCATTATTCTATTACATCCAGCTGGGAAAATGAAAAAAACCTTTGGTAACAGATCTTTTAGTGTAGCTGCGCCTACACTGTGGAACGCGCTCCCTACAAGCCTGCGCAATATTGATTCGATTTTAACCTTTAAATCTTGTCTTAAAACATATCTTTTTAAGTTAGCTTTTAGCCTTTAGTGCTTAATTACTTTATTATTGTTTAATTTATTTTTGTACATATTTAGTATATTTTGATACTGTGATGCGCTTTTGATCATTGTATGTTAAAAAGCGCAATATAAATTAATAAATTATTATTATTATTATTATTATTATTATTATTATTATTTTCAAAAAGAAACACACAATTTTAAATTTGCAAAACATGTTTCGGATGATCGACATCCATCGTCAGTTGTGAATACAAGTGAAACCGCTAGTCGGTGTTATATAAAAGATAGCTAATAACATGCATAAGTACTGATTAAATAACAACGTGAATAGAAAATACAATGATGAGAAGACAATGGGTATGGACGAGGAAAATTACAGTGAAAGTGTTAAATTGACATGATTAACCTGCTTATTTAATGAGGGTTTTTCCCAACCTATGTGTAAGGCCTCCTTGATTTTTAGTTGAAAAGGCGTGGAGGCGGTGTCAAGGATTGAAAAACACTCCTCCGAGCATAAAGATCTGCATGCTTCTGACCCATTAATGTGCTGAAAGATATGCGAGTTCTTATCCGATGTTAAATGTTCACGAACACGTGTAGCAAGATGTCGGTTTGTTTCGCCGACATAGCAGGCACTACAGCCTGCGCAAGAAAATTTATAAACCACACGGGATCGTGATAATTTGGAAATAGCATCTTTGGCACTGAATAAGTTCTTAATCTTGTATGGGGCAAACACTAGCTTGATGTCCAAGTTTTTACAATAGCGTTGTGTTAAATTCTTGATTCTGCGTTGAACGTGAGTCGAGAAAGGGCCAACGAAAGGTAATTTGTAATAGTGCGTGCGAATTTCGTTAGAGTTGGTTATTGCGGAAGCGTGCAGGGGGGAGGCAAAGAATTTGTTAAGGTATTGTTTAACAGTTCTGCTCACTAGACTGGATGGAAATTGATTCTTTCCGAGAATGTTGGCAAGCTCCTTAATGTTGTTGTGGAAACCGGTCCAGGTGTTGTTAATTTTAAATGTCCTGTCCACCAGTGTTCGTATTAACCCTAATTTGTAGGGAAAAGGTGTGAAACTAAGGAAATTGGTGAGAAGGCCTGTGTAAGTGCTCTTGCGAAAAACAGATGTGACTAAAGATGGAGGATTGCTGTTGTCCAAGAGGACATCTAAGAACGGTAGTTTGTGATTGACCTCCGTCTCCATGGTGAATGTAATGTTAGGGTGTTTATCATTGATATAATGAAAAAATTCCAAAGCATCCGTTTCGTTGTTGAATAGGCAAAATGTGTCATCCACATATCTACGGTAGAAATAAATTGCAGGACCATCGTATTGTTGTAGCCAGATTCTTTCATGATGGCCCATGAAAAGGTTCGCAAGTACCGGTGCCAAAGGGGAGCCCATGGCGACGCCATCTATCTGATCGTAATATTTCCCTCGGAATAAAAAATGTGTTCTGGGCAGTTAGCAACAAGGAACACACTCTTTGAGGCTGTCCTTTTCTTAACTTGATGTTCGGGTTCCCTGACAAAATATAATCCACTGCTAGCTCAATAGATTCTAGCAGAGAATGCTTAGTAAATAAACTTTCCACATCGGGAATGAAACCATTGAACTTGTTTTGAGAGTGCGCAGGTTAGTCATTTTCGGTTGACAAACGAGAAAGTATCACGGGCACAAAAATCACTAGGTATGTGGGAGGTCTAGGAGTGGTGCAGAGGAATTTAGCCAAGTTGTAGTTGTAGGTTCCAATTGACGAGACGATCGGGGCAGAAAAAAGGAGGAGTAGATGATGGCTCACGTACCTTTGTGCATCTCTCGGTAATACCACATAAATTCGAGCAGGTATGAGAACCAGTTGGGTAATATGTCTTTGTACATTGTGTACGTCCGATCCTCAACCATTCTTCTTAAGCTTACGCAGAAGTCGTTGTAGTTTTCCTTACCTCGACAGCGTTGGGTCACAATTAAGGTTGTTAAATTTTGAGCTGCTCCGTTAATGAGGTATCAAAATGCTTTCGTCGTATGTTGCCCTGTGCTAGAACAACAACACCATTTCCCTTATCAGGCTTAAGGATGACAATGTTTTGGTTCCTACGTAAGCTTTTCCAAGATTTTCCATTCCTTCCGGTCGTATTTGGACCGGTCGATGCGACGCAAATGTAACTGTGTGCAAGTTTGTGACAAAGTGGCTTTGATTACGCCCGTCCGTCCTGTAGTCGATGATGTGTTCTAAGGGGACTGATTGATGGATTAGTTCAAAGCACGTGAGATACATCAGACTTGTTATGTAAGGCGGGCAGATCGAAGTGGTTGTGAGGCCGTCTCTTTAATACATCCAGTTGTTCAGAAGTGAGTTTTTGGACCGAAGAAAGTTTAGTGACTGTTTCTTTCTATCGCCTTGATAGGAAGTGTTGGTAAATCGTGTGAAGGCCCTTAAGAAGCTTCTTTGCATGAGTCTCGATTTACTTTTGAAGTAGTTTTTCTTAATGTTGGACTGTAGGAGCATTTAGTAGGAGGTAAAATCCACGCTATTTAGTTATGTTGCGTAACTTGTTTGAAGTCCTATCCCATTTCCGCTTCAAGGCCTTCTTTAGCTCTTTCGATCTTCTTTCAATAGCACTACGGAGGAGACGTTTTCTAATTGCAGAGACATCCTTGGGTGATGTGTTAGGGAGCGAGAAGGAAATAAACTTGGGAAGAACGCGGAGCGGACCGGCAATTCTTTAAGAAATGCACGTCTAACTGAGCTTTCCGTACCTTAAGGGAAGTCTTCTCCCAATGGCGAAAGTCTGCGATCGACAACTCTCGTTCATATTTGGCTGCTAAGTCGTGTACAATGTTCCGAACTTTCGAACAATAGCAAGCAAGAAATAACTTTCAAAAAAGAAAACACAATTTTAAATTTAAAAAGAAGACTTCCATTAAGGTACGGAAAGCTCAGTTAGACGTGAATTTCTTAAAGAATTGCCGGGTCGCTCCGCGTTTTTCCCAAGTTTATTTCCTTCTCGCTCCCTAACACATCACGCCAAGGATGTCTCTGCAATTTAGAAAACGCTCCTCCGTAGTGCTATTGAAAGAAGATCGAAAGAGCTAAAGAAGCTTGAAGCGGAAAGGGATAGGACTTCAAACAAGTTACGCAACATACTAAATAGCGTGGATTTTTACCTCCTACTAAATGCTCTACATTCCAACATTAAGAAAACTACTTCAAAAGTAATCGAGACTCATGCAAAGAAGCTTAAGGGCCTCACACAATTTACAACACTTCCTTTTCAAGGCGGAAGAAACAGTCACTAACATTTCTTCAGTCAAACTCACTTCTGAACAACTGGATGTATTAAAGAACGGCCTCAACACACTCGATCTGCCCGCCTTACATCAACAAGTCTGATGTATACACGTGCTTTGGAACTAATCCATCAATCAGTCCTTAGAAACATCATCGATAAAGGACGGACGGGCGTAATCAAAGCCACTTTGTCACAACTTGCACACAGGTACATTGCGTCGCATCGACCGTCCCAAAACGACCGGAAGGAATGGAAAATCTTGAAAAGCTTACGTAGGAACCAAAACATTGTCATCCTTAAGCCTGATAAGGGAAATGGCGTTGTTGTTCTGACAGGGCAAACATACGACGAAAGCATTTTGAACCTCATTACGGACAGCTCAAAATTTAACAACCTTAATTGTGACCCAACGCTGTCGAGGGAAGGAAAACTACAACGACTTCTGCGTAAGCTTAAGAAGAATGGTGAGATCGACGACACAATGTACAAAGACATATACCCAACTGGTTCTCAACCTGCTCGAATTTATGGATTACCGAAGATGCACAAAGTACGTGAGCCATCATCTACTCCTCCTTTTCGCCCGATCGTCTCGTCAATTGGAACCTACAACTACAACTTGGCTAAATTCCTCTGCACACTCCTAGACTCCCACATACCTAGTGATTTTTGTGCCCGTGATACTTTCTCGTTTGTCAACGAAATTACTAACCTGCGCACTTCAAACAAGTTCATGGTTTCATTCGATGTGGAAAGTTTATTTACTAACATTCCTCTGCTAGAATCTATTGAGCTAGCAGTGGATTATATTTTGTCAGGGAACCCGAACATCAAGTTAAGCAAGGACAGCCTCAAAGAGTTGTTCCTTGTTGCTACTGCCCAGACACATTTTTTATTCCGAGGGAAATATTACGATCAGATAGATGGCGTCGCCATGGGCTCCCCTTTGGCACCGGTACTTGCGAACCTTTTCATGGGCCATCATGAAAGAATCTGGCTACAACAATACGATGGTCCTGCAATTTATTTCTACCGTAGATATGTGGATGACACATTTTGCCTATTCAACAGCGAAACGGATGCTTGGAATTTTTCATTATATCAATGATAAACACCCTAACATTACATTCACCATGGAGACGGAGGTCAATCACAAACTACCGTTCTTAGATGTCCTCTTGGACAACAGCAATCCTCCATCTTTAGTCACATCTGTTTTTCGCAAGAGCACTTACACAGGCCTTCTCACCAATTTCCTTAGTTTCACACCTTTTCCCTACAAATTAGGGTTAATACGAACACTGGTGGGCAGGACATTTAAAATTAACAACACCTGGACCGGTTTCCACAACAACATTAAGGAGCTTGCCAACATTCTCGGAAAGAATCAATTTCCATCCAGTCTAGTGAGCAGAACTGTTAAACAATACCTTAACAAATTCTTTGCCTCCCCCCTGCACGCTTCCGCTATAACCAACTCTAACGAAATTCGCACGCACTATTACAAATTACCTTTCGTTGGCCCTTTCTCGACTCACGTTCAACGCAGAATCAAGAATTTAACACAACGCTATTGTAAAAACTTGGACATCAAGCTAGTGTTTGCCCCATACAAGATTAAGAACTTATTCAGTGCCAAAGATGCTATTTCCAAATTATCACGATCCCGTGTGGTTTATAAATTTTCTTGCGCAGGCTGTAGTGCCTGCTATGTCGGCGAAACAAACCGACATCTTGCTACACGTGTTCGTGAACATTTAACATCGGATAAGAACTCGCATATCTTTCAGCACATTAATGGGTCAGAAGCATGCAGATCTTTATGCTCGGAGGAGTGTTTTTCAATCCTTGACACCGCCTCCACGCCTTTTCAACTAAAAATCAAGGAGGCCTTACACATAGGTTGGGAAAAACCCTCATTAAATAAGCAGGTTAATCATGTCAATTTAACACTTTCACTGTAATTTTCCTCGTCCATACCCATTGTCTTCTCATCATTGTATTTTCTATTCACGTTGTTATTTAATCAGTACTTATGCATGTTATTAGCTATCTTTTATATAACACCGACTAGCGGTTTCACTTGTATTCACAACTGACGATGGATGTCGATCATCCGAAACATGTTTTGCAAATTTAAATTGTGTGTTTCTTTTTGAAAGTTATTTCTTGCTTGCTATTAGTTCGAAAGTTCTGTGCTAGTTAAATTACTGCAGCATTGAGTTGTAATATTAATCATACATGTACGTGTATCAAAACAAGAAGTACAGCTATAATAGGAAACAAGATAGCTATTAAGGAGGCTTGAAAGGGTTTTCAACTGCTCAAGCTGCTTGTGTCAGCTGATGAATCAAGACATTTCACCCGGCAGGTACATGTACAA
>NC_090870.1:46655313-46657813 GCF_036669935.1 Montipora foliosa
TGGGACAAAATTTGAAATAATTGGATCACCGGCGTGAGCAAAAAATCCCTTGTTTAGCCTCGGCTTTAGGATTACGATATTTCGATTTAGTTCTTGAATTTTCGTTTCAGTACATGTACGTACAGTGTACAAACTCCAACCGAAATTTCGTTGTAAGATTTGCGAATTTTTGTCCTGCGTTCAAATTTTTGTCTGGCTCAGAAAGAAATTTCACCAGCTCAGAAAGAAATTTCGAAAGAACAATAAGCGAATTTTGTTGAAATTCATTTGCATTCTGTTTTTTGCACAGTACTGTACAGGAGCTTTCAAGACAGTTCAGAGGCACCCCACTCTTAATAATCTGAAAGAGACAATTCAAAATTAACAGGAACATGATTAAGAACCCCTATTGCCAGGAGACAACCAGTTGGCTATTTACTTCTTGCACCAATCATGTTGAGAAATTAAGCTTTATTATGGATTTCAGGATCGCCTTTCTCGGTTAATTTTCGAAAAGACGCAGCTCGGATGCTGGTGTTTTTGAGGTTAGAATTTCACTTGGTTGGCGTCCGTTCCGGCTTGAACAAGACAAGATCACCAGCCTGCAGCTGGGTGCTGCCTACCTTGTCAATTTTCTTGACTATGTAACCGTCTGTTGAGAAAAGATCTAGCAAAATGATGCCTCAAACAGCTTGGAACGACCAGAACAACATAACACAGGACACAGTTGACATTTTGTTTGACCTTTCTTTGAATTATTTGCTTTCAAACTTTATTGCCAAGCAAATCGCAACGGCTGTAATGTATTTATCCTACTACAGATCGATAACAACAACACCAACAGAGGGTGGTCTGCCTGTGCTGTTACATGTGGAAAACGTTTAGGAGCCTCCTTAATTGACCCCTCAGCCACCCTAGGATACCCCCAGTTGACGAGTAAAAATCAATCATAATTTATGTTGTTTGATAGAGTAAAATCTGTTAAGTCTTGCACTTCAGAGTCCATACGTACAGGTCCACTCAGTACATTTACAATGTAGATTCTGATTCAGACATACTCTGGGAGGCAAGAACTGCCTGCCGTACTATATATGACAGTAGTACAATTTGTTCCTTTGGTACAATTTTTTCTGAACTGGTACAGAATATGTTGAACTGGTACAAAATATATTGAACTGGTACAATTTTAATTGTACTGGTTTATTTTTATCAACTGTCTAAAAAAGGGATTTTCCTTTTTTTGGGGTGTAGTTAAAAAACAGGGGCGTAGTTTTTAGGGGGTCTAAAAAGAACACGTTATTTCTTTCTTTTCTTCTACCTTCCTCCCCCTCCCTCATCTTCTCCATCACCTCTATCCAACCCCCCTTCCTTTCACAGTTCTATCCCCCCTTATTTTCCAGATGGCCCCCCTCCTTGCATTGCCTTATGCCCACTCCCTCTTTGACAGACTTTACACAGTATACTCGAGACTTTCTTTTTTACTCACCCGAACTTGAACTTGAACTCCCTGCCTCTTGATCTGTTGTCCACTCTCTTATCCACTTGACCTCTCTTATCCTCTTGATCTGTTGTCCACTCTCTTATCCACTTGACCACACAAGCAGATCATGCAAACTTACCATGATAATTTACGATTAAATATTTTAATATTCATCCCAGGCCACTCTCTGTCCAAATATTTTATTATTCATCCCAGGCCACTCTCGGTCCAAACTTCAATTTATTTACATTTAGACTTCGGCAGTTTCGTTAGAAGAAAACAACTCGACAATGCAGTGTGTATCACACGAAATATTTTATCAAAGATTAGATGACTTTAAGCAAAAGCAGAAGCGAAATACATCACAACTAACCATGTTTATCGAAGATCAATTTTACAATGAAGCAATGGAATACTTGAAAATTCAAAGTGAAAAATCGAGTAGTGATTCGAGAGAAACGGAAGGCAAACTATCTCAGTCAAAACTAAAGACATTGCAAAGAAAGAAATGGACATACCACCAAGGAAAACTGGGCTAAAGTTCAGAATACCCTGCCACTTACTTGCATTTCACTGAATAAGAATAGGCTCTATTGTATTAAGTCTCGTTCTTCAAAAGATGCCGCATAGGGGAAACAATAGTGGTTGCTGTGGCGGGTTATTCTGAAGTTGCTCCGAAAACTGCAAACACCTGACAGAAAAACTGTTATCTCAAAGAGTAAACTCTACGACACTCTTAGTCTTAGCACACCAAAGAACACCACATAGAGGACGTCAAATCACAAGTAAATGGGAGAATGACAACTATTCAGAAGTAAGCGTACGACTTGTAAAGTTGTTCGTAAGTTTATGTCCATTGCACAAACAGCAGAAGACTATCACTAGCAAACAAGAAAGCAAGCACAAAGACAACGGAAATTTAAGATTTCGGACACGGTGGCAATAAAAATAAACAAAGTAGACAAGCTCACCCTTTTCACCCCAATATGCTCTTGGGTCAAATCATCGAAATTGAAGAGAGTGGATATGTAAGAATTGTGA
>NC_090870.1:46660313-46665313 GCF_036669935.1 Montipora foliosa
AACGAGTTTGTTTTTCTTCCGTCTGCTGCGTTGTTGGTGCTAAATCAGCTGCTGGAGGTTTCACTGGTGTCTGTGGAGAGGATGGTTTCTGTGGTGAACTGTGTGATGAAGTTTCAGTTGCCGATGTATTGCTCTTTTCCAGCATTTGATCGGTTTGCGGCGGTATTGGCTGTTCTTTGGTTGCCTTGAGGTGTCACCTGTTACGTCGTAGGATGGAACCATCTTCCGTTAGGACGCTGTAGGACCTAACATTGACTTTTTCTTGGACTGTAGCTTTCTTCCATGATTCCTTGGCATTCTTTAGATTCTTTAATCGCACTGTATCTCCTCACCCCAGGGGTGGTAGATCTTTTGCATTTCTGCCTTTGTGATTACATCTGCAAATGGTTAGACTCTCTAGTGGTCCGCCAGATTTCGCAGGAATCTTGTGAGATAGTTCGCTAGGCCTACAATCCTTTGAACACCTTTCACGTCGCTGGGTCGACTCATTTTTTGGATGGCTTCTATCTTGGATGGGTCTGGCTTTAGGCCATCCTTCGTTAGTAAGTGACCGACATAGGGAACTTCAGACATCCTCAATTTAAATTTCTGCGAATGCCACACACGAGCCTATCTCGAATTAACTCGTCCTTTAGCGAACCAAAATTGCATGTTTTGGCCAGGGCTTTAAGGGCCGTAAGATATGTGTCAAATGATTCCCCAGTTTCTTGATTCCTGTCGATCTCGATCGTTTTTCCTTGGCCGCCCAACTTCAAGTTGCCATGTAGAATTTTCAAAGAGTAGATGTCTCGGAGCCTCTGAAGTGCCGTGATGACCGTACGCAGTGACAATCCGGTTAGCAGCGATACTTTTTTATTAGACTCGTCAATCGACCACAGGAAGATGATGTAGAGCCAGTGCCACAGTGGGATTTTTGAATCTTCAAAAAAAGATCCAGCTCTGATCGACCTTCGTTTTCTGCACTGCTTAACTGGACATTCGCAGTGATAACCGTCATCAGATTTATCATCTCGCAAAACCATTTGGTTTCCACAAGAACACCTACGTCTAGCAGCCAGCAAGCCACGGTTCACAAGGAAGGTTAAAATAGCTTGGCTTGGCGTGATGATTCATGATGAAATGAGTTAAAACTACGTTTTGAATCAGCCTTTATAAAACCTTTGGTCGGATCGAAATTAACCAATAAGAAGTAACTGAAGCTAAACATATACAACAACAGGCCAATCAGATGTCTTGCCAATCGGATGTGTTGTTTATTAAAAAAAATGGGCTTATTGTTATTGTTTACTTGATCCGATGATAGCTAAAAAAGCCTTTAGTTAAAAGAGTTATTATCATTACGACGTAGTTCGCAAACAACCACATGTCTCAGAGAATCTTAAAGTGCACAGTGTGCGGCGGTGACCACTCTATTTTTCACTGTGAGAATAGGTGTGGCGTCTGCCACGGCGACAGTAGGCAATGTTTGTGTAATGAACGCCCGCCTCAGAAAAGAAAAAAAGACATCAAAGTCAACAGCCTCCAGTGAACAGCCTGCAGACACGTTGCACAACGATCTAAAGAAAAAGTAAGAGTCACTGCAAAAGGAGTACAAAAAAATTGGGTCAAGCCTTCCAGAACCAGCAGGAACAGAACCAGGAGCTGACGGCGTTGCTAGAGGAATGTGAGAAAGAGGCTGAAGAGCTAGCCAACCTTGTACGGAACAAGGACAAGGTAGTTAAAAACCTTGAGAGGCGCCTCTTAAACGCAAAGAAGGTCATCGCAGAACTCCGAGCGGAGGTGCGATGCAGAGACCAACCCTCGCCACAAGAAGACCCACCCGCATCACAACAGCAACACCAGCTGACAGCAGACATTCACGTCAGCACCCACAGCCTGGCCAACATACAGGAACGATACGACCAGGTTCTCCAGATGATGAAAGAGAACAGATGCAGCATGGCCTGTGCCTTCCGTCTTGCAGCACACTACGAGACTTCGTAGGGATAGCAGAACTGAAAAAGGTCGACTCGAGGGAACTGGACCTCATCCTCCTCGACCAAGAAGTGACATCAGTGCAAGATCTGGAGGTTGTCTGTCGCAAAAGACTTCAGTGCTACATCCCGGTCATGAGCAACATGAGGACAGAGGGGCAGCTGTTGCCAATGAAGTTCGAGGCACGATTCTATGAGTGAAGTATCTTGTATATTTCACCACTCAAATTTAGGAGCCACCAAATTTAAACTAAGTAAGAAATACATTTCTCTTCTCTTCTTTCTTTCCTTCTTCTTCTTTCCTTCTTCTTCGTAAATAAAATACAAAAGTAAATGAAAGTTGATCCAACTCAATCTGTGAAAAACCAAGTAAAAAACTACATTAAAATTCAAGAGGGACTGGAACATAGTTTACCTTTCCATTTGCGCCATAAAAGCAGTCTAGCAAAGTCCCCACAAAGTGTTGTTCATTGACCCTAAAAAGCCCCTAGAGGAGTAGCCAGTTATATTTTCACAACACTAATAAACTTTAACTTTGTTATATCAGTAATAAGAGCATTACAACTCCTTTTGCCGAAACTAATTATTTATCATTTTGTTTTGGATTTGTGAGGATAGGTAACACACATTTTTGCCGGCAGTGGACAAATGTTCTGAGAGACTTTCATCATACATGTATTTTGCTAGCCAGTTTATAAAGAATTCAAAGTTACCATTCTCCTTCATGGCTGCACTGTCCCAGTTTCCTCTAAATGCGATCCCTCTTTTTGCTAGCACATTAACCACGTCGAGTATTGCAAGGAGCAGTTTCCTATTTTTCTTAATGTTCTCTCCTGCTTACTACTGGGAAATTTGCAGCTGCGTACATTGCTCCTTGATGGATTTTGGAGAGCTTGTGATTAGTGAGAATTCCCCTTTTGCTCCCTATTGCATTCTTCCAGTCTTTGAGTGGAACACAAATCAGTGGCCCCCAGGGAGAAGGGGTGCTACTTGCAAACACAAAACAGTAAGCGCAGTAAGCACCATCCTCAGTAACAGAGTAGCGTTACCAAGAAAAGTTCACCTCCCACTCTGAGTTATACGTTCCCTTTTCGTGATTGATGGGATTCTCGGCTTGAGCTGGAGGTTGGCTTTTCTTTTGTTTTTTGCTTCCTGAATAATTTTCTTCATTTCCTCTTCTGTTGCCTTTTTCTGTCTAAGGTTCTGAGGTCAAGTGACTAAATAGGGGAAAAAAGTATGCATGTACTTGGTTTGTATTTGCGAAAAATTGTAATTTAAATCATGTGTTTTTACAAGATCTGAGACATTGCACATCAGCCCAGCTTCATTTACATTTGGTACATGATGCATTCTCCAAAATTTTATGGTACTGGACACTCTGAAAATTTCGGCCCACAGAGGCAACTCCCAATTTGATGGTGTCACCGCCAACTCTGAAAGATTTATATAAGTTTAAGTATCCAAGTTTAGCTATCATTATATCAGGATCCAGGATGGTGCATCCCTCAATAACAATTTTATTTAGTAAAGGCATCTTTTGTGTGAAAGCTAGACTGACCGCAGATATATTGTGGGATGAAGCCGGTTACACACGAGCAAGTTTTCATTGACAATTTCTGATGTGGAAAATTTTATTTGCTGGTGTGTAAAGAAAGGAAAAAAATGGTTGTCTGTACGGGTCGTTAAGGAAATTTCGGGTGCACAGAGGTCTTGTTCTGGCATGAGCCATGATTAAAAAACGAAAATGGCACCCTGTGGTTTGTTTTTTGTTGTCCGCTGTGGAATTGTATTGCTGGCTATGTACAGTGAAAACTTGTCAAAGAAAACTTGTTAATTCGTTCACACTGGCAAGTAAGACTTGTAAAGGCAAAACTCATCAAAGAAAACTTGTCATGGAAACATTGCTCGTGTTTAAATGGCTTAATAAATATTCGCGCATTTACACACAATGAAGGACATTCCTCTATGTAACTATCTGGGCTGTTGTACATGTAACTTACAGATTTCAGAGGTATCAAGTGAAGCTATGATCCTTGCAGTCATGAACAAAATTTTTGCAATTGTGTAAAGAAGCCTGAAAATTTCAGGACTTGAACAGGGTGTGAACCGTGACCTCGCGATACCAGTGCGACACTCTAACCAACTGAGCTATGAAGCCACTGATGCTGGGAGCTGGTCATTTGTGGGTTCCAATGTTCCCGTGAGGAACAATGAATCAATGAATCAACGATGAAATGATATATGAAATGGATCAGTATATGAACTGCGGATATGAAATCAAGTGAAGCTATGATCCTCGCAGTTATGAATGCAATTTTTGCAATTGCGCAAAGAAGCCTGAAAAATTCAGGACTTCAACGGGGTTTGATAGCTCAGTTGGTTAGAGAGTTGCACTGGTATTGCGAGGTCACAGGTTCCAACCCCGTTGAAGACCTGAATTTTTCATGCTTCTTTATGAAATTGCAAAAATTGCGTTCATAACTGCGAGGATCATAGCTTCACTTGATTTCATGTCCACATTTCATATACATGTACTGTATGATTCATTTCATATGTCATTTCATCGTTATTTCAGAGATGATACTTCAAAGTTTTGAACATGGACCATTATTCATCTAAAAGACAGTACAGTTGTTTCCAGTTAACACCACAATTCCTTGCAAGATTTTACAATGTTATAAAATTGATGACAATTAAGCTACACCTGGACCCGCCAAAATTTCTTGTATCGTTAAGTAACTGAATATTTTGTTACAACTTTAGTTGGCAGCTCGTTCAATTGGCGGCTCTTGGAATCTAAACAAAAATTGATAAAGCCTGATACATGTATAATAAACTGAGGCAATTAAAATATTTCGAGATGCACGGATGGTGTTACCCCTCTTTGAAACTAAGAATATTCTGATGGGCCATCTCTCTCAGCTACCAGTACTCCGGCTAGCAAATAAAAATAATGTCCTAGAAGGTATTTTGGCAGGAAAATGGTGACTCAATTCTTTTGTTTCCAACAAAAATAGTTGTTCTAAT
>NC_090870.1:46680101-46682601 GCF_036669935.1 Montipora foliosa
TTCAATAAAGATCTTACTCGATTCATGCAGAGCCTTTCTCGAGAAAGCCAAAATCGAGCAAGCAAAAGAAAGGCTCTGCTAGCTGGGTGACAGCTTCCCTGTGGAACACCGAAGCGCAAATCGAAGCTATGTAATTTAACCCCATCGAACAGAGTATGTTGGCTACGCCCCAACAAGTATGACGAAACCCACTCTGGAGCTCTCCCGCGTATACCAAAGCTTGTGCTCAGGCGTCTAAGCAAAATTCCATGATCTACCGTTTCGAATGCGGCACTTAAATCCAAGAGGACAAGTAGCGTAACGCGTTGCGAGTTCATGTTTAAAAGAATATCATTGGCGACCTTGACTAACGCTGTCTCCGTGATTGTAACAGCGGATAAAGACCTGACCGGGCTATGTGGTCATATATCTGATTAAATACAGCACGTTCTAAAAGCTTAGAGATGTAGGCTAAATTGCTCACGGGACGCAAGTTCTTAAACAGTGAGTCTACACCCAATTTCTTCAGCAAAGGTATAACCACAGCCACTTTCCAGTTTGCAGGAAAGATTCCAGAATCCAACGAGATGTTAATTATCTTCGTAATCACTGGGATAAGAGGCTTAATACAAGACTTTAGTAAAGGTGTGGGAATAGGATCGAGGCAGCAAGATGTAAATTTGGAGTTTGCAATAAGCCTGCACACATCCTCTTCAGAAAGTAGCGTAAATGTCTCTATAAATAATGGAGCTGGTAAATCGCTATTGGTGTCAGTATCATCCGCGACAGCTCACCGATCAAGCTCATCTCGCAGTCGAATAACTTTTTTCACAAAATACCTCCCCAAATCATTTGCAAGAGCTGATTTGTCAGCATAGTCTGAGAAATATAGTATATTCTTTTCCACTAAAAGGTCTTTCACAGCTCGAAATAGCTTTCCTTGATGATCAGCGTTTTGATCTATGAACTCGGCGAGAAAAGCTGATTTAGCTTCTTTAAGCAAATGCGTAACATCTTTTTTTTTTCTTTTAAATGATACCAGATCCGCGGCAGTCCCAGTAGACGACCTCCATCTCCTTTCGGCACGCCTACGCTCCCTCTTGGCTTCACGGATTTCATCCGAGTACCAAGGTACTTGGGGTCTAACTGTGACAGTTTGTAAGTACATCTTTCTGATTCTTTTTTGGTGCTTGTGTTTTAGCCTAAAACAAAACGTCACTAGGGAGATACGATGACGTTTATGTTCTTAGAGGCGGGGGAAAAAAACAGGCATAAGGAAATATGATGGGTATCTCCGGAGGATAAACTGAGTTTGGAGAAAATGACGTCAAAAGACGCTTGTTAACCCAGGTTAAAAGTATTGCTGCAGGGGAAACTCCTAACCTGCGGGATCTGTCGTTTCGTGATCCGGACTCCTTTCAATCTGGCCAACTCCAAACCCGAATTGGACTCTGGAAAAAAAAAATTGGACGGGTACGAACCTGCCAAGGATGTCCTTCAATGGTTGGAGCATGGGGTGGATGTTAGAAAATACTAGTGAGGGTTGGGAAATTAGTTTGGTTAAGGATGGGTATAAGGTTGGGGGCTTATTTTTGGTATGATTGTTTGGATTAGCCAGCGAATTCCACGGCGACTGCGGGGCGCAGTCTGGGGTGACTTTCCCATAACTAAATGCTAATGAGTATGCAAGGAGGATAATGAATATTCATACCTTATTAATATTCATTAGTCCTCATGCATAGTATATAAGCATGCCTTAATTATTCATAGTTGCCAGTTTTGCCTAACTTTGGTTGGAATCGTCCCACCCACCCACCCCTTCCTGCCTTCTCTATTAGCACCTTTCTTGTTTTCCCCAGCGAGCTTGCTCGTCTGGGGTAACTTTCCCATAACTAAATGCTAATGAGCATGCAAGGAAGATAATGAACTATCAAAAGTAGCGCGCGCAACACACCGGAAGTCTAGGCTCGGTGACCTATCTTGATTTTTGGCATGCACGTATCATTCACGATGGCACTTCAAATAAAAAGTTTCGGGGAAAGTTATCTAGTACAATTTTCTGTAAACTATAAAACGCCCTTTTTCGATGTATCTTAAATTCTACTGGATAACTTTTTGTCATACTCTCTAAGAAGTTAAAGAATTTAGGGAGATTTCCAACAAAAAAATAAAAACGGTAGGTCACCGACTTAATTTTTCAGATAATTTTCAAAAACTGAAATTTAGAGGGCCTCTTTGTGGACCTGGCGTGTTGCCATTAAAACCGATATGACGTCATAAGTTCCCTTAAAGTATTACCAAACAAGAGAGTTGCAAAGATATTTATAGTTTGCTTACACTATGAAATATCTTTCTTTGGTATCCATCGGGAGAAATGCCTATTGTTCTCAGGACATTTACTTACAGTTCAAGAAACTTCTTAGGACTGTCATATTGCTCGTTATTATTCATAGACACGCAAGAAGCACGCATTTCATTGGTTGCTATGTACGCGCGGCAATGCTTATTAGTATGTAGTAGG
>NC_090870.1:46687601-46690101 GCF_036669935.1 Montipora foliosa
GGTGAATTCGACAGTAAAATTCACTTGAAAAACCGATATCGCACTCATTGCTTCGTGATTCATGCGATATCGGTTTTTCGTGTAAAATTATATTAGCCCTCTTGTAAAAGGAGTGGTTCTACAAGTAACGCTGAAAACAACGACAGGACAGCCTCTGGGGACGGGAGCTACATCACTATTTCAACACTCTATCAAAGAGAATCATGCATGATCAGGAACGAGCCCTCGGACAACCGCCCACTTAGAAGCCTACTTCCCATGGTTCACTCCTCTTCCCAAGGAATATACAGACGTTTCCCCAGTACAACCATGCTAAACTGATCCTTCGTTTCCAAGTGCTACCGTCAAAGCATATGACTTGCACAGTTCAGTTATAGATCTGTCCGATGAGCAACATGGCCGGAGCCTGTGAAAGATGTACTGGACAACAACGATCAAGATGAAATCAAACAAAGTTGTATATCTTGGGCTGCATTTTATGCAAGTCGAAACTGCCGCCACAAAAATTCCGCCAGATATCTCTTGTTTACTGCCGCTGTTTCAAGAAGAGGCAAAATCCGTCGCCATAACACAATGAACACAGTTAAATCATGAGTAGAATTTCTTAATCCAGGGCAAACTCCAGTAATTACTTCTGACCAACCACTTTATGCAATTGCTAAAAAGATCCAGTGGCAATGGGCGGAAACACAAGGGAAACAAAAGAAATTTGTTGTTATTCTTGGAGGACTTCACATTGAGATGGCAGCATGGAGAACATTGGGAAATTTACTTGACGGAAGTAACGCAAGCTAATGTCGCATCTGGAACAACTGACTCTTTCCTGAAAACCACCCCTGTCTCAAGAACCAGATGTGCCCACCAAGTTACCGGTTGCAGTCTTCACATCTTAAGGTGTAGAACCCATGATGAGTATGGTAAAGGACGCTCAGAGAATGATACCAAACTAGAGTTCCACCACTGGCAAGATTACAAATCGTCCTCATGCCCGCAATTTAAATACTGGTCTGTGGTCTTGAAGATTCAACTGGAGATCGTACTGTTCGTACGATCACTGCGGTAGGGCAAATTTAGCCTCAAAAAAGGATCTATCAGAAATTTGCTTCCCTGACGTTTTTGCACTGGATAAAGTCAACTATGCTCGATGGCTGACAGTACACCTACATGACCAAATTCGGCTAGATCAGACTTGTCCTAGCGCGAAGCAGACGTTTGAATAGAGTTTCTCTGCGGCGGGTCTAAAACACGGGTCACAGGTCAGGTCACAGGTTTCAGGTCAGGTTTCAGGTCAGGTCACAGGTCAGGCCAGGTCAGGCCAGGTCAGGCCAGGTCAGGTGGCAGGTCAGGTCAGGTCAGGTCAGGTCAGGGCAATAGAAAGAATATTTTTCTGCCAGCGAAATTGACTATTTTCACCATCCCATAATGCAATATTATTTACATAAAAACAATACAAGTTATCACTCTTGGGACTGTATCATGCTTTAGTGAAATGAACATCCATCGTTTTAATGCAAATACTCCCCCCAACCCCCTCCCCAAATGACCTGTATTATAGGAAGGGTGAAAAAAGCGAATTACGAGAAATATAAATTAAATCACAGGCTCCCCAAGCTGAAAATACGTCGTGTATGCGACAGTTTGTGTATATAGAGAATTGTATGGGAAAATCACTGATCGTAAAAAAATTGTGTAAATTACTATGGCAACTATGTAAATAACTATGGCAACATGTGACCGGGCAGTCAACAACGGTCGTGTTGCCACCGTGCGGTCAAATTCAAATGGTCCAATCAGAGTTGAGGCTGAAACCATCTTGCGAGTTTCCGCTGTTGACTGCCCGGTCACAAGCCTCTGAGGAAAGCCGAAGAGGTGAATTTTCAGACAAAGTTTTCGTTCTTCACGAGTCTTTCGGCCGCCGAAACACACGTATTTGGAGTGAAATTTATTGGGCTTTACTGAACTGTTGTTTTTATTGCGATTCGGGACTTTTCCTATTGAGGAGAAAACGATTTGTGGAGTGAGGTCTGGCCAGCGATGGATGGAGTCGTCGGCCTTCCTATTATTTTAGTAACGGCCTTCCGGATAACTTCACTAAACGGCGTCAGAATGGCTCTAAACTCGGCAAAAGAGACAAGTTCGTCACACATTTGAGGTAGGAAAACTTTATTTCAAATGAGATAGTTATTTACACAATTTTTTTACGATCGGTGATTTTCCCATACAATTCTCTATATACACAAACTGTCGCATACACCACGTATTTTCAGCTTGGGGAGCCTGTGATTAAATAGATAAAATAAATTATGGCAGCATCCATAAGTCCTGTCATCACGAGATTTATCTTGTGAGCACATGGGTAAAAGCCACAGAAATGGAGGATAAGAGCGAAGCCGAGGACAACAAGGTAGGAAGCAATTTGCACGTGAAATTCGTTGTTTTCGTTCTGCTGGAACGGATTTAATCGCGTAGAGCCACTTTCTGAAGCTTAAAGTAAACAATG
>NC_090870.1:46707601-46717601 GCF_036669935.1 Montipora foliosa
GCTAGGTTGCAAAGGACGATGTAATTGTTTGAAAGCCAGCATGTCTTGCACAGCACTTTGTAAATAAGGACTTTAAGATAGTTGACCACGGTCGACTGCGACCTTTGGATGAGTGTCACGCAACGTAGGACACCCGTGAGAGGTCACCGTCGGACCTTTGAGACGGTGCGTTTTCCCGCGGTTCCTCGTTGTGGTGAAGAATTGTTGTCAATGATGTGCCAGTTTTTTTACAGAATTATTTTTGCACATTCTTGAGCATGGGTTTTTCTTGGCGTTGAAATTAATTCTATACGGCGAGTTGTGTTTGTTTTGTGGAATATGATAAGCTTACGAATTTGATGTACAGTATTTAGTCAACATGTCTCCTCATTTCATTCAGCTTGGTGGTGATCATGTCCAAACAAATCGCAGATGACAAGTAAGTAATGTTTTCCAAATTCTTGTTTTAGATTTAAAAAAGTTCTTAATATTCAAGGTTCACCATGAACTTGAAGATAGTTTACCGCAAAAACTTTGCAGGCGCTGTCTTGCGAAAGATGATTTTATCTCTTTCCTTGGTATTTTGAAAGCTTATTTTCTTTCATGTTATTCTTCCAGGTCGCCTTCAAAAGATGGCCGCAACAAGTAAGTTACTGTTTTATATATATATATATATATATATATATATATATATATATATATATAGTGAGTAAAAAGGAAGCGAGGACGGACAACTTCTGACGTTAAAAAGTTAAAAAATTAAAAATTTACTAAATTTACTAAATTTAGTAAATTTTTAATTTTTTAACTTTTTAACGTCAGAAGTTGTCCGTCCTCGCTTCCTTTTTACTCACTACAGTCGTTCATGTCGTGAGGTTTGGACTAGGAATCTTGCAGATCCTCCTGACGTGGTGACACCTTTGTTGGCCTGAGAGACTCACTAACACTTGTTATATATATATATATATATGTAGTGGAATTCTACCCTTCCATATCAGAGACACTACTCCAGCGTGCCCTTGACTTCGCAGCCAGTTATGTGACCATTTCAGATGATGATCGTCACATAATCTTACAAGCTAAACAATCCCTTCTTTTCAACAACGGAAACCCTTGGCAGAAGAGAAACACCGGCACGCTCTTCGATGTCACCATGGGTAGTTATGATGGAGCTGAAACGTGCGAATTAGTAGGGATCTACATGCTCTCGCAGCTTAAAGCAATTTCTCACGGCATGGAAATTGGGCTTTACAGAGATGACGGTTTAGCAGTAATCGACCAAACCCCACAAAAAATCGAAAAAATTAAAAAAGAAATATGCAAAGTGTTCGCAAAAAACAACCTACGCATTACTGTTGAGGCCAACAAAAAGGTTGTAAATTTCCTTGACGTAACATTAGACTTAACCACTGAGAAGTACAAGCCATATTCGAAGCCTGCAACTACTCCGCTCTATGTCCACAGCAAATCTAACCATCCCCCTTGCATAATAAAGAACATCCCTGAAGCAATTAACAAAAGATTATCTGAAATCTCATCAGACGAGGAAGCCTTCAAAGAGGCAGCACCGCCCTACCAAGAAGCGTTGCAGAAAAGCGGTTATTCACACACCCTCAAATTCACTCCACCACAGCAGTCACCAGAATCCACCACTTACAAGAGAAAGAGGCAAAGAAACATAATTTGGTTCAACCCACCATTTAGTAAAAATGTTCAAACCAATATAGGAAGAGAATTTCGAAATTTGATCGAGAGGTGCTTCCCACCGAACCATAAATTAAGAAAACTGTTTAACAAAAACAATCTTAAGCTAAGTTATAGTTGTTCACCAAACATAAAGCAGATCATCGATGGACACAGCAAAACCATCCTAAGCCAGAACATGCCACCTCCACAACAAACACCCACCAAACTCTGCAACTGCAGAGCGCCAGACAAATGCCCTTTGAAAGGACAATGCTTAGTCAAGGAAGTAGTGTATCAAGCCACCATCACGACCGCCGAAAGCACAGAGACGTACGTCGGCCTCACTGCCACTGAGTTCAAGACGAGATGGCGAAACCACCAAATGTCATTCAAAAACGAAAGTAAAAAGAATGACACCGAACTGAGCAAACATCTATGGCAGCTAAAAGATCAAAAGAAAGACTTCGCAATCTCCTGGAAAATTCTAGCCAAGGCCAAATCTTATAGCAACCTTACTAAACGATGTAATCTATGTAGTACCGAGAAATTCTATATTGTATATAAACCGGACATGGCGACGCTCAACAAACGTAATGAACTCGTATTGACTTGCAGGCACAAGCGAAATTTTATCCTTAGGTTCAATCGCATCCTCAACAACCAATCATAAATTTACAAATGCTTTTTTACTATTGTTTTTTCAAGTTTGAATCTTGTAACGATCACGCTACTGATGTATATAAACCCCAGCGATGCTACAGTGTACATGGAATTTAACTGATGAGTGGCCCAACTCCTTGTTGGTCTACGAAACAGACCTGTATTAAAGTCCATATGAAACTATATTGAGTAGAAAAACATTGTTATTACCGCTCCATTATTGTTGAGCACTATTCTGGATTTATCAGTGTGGAACTCACCTGAAGTTATATATATATATATATATAGGAATTTTTCGGCTAAAATGCCCTGAGGTTTATCGTAAAATTGAGTATTATTAAATGATATCTAAACTTAAACAAGATGTTGTAAGCTGAAAGTAATTCCAATCACTGTCAAAGAAAGGCACTAGCGTAGTTTGATTAACAGCACTTGGAATGTTTTATCATCTTCTGACTTCTATAGATTATTGTATCGTACATTGATTTACATTGACTGATGTTATTATAGAAATAGATTTATTAATTAGTCCCTGATGTAGTAAAGTAAAATTTTAGATGAGTTGATGTTTGAGTTCACAGGTGCACGTGTAAAAATTTTTTAAATTATTTATTTCAGTGGGACCTTTCGTTGGTCGCCAGAAAAAGACAAACTTCTCCTCAGAGAAGTTCGTTTTATTGAGCCTTACAAATTCAAGCACGGCACAAAGGAATCTGGTCAAGCCTGGAATGAGGTGGCTAATGGTGTAAACCAGCATGAAGGATTTAAAGTAATGCGCTGGGATCAGAGAAGTGTTAGAGACAGGTTCAATAAACTGCTAGGTGATTTCAAAGCAAAAGTGAGAAAAGAGGAGGGAGAGTCAGGGACAAATACAGAGCCATTCTCTGAAGCAGAAACTATTTTAGAAGAAATTGACGAACAAATGTTGTCTGCAAAGGTTGACTTGGCTTCAACTACAGCAAAAGACAGCGAACAGCAGAAAAATGAGAGAAAAAAGGCTATGGCAATAAGAGATGCAGCTATGAATACATGGGCAAAGTCTAAATGTGTTGCTGATTCTGATGAAGAAGAGAGTGCAAGTGAGAAACCAAGAGGCAGGAAAAGGAGGCGTGGCAGTGATGCCCTGCAGTACCTTGAGGCCAAATGTCAGGCTGATGCAGAAGTGAAAAAGCAAGAAGTAGCTCTTCGCCAGCAAGAATTGGCCTTACAACAGAAGCGACAGGAGCAATTTGAAGCCCAATTGCTTCATCAACAGCAGCACCTACAGCAACAAGCACTGCAACAACAACAGCAGTTTAATGTGCAACAACAGCAATGTCAACAAACACAAAATTTAATTGTTGCTTTATGGCCAAAAATGTCTAAAAACTAAAATATGGACTGAAGATTGGTGATTGAGCTGAGCTATTTGTTTGTTGTAAAGTACAGCAATTGCTTGGGACGTTTCAGGCTCTTGAAATATGCTTTGTAACCCACATTATTCTATGGTTTATTGCTTAATTATCATATTTTTTCTTGTGATCAAAACCGTTCTTTCTGTTTTATAGCTTCAAATCATATAATACCTCATTTCTTTTGCACGGTAACAAACTTTCAATCATTTGTTCTTATTTACAATCCTTTTTATACAGCTACTTGTAAAACAGTTGTACAACATCAGTGGAACACTTGCTGCTTTTGTGGGAACTTTTAATCTATGCAAATGCTCAACTTTGTCTGATGCTTTTTTGCTAATGGCTTTTAGTTAAACAGAAATAATTTATTTTTTGTTCTTGATGTTCTTTATATCAGTGTTGATGATGTTTACCATGGTGGTCAGTAACTTGAACTTATATTGTTTGGCAGAACTGGATAATGTAATTCGAATTATTGAGTTTGACTGTGACCAGTTCGTAATAAAGTTGTTACACATGGCATAAATGGATACTATGGCATCTGAATGTCTAACGTCACGGCCTGCATGCATAATTAATGCCTATTACAACAAACAACGATATTGAGGGCCTCCCAAGGGTCTCGGGGAACAAGGCCTGACATGATCATTTCTTTCAAGGGAACAAGCGATATTTTGGGCATTAATTTGAGGGAACAAAGGATATCTCTACTATTAAAGGGAACCTTGGCAAAAGAATTTTGGGAACAATGGAATTTATTTACTAATGGGGAACAAGGGAGAAAAAGTGAAATTTTCAAGGGAACATGCTAACCCCCTTCCCTCCCCCCCTCTTCCCTGGGATGCCCCTCAATAATGAACGCAGAATCCATGGGCAAGGTCAGCTTAAGCTACAGTTCTGTTAACAAACTATTACACCAAATAGTCTTGAACGGTTGGGGGATCAAGTTGAAAGAATGTTGATACTGTGTTACCATAAAGACAGGTAAGAAAGTTCCTGAAACGTGCAGCAACTATATAATGCTTTCCAATTGCACTTAATCCTAGCTTTAAGTTTTTCTTAAAATCTAAAAACTTGAAGGAATTCAAAACATCACCAAATAGCCATTCAACGGACACCCTAACAGAACTCATTGCTTTGTTAAGAGCTTCCATGTTTTTCGTAAATACTGGGACCCCTCCAATCGGTAGGGGGCCATTAAGTGACGACGAAGGGGGTAGGCGGGGTCTCCATAGAGACACAGAACGTCCCCTGTTGGGCTGAAAGCTACTATTTGAGGGCTATTTAGCAGGTCAGAGTCTTTAAGCATTCCTGCATCGTGACCTCTACCCTCAACTGGACCGTAAAGATTTGCTATCAGGCTATTTGGTAACGCCACTGATTGAAATTTTAGCGCGTGAACACGCTTGTGCCCATTGTAGACTATGCGCTGGTTTTCTCCAGGGCGGCATATAGGGCGAACCGTACCATCAATGAAACCATAACAATTACTGAGGGGACTTCCTTGCCTAGCGATTGCCTTCGAGTATTCTTGAAGATTAGCTGGGGAGACAAATCACTGATTCCAAGAGGTTAAACTAAATCCATGCACGTTGTAGATCCAGTAAAGTACCGTGTTTGTGATCATACACAGCTCTGGTATTGGGCGAGCAAATGTCGAAATTAAATCGAAATATCGACATGGGTAAGCTAATCGTTTCAGCATTAAGCAAATCCCTTCCATTCTGCTGCACACTGTTCCTTGTGGGCACTTGAAAGTTGCCGGAAGCATTCAGTAGAATCGGAAGATCGTCTTTGGCCACTCTAAAGTGGGCTTCACACTCGCACGAATTAAATGAATCCAAACAAAATGGATCAAAATCCCAGTATGGATACGAGGGATTAACGGGCTCGTAATAATCTTCATCATCTAAAAAGCCATCGCCATAAGCCATTAAAAGAGCGTTTCTAACATCTTCGAAAGACATCTGATCTAACTGCTTCCCTGGACGTTCTCTTTTAATAACAACATTAAACTTTATCTTAAAAATAAAAAGAAATGGCATACCTACCGTCTTCCGTCACTTAGTGAAATCTTAAATGACAACACGCGTCAAATTTTCGCGCCCTTTTCCGTACTCGACCCAGTCTACTGAATACGCATCCAACCGTCGGAGTCGACCGTATTCGACTATCTTAAAGTCCCTAATGCGATGGGGAATGCGAGGGAGAGGATTAATAGGTATGTACTACCCCCTCCCCCCGTTATGCCTCTTCACTTCTGTGATCAGATGATCTTCGTCAGGATATCATGCCCTGTATAGTTTTGCCATTTGACTCAACTTTTCACTTTTTCCTTGAATTACAGCAGTTTCTTTAAAAAAGAAAGCTACTCCACCCCCCTCAGTACATAATCACCACCCCCTGGCTGGAGTCCACATATAATATTGTTCAACAACTTAAATACTATCAAGATGCCAAATTTGGTGCTTTTACCCTCGGTACATAATCACCACCCCCTGGGTGGAGTCCACAAATAATATTGTTCAACAACTTAAATACTATCACCATGCCAAAGAAAGCTACTCCACCCCCCTCAGTACATAATCACCACCACCTGGCTGGAGTCCACATATAATATTGTTCAACAACTTAAATACTATCACCATGCCAAATTTGGTACTTTTACCTCAAAGTGCGTGCTCAATTCCGGATCGAGTGGTCCGGGTTCGCGTCCTGGCAGGGGACATTGTCTTCTTGGGCAGGACACTTTACTCCCACGGTGCCTCTCTCCAGCTAGGTGTATAAAAGGGGTACCGACGAAATGCTGGGGGTAACCCTGCGATGGAGTAGCATCCCATCCAGGGGGCAGTAGAAATACTCCTAGTCGCTTCATGCTAATGAAACCAGAGATAAGTGCCGGCCTGACTGGGCCTTCTGGCTCGTAAACAGAGACTTTACTTTACTTTTACCTCAAAGTGCACAATTTTCACCATATGGCAGGAATAAAAATAGTGCCGCTCGATTGATCTGTGGCACTGCGAGAAGGCTCTCCGAGAGACTGGGGTTGGGGGTAGACGGAGGGCCTGCCGCATGGCTATCGCGTCCAGATTTTGGACGGAAAATACTGATTGGCTGAAATCAATCACTTGGTGACGTCACCATTGACAAGCTCTGATAACAAGAAATGCGTATTTGAAATCGTAGAATGTTGCAATTTTACCGTAACTTTAACAGTTAAAGGTCGAGGAACGCGATGCAATGACTTCCCTGCTGGAAGAAAAGGAAGCTCTAGTTCCTATTATCCACAGAATTCGGGAAAAGTTTTATTTTCTAACTGTTTCTCGTAGCGGCCAAAATACAACAAGGGCGACATCATGTCACCGAGTTAGTTTCCTGTCCTCTACACAGCATTATTGCTGATCACATTTGGCCAGAAACTTGGGCGTTTCGGCTGCCTCAGTTGCTGATTTAACGTTAGAGGAACTCTGCACGATTTCCGGCAAGTATTTGGTTAAGCTGAAAGGGCCGCTCGACACGGAAATGATTGCTCGATCCCCTGGTAACTTCGCAATACTTCAATACAGGCTAATACAGGCTAATACAGGCCAATACGCTTGAGAACAAAATATTCAAATTTTCAAATCACATAAATTGATTTAGTAAAATACATATCTGTAATCACAAATACTCGATAAGCCTTTGAAACAAAACAGTGTAGGTTTTAGAATATCTCTTGCATCTGTCTGGTATAAAAGTGTGATGTAGTAGTTGTAATGTCTGTATTTTCATTTAAATAAATAAAGACATAAATAAAGACATAAATAAATAAATAAATAAATAAATAAATAAACAACTCCGCTTCGCATAACCAAAATTTGGCAGCAGTTGTGGTCGACGAGTCTCACACAGTGGAGATGTGATCAGGGAATAGAGATTTCTCTATTACAATTTATGTCGTTTTTTGCAATTCATGCCCTTGTGACGTTTAAGGATTAATTTCACTTGTATTTTCAAAGTTTTCCATTTTTTTGCTCGTCGCGTCACGACTCGGGTAATTTTGTGAAAATATTGAAAATACGCGTTAAAATAGTTAATTGCCCTCAGGCCCATGCGATTAGATATACAAATAAACCCGAAAATGAGCTTTTTTACGGGATTTGTGAAAATAGCAAATTGTGGACAACTACTAAAACTTATTTGCACATATTCTTTGATTGCATTCACGTGATAAGACGGCCATGTTGGTGCCAAAACAATAGAAAAATGTAGCTCAAGTTTTGCACAATATTATGTCAAATTCCCAAAAGACCTTTTCGCTATTGTTCTTTCCACCAACATGGTCGTCGTGACGTCAGGTGCCAACTGTTGAATAGGGACTTATCCACCGGGCTGAACAACCTGACTGAACAACCTGGGCCAGAAAATTAAGGGCGTCTGTACGTGTAAGAATTAAGTCCTCTTATAGAACACAGCCAGTGTATAGATGAATTACCAGGTTTGCATATTTCGCCAGTGGCTGATGGCTATCGTTTTTGACATAGTTAATCGAGGGACTTGTTATGAAACCTTAGACCTTTCAAAATCAAGAGCAATGTTGTCGCGACGATGTTGAATTCACCATGACGCTGCATAATCTTTTATTTTCGCTTCGAACCGGTTTGCAAATTAGTTGCGCATAATTTAATCAAAGGATTTAATTGGTTATCTTCTCGAAAAAAGGCGTGTTTTGTGCAGGGTTAGGGCCACAAATAAGGACAAAAACATGAAACAACAAGATCTTTCAGAACTGAAAACTGCGCTTTGAAAATTTATCTGTTTTCTTACCACTATAGTCGCAACGTAGCACACATTCCAAAGCAGTCTTTGTTGATTCACTATGACTATAGACACAAAATCACCTGATCAATCTGTAGCACAACAACTGACAACAAAGGCTGCACACGAACTTATTGCACTATCACTTATAGCCGAGGTGAAATCTCGGAGGAATCCAATGACGTAACGGTCTTAATTAATCTGGAACTGTCATCGGGATATCTATGAGTATGAACGATACGATAATAACACTTTTAACAACTTACAGCTTTCCTAAAAGTCGCGATTAAATTTAATTGTTTTTTTACACGAGTAAAGGCCTAGCAAAGTAGTCACACGCGTCACTTAATTTAAGAATGTGTTATCCACGGCTATCTTTAGTACGGTGGTTATTTCCCCACCAATGAAAGTTGAAACGTCGACACATTCCATGGATGACATAATGACCTTTTATGTATTCAATACTTGCTTCGAATCAACCGCTTAAATAACACAAAATGGCAATATACTTTGTACTAAATAAAAAGTGGAACATTCATAAAATTTTAAGTACATTTAATAACGTTTTAACAGCTTTTGGCGAATACCGGTAAACATCATAAGTTGCGTGATTCGAAGTGCCACTGACTATATGTCTAAATAGAAATTTGGGTCTGCTCACTGACAAAACTAAATTTTATCTGTTTTCTTACCTCTATAGTCGCAACGTAGTACACATTCCAAAGCAGTCCTTGTTGATTCACTGATGACTCTAGAACCAAAATTACTTGATTAATCTGTAGCACAACAAACTGACAACAACGACTACACACGGAGTTATTGCACTATTACTTATAGCCGTTGTCAAATCTCCGATTGCACCATCAGTCGTAGCCGTTGTCAAATCTCCGATGACGTAATAGTCTTAGCTTTCTTTCTTAAAAGTCACGATTACATGTTTCAATAAGACACAAAAAAATATATATTTTGTAAATAAAGAGCGGACTATACTCATAAAATTTTAAGTGCATTAACGTTTTAACAGCTTTTTGGCGAATAAACATCCTAAGTTGCGTGACTGAAGTCCCACTGTCTATGTGGCCGAGTGTAAGTCTGGTTCAGCTCGCCGGCAAAACGAAAAAAACAAGAAGATCTTTCAGATCTTAAAACCGCGCTTTGAAAATTTATCTGTTTTTTTTACCACTATATAGTCGCAACGTAGTACACATTCCAAAGCAGTCTTTGTTGATTCACTATGACTATAGACACAAAATCACCTGATCAATCTGTAGCACAACAACTGACAACAACGAATGCACACGAAGTTATTGCAATATCAGTAAGAGCCGAGGTGAAATTTCCGAGGAATCTCCGATGACGTAATGGTCTTAATTAATCTGGAACTGTCATCAGGATATCTATGGGTATAAACGATACGATAATAACACTTTTAACAACTTACAGCTTTCTTTCCTAAAAGTCGCGATTACATTTAATTGGTTTTT
>NC_090870.1:46730101-46767601 GCF_036669935.1 Montipora foliosa
TGACCACACCACGGGCTCAAGCTTAAGCTCATCGAGGTCAGCTTTTTTTTAAGTTGACCGCTGACCAGGTACGTGTTTTCGATTGGATTGCAGGCTCAACCTACGTTAACTCACCTGAACATAAGCGAGGCTTCATTTTTCTCGCGCTTTCTGTGGCTCGACGCGGCTTCACGGCCATACTATATATCAACGAAAGTTCTTACACAGTCAACCTTTTCGTGTTCAGGTGGAAAACGGTTTGGAAGATGTTTTCTTTCTGCATTTTTCGCTGGTGTCAATCCAGTTTGACATATCATGATATCTGTGGTCCACACTGGTGGCTACGCAGTTATTCAAGTCAAGCACCGGCGGGATGTAAACTTAAGGCTGAGTGTTTATTTCTAATTTGCTTAGAGCCGCTTTTTTCTCTGTATTGCAATTTTTGGCATATCTTTAGAAGCTCTGATAAGGTTACATGATGCCTGGAGGACCAATGTCTAGAACAGAAACGAAAGGACTGAGCGAAAGAGAACGATAACAACAAAACAAAATACCAGTAATAGCTCATACTTAGCACACAAATTCTTTCCTTGGGCAGTAAACCGTTTGTTATTTTTACGGATGCGTTATTTAAAGTGGATGCGAATTTTTAGAAGGTGGTTTAATCGGTTCTTCCTTTGTTCAGGAATAAAAATCGAATTTTTATTGTCAACTGGAATTAAATAACAATTATCTGTACTCTTTTGGACATAAAGAAAAAGGTGATTTGTTTGTTTGTTTGTTTTCCTCTAAAATGCGAGCGAACAAGTGCTTTTTAATCCGTTTGCCCAACTGGTTTTCGTTGTGCCTCGACAGTGACGAGAAAATTTTGCCCTTATGTTATAAACACGTATTCGCAATGAGTTCTCGTAAAATCTCAGTAGTTTGGGTTTTCAGGAGTTTGTGTAAAGCACCCAAAGTGTTGGAGCAGATCGTGTTTGAAGTTCGTCCTTGCTTGGTTGCATTGCCGTATTTTGCCCATACTTGTACCAAGCCAACCTGGCGTGTTTCAATGAAATACATCAAAATGTGAATGATCTTGTTTTCAGAGATAAAGTAGAATAAAGTACATCAGTAAAACTTTTCTTTGACCTTGAACTGACAAAGTTGTTTTTATGGCTTCTAATTTTAGCATGATTCCTATTCGCTGGCTATCAACAGTTGACTCTGAAAAGGCTTTTTTACCTTCTCCATTTGCTCACTGAGGGTGTGCTTGTTTTCTTTTAAAACTCATTCGGTTCAAGAAAAAATTATTGCCAAACTGGTGAATTGCAAAGTAAATTTCACTGGAAAAACCGATTTCGCACTCATCGCTTCGTGATTCATGCGATATCGGTTTTTAGCGTAAGATTTGCCGTGGAATTCACTCGTTAGGCAATAAATTTTTCTACTGATAGAGGAAAGCAAAGAAAATGATTTAATTATTAAAGCAGCAACCGGAAACATGAAAACGCGGACAATTCGAAACCTTTTATTTCCACAAACCGTACAGGCAGTAAGAATAAATAACCAGGGAGCTCCGCTTGTAGGCTTGGCTAAATCTATATATTAATGATAATAATTGATTCCTAAGCTATAGGTTAAGATAAATGACCTCTTAGGAAAAAATCCTTGATAGGCTATACAAGAGGCCATCTACAGGACGCAATATTCAGTTTGGGTTTCAAAAACTTCTGTTGATAAATCGTAAACACTGCTCGTAGTTTTAGGTCTCGCTGTCCTTCAAGTTCGTTCCTTTTCCTTGAAATTGAACTGGATGAACAAGGGTAAAGGCTTTTCGGGTGCATATCATGTTTGGTGTACAATGCCCGTCCTTAAAAATTCTAATATATTCGCCTGAGTGGCCCTACCCACCTTGAACTGATGCACCCCGAATTTTGGCTAGAGTTGAGTCGAGGTGAAGGTAGTGTTTATTGCGAGAGTAAAATTAAAAGGACTCGTAAGTGATATTTATCGATTGCATTCTGAACATTGAACAGACAAGTAAGGGGACACTTTATGACGCTTGTAAAATGCCTCCTGTATCAAGTTAACTTCATTTCTCAGGGAACATATGGAAAATACCAGAAGCACGCGTGACTTTTCAAGTTGAGCTTTATTTCTAGCATCTACTAAGTATACACCTGTCTACTTATGAAATGAAACCCATTGTTTTAATACTGGAGGAACCAAATTTCGTATCCTCACAGACTAAAAATCGTAAAATGGCCTCAGTATAAAGCCAGGTAACATAGGTTTACAAAAATATTTTAGAGGCGTTAAAAGCAATGTACCGACGTGAAACATTTCATCTTTAGGGTTAAAGGCGACTTAAACTGGCCTTTAAATCTGTCAGGACTAACTCAATAAGCTAATACGGAACGAAGGTTGTAAAAAAAACCCTTTATCACGAGGCATCCATTTTTAAATTGATTCGTCATGTTCGGTGGTAACAGACACCATGAGAAAGTATACTCTTCCCAGTCAGCTAGTATGTTTAATTTGCAACGGCCTGTAAGAATATTTTACTTAACGTAACAAGAGACCTTCCCATTTTACGCCTTCTCTTCATAAGTCCAGGTCCAATAAGTCTTTAGTCTCCGAGTTTTCGGCACCTAGCTGTAGAACCTCTTCCAGCTCAGCTTCTTGGATAGCAAACGGCAGATCTTTCCACTTTTTGAAGATCCTCCGGCGGCAATCACCTTTGTCATCTTTCGGGAATTCCACTACAAAGCTGCTGATCTTGATGCACAGCCATTCAAAGGAACAAATGAGAGCAGTGACCCCCCAGTCTTCATGGCATTCCTTGCAGAAAATTTTCTTATTCATTTCGATACCATCGATTGACTTTGGATTAGGATGTTCTCCAATGTCCACCTTTGCAATAAAGGAACAAAAAGACAGATTTCAGATGCGACGAATTTTAAAAAGATGACCTGAAATGCAATTTTCGATTAATGTTCCCAATGGATAAAACTACCTGGCAATGACCTCACTGGAGTGTTTCTTCCAACTCGTGTATTTAACAATCAACGACCAATGACATATAGCGTTCTGTGGTCCTGAGACCCTTTTTTATGAAACATTTATCCCCCTTTACTTAAATATAAAGACTTCAACACAGAGTCCGTTTTTCTTACAACTTACTTTATTTGGCAAGTCTTTAAAACATTGCTTAAGTGTTAAGCAGTCTTTGACAGTTAGCTACGCGCGTTTTCAATGGCGTTACTTCACCTTATTGTCGCGACAGTCACGGTTTATGATAACATGGTGACTTCCTTTAATGCGACGGACATCGTGTGCCTGGCATACAAACTCTTTGCACTTTCGACAGAGGAAGTTCACGTCATCTGGTAAAAATACTGCCTTCTGACTGGCACGCACCAGCTTCTTGAGAGAGCGATCCTGGATAATCTTTCGTTGAACCTCCTTGACCTGGAACAGTGAACGTACAAATAACTCAAGGAAACGAGATTGAGGAACTGTATTGCACAAGAATACGACCTATAATATCGTAGGCTCACAAACAAGCAACTTGAAGAAGCTCTTGAACAGTTCCATCAGACTCGTAAGTTCTGTTGTTTCAGGAAATCACAGCTCGTCACCTTATTTGTTACTCAAACTCTTGCAATCGCTTCTCCATGAAATGATACCTTCACAGGGAACTACAAGGCATCACTGCATTGACGTTTCTATATCAGGCATACATACTGTCTTAATGAACACCGTTGGCTCCATGTTCTGTACTAGGTTGAGAGCATCGTTCATCAAGCTTTCTCGAAAGATGTTAGTGTGATCCCTTTTCTTAGCTCCCGAATGACCCACCAGCACCGTGTATTTGCCATCTTTTGCTCTGTTGAACAGATTGAACAATCAATGTACAATGGAATGGTGCACCGTTTAGTAGTCCAGTTCCAAAATAATTATTTGCTTTCTTTGCTTTTACTTCAAAGAGGTGTGAAAATATTTTGAAATGAGATACACCAGTCAAACCTGTAAGTAATACCACGACTATAGGAACTGCGCAAGAATTTGGAATTTGTCAATGGGGCCCGGGTTGAAGTCAACTACAATGTTTTTTTTTTTAATTTTCTACTTTGTTGGTAGAGGACAAATTACTCGCAATCGTCGGTTTTCTTTTTGCCTAATTAAATTTAGCTTTTGATTTATTTGTGCTTATTTAATTTAATGGCACCCTTAGTAGTAACTTCTCCATTTATGAACCACTTGACAAAAAAGTGAACTTGTTATCATCATTAGCAGTGTACAGTATAACTGTAACGAACATTCCACTGATGAAGGGCTCAGTCCCGAAACGTCTGGACATATGTTAAGATTTTGGCACTTTTAGCAACATTCTCAACTTTTATTTTCTTATTGTAGTAACAAGTGCCACGCAGCATACGAAGTTTTTAACTTCTTTCATTTTACACTATAACTGACCTACCTGACACGTCCCCTGGACTGCACAGAGGAGATCTCATTACCCATCATGTCATAACGGATGACATAGTTACAGCCACTGATGTCCAACCCTTCTTCAGCCACGCTGGTCGCCAAGAGAAGATTCTTTTCTCCTGTTTTGAATCGCTTGATAACTTCTTCCTGTTCTTTCTGAGTCATCCCGACTGAAACGCAATTGATATTTAAATCGGATAAGTGCTTCACGGTGGTGTTTTCTTAGGGAATAATCATGAAGACGTCTCGTTAGGAATGTCCTTCGTATCACTGAACAATGAGCGATCAACCAAAATCACTGACATAAAAAGTAAAGTATAACAGATTGAAATCGTCGATAGTGTAAAGTTACATTTCGCGCGCGGGATTTTCAAATGTCAGTATCTCTGATGGGATTAAAACGTTTTGTAAATTTAGAGCCCGACAGCTCAGCTGGTAGAGCTGGTGGACAGAGCAGTCTCTTAGTCATAGATTGGAATTTGAGCTTAAATATTTTCAGCGAAGATGATCGCTCTTACACACTCATAAAAACGTGAAAACACGAGTTTCCATAACCAGACGAGTTTTTTAGTTCCGGGTTCAACGCAAAAGGCTATTTCGTGCCTAAATTATAATTGTCACGAATAGTTGATCTAATTTGTGTAGGTAATCACATGATTTCGAGTGCAATTTGGAATAAATAAGCACGAGTAAATTTTTTCAAAGACGACCAAAATTGCTCGAGCCCGTAGGGAGAGTGCAAGTTGTAGTCTTTGTAAAAATTATTTATTCCAAATTGCACGAGTAATAAATTCATGTGATTACTTATTAATAATATACATGAAAAAAAAATTAAGATGGTTAAGCATAAGAAACGCACGCGTATCACGCAATCAGGGGAAATTTGCGCCATAAATTGCGCCATTCAAGGCCGGCGCTTGATTCGAAATAAAAATATTCCATTGGTTCTGGCGAAACCCTATTGTTTATTAGCCAATCATAATCGAGAATTTCGACGTGTAATTTGCACTGGTATTACACTTTTTGCACTGGCATACTTCACTTAAATTTGCACTGTGGTACACTCGAACTGCTCTGCTTTCAGCCAATCAGAATCAAGTAATTTTTTTCATGTATATTATTATGCTACGCAATACTTAGTCATGCGCCTATCGTTTTGTTTGTACAAAACTGCTGTATTTCTTCCTCATTTACCGGCTTTATATCGCTATCAAATTACTTGTATATATCTACAGGCACGTGTGATTTCTAGAAAAGTGATTAGGTTAGGTATGATAAAGAAGTTAAATCGATTTTACCAGTACGTCTTTTGCGAGTTTATTACAATAATATCTCCTGAACTTACTGTTTCCATCTCCGCTACCAACAAGATGTTCGGGCCTGAGGACAGCGTTTAGTTCCTCGGTTTCCTTGATCCAGTCTAATAAGGCTTCAGTAGACTCGCGAGTTCTGGTGAATAAAATGCCTTTAGGACCTTCCCACTCCGGATGGTGGGCTCCCTGTTCATCTAGAGCCTTGTCCTCTTCTGCACCGCCAGATGAAGTGCTCTTGTTGGTCTCGGATCCTTGTTCGTTCACTTCTTCCATCACAGTATCTACTTCGTTTTGAGCTCCAGATTGTTCGCTGGCAGCGTATTCCAGTTCACCAGCACCATCAATTGTCTGACCGACCTCTTCGGTGCTCGTGCCGTCTTGTGTCTTCGAAGCGTGACCGCTGACGTCCTCAGGAGGCATCTTCCCCGCTTTATCTGATGACGTATCTTTCTTTGAAACGTCACCTTCGCGGCCTCTTTCAGTCTCCTTTACTACGGCACTCGCTTCGTTTTCACTGCCGATGCCCTCTTCCTCCTTTTCTCCATCGTTCTTCAGCAACTCATTCCCAGCGTCACGTTCCTTTGTTTTCTCGTCAGCACAATCTTCCCTTCGCCCATGTCCACCGTTACCTTCACCACTGCTTTTGCCGGATTGATTTTCCTTATGTTGTGGGCTTTGGACGTCTGTGTAGTTTTTCAAAATCAATTCTTTGAGTTTAAGCAATCGCGGATTTTGAGGCTCGCCATATTTTTCGATGTGTTCGTCCAGCACTTTCATTGCCTTGTGGAAAAGCTGTTTCAATTTCTTGTCAGTTTCTGTAAACTTGTCTGTATCTAACGCTTCAAAGTATTTTGTGAGGTACTTCCTGGCGTTCTTCATACGTGTGTTTGCATTCAAGGTCAACGCGACGTGGTACTCTCTGAGATGTTCTGTGTAGGTCACTAAGTATCTATCCCCTTCCGCCACTGAATCTTTGTAGAGTTCCTCCACCCATTGTCTATACTGCTGACCACCCTTATCTAAGTGCGGAGCCTTGCAACTATTTCGTTCAAACTTCTTTACCTGAGCCTCAATGTTCCCCATGACCTTTTCCAAGGAAAGAACTGAAATTATTATTGAATTTTGCAACATATAAACCAGGATATCATTTGTAAAGTAAGGCTACTTTTCCATTAAAAAAAAATCAGAATTTCAAGTAATCATACACAAAGTTTTAAGACGTGCTTCAAACTCTTTCTTGGTTCTTCTCTACCTATTTTAGACAACACACAACTTGGTAGATGCACACAAATAAATGAAATCCGTAGGGTTTAGAACAGTTCTCCGAAACACATGACCAAGAGTGAGGAAAAGATGCCTTGAATTTTTATCCACAAAACTTAATCCAAAAAGTTTTTTCATAAAGGACACTTAAAATTCTTTCCGTTCCCAGAAAGTCCATCTGCTGATTTTTTAATCGTTACTGCAAAATCCATGCCCTTCTTGCTTTCTGAAATTTCATCTCCTTCAGTAGTAAATCATTGGTCCTATGATTATGCACGACATTTTCAGTAAGCGAATAGATGGAATGTCTGTGTAATTAAGTGGTTTCGTTGTCTCTTTTGTATATTGGGAACTGTCAATTTCTCAAATTTCGAACTCTTTGCATTGATGAAAGAAAACACGTATTTTTCCCATACCTCACGGGCAATACCATGCAACTCAACTTTCGACCCCTGTTAGAACTGAGATGCATAGCTCTCCCATTGATCTCATTCAGAACAAATAATTACCTTAGAGATGATCTTCTCGAATGGATCCTGCTCATCTTTGGGCACAAAATGTGCTTCTCTCGAAGGGATGTTGACATAATTTTCGAGTTCCTCCCGATTTTCCTTCACCGTTGAAATGGCCGCGGCGTCCAAGTTTGCAGAAACAAGAATAATGTGCTCTTTTGCCTTCTCCCGACTATTAGCTTTACCTGTACCAAGGGAAGCTGTCAGCCCGACAATCTGCCGAGAAACACGGTAGATAAGTAAATTTATTAAAAACTGAACTACGGATATCAGATTCCAAACATTTTCATTGGATCGCTGGACACAGGCTATCAGTTCATATACCTGCTGTACCTAATATTGTGAAGGAACGCGTCAACAGTAAAGCGAACTAAAAACAAAAGCCGTTTTGGACCGGAATTGACCGAGGCAGATAATTAAAATCAACATGGAAGAGTTGTTGTTCGTGGAGTTTTTAACAATATCTGGTTTTTCTACCTGAGGGAGTCGGTGCTGATGTCCAGCTTGAGACTTTAAGGCTAAATACGTCTCCATGATACTGTTGTACGGATGCTCTTTGTGAGCATGATGGCATTCATCAAATAACAACAGACTGATGTCTTTCAGGTCCACTCGATTCCCTCTTTCTTCAGCTTTCAGCGCGTTTACCAGAATCTGAGCGGTCATCACTACCACATCGTTATTCTGAAGAAGAAATTTGAGCGGGATCTCCGCACAATTCGACCCTGAAATTTCTCCTACTGAGTATTTGTCTCCTAGGAAAGCTTCAAATCGCTCTTTTTGCTGAAAAACAAGGTTCACTGTGCTGACAATGAACACAACCCTTGGTTGCTCCTTGCTGGCTTTCATTGTTCCTGTTGGATAGAATAAATTTAAAAGAGACTGAGTAACCAAGATGAACACAGTTTTAATTTTTGGGTTGGCGGCAAAACAAAACACAACGGCGATTAAGTAGAAACACTAGACCCCGGACTTAAAGTAAACAATCGACAAGCATAACCAATCAGCCAGAGATTCAAAGAGGGGGCACAGAAGCAAAGATGAATGCGTTCCTTTTCTTTATAAGAACCCTTTTTGTAGGAGCCTTCAGATTACCCAGAATTTTAATTTACGAACACATACCCAGGCTGAGAGTCAGTCACATGTTAGAGGGAGCTCTTGACACGCAACAATTACAACCAAACATCCTTTTATTTTCGTCTACGTATTAGGATCAACCAACCTATCTTATTGGTCGCAGTCCTTTCCGTACAGTGCTTTATTCTACATTTCTCCCACCTTAAAAATAATGTTGTCCTCATAAACAAGTAAACGATAGTCTTTTATAACAGTTCCTTGTACTCCTGTTTCTCGTTCTGAAGTGAACTGTAGGATCCTGGTTGATCAGGCCAGAATAACAAGATATGTTCACTTAAACGTCACTCATTCTATTCGCTACCGCAACACGGTCCATTACGATTACTAACAAAACTTAACTTCCTTATACAAAGAACTTCTGAAATAGAGAAAAAAAATTCTCCTAGTAGGACGAGATTACACCTCTTTGCACGGGCTAAATGTCATAGAGAAGCATACTGAAATAAATGTTTATCAATGATATCTAACTTGAACGTGGCAGACGTTCGTGGCACACGTTCAGATCCTTTTCAACTGAGTTTCTAAGGGTTTGCTTCTAAACATCAACCTCACATTGAATACATCGGCTGAAATGGTACTAATAGGGGTACAAAATAGCTGTAGGGCTGCAACGCAGGGTACATCAACCATGGTAGTGGCAAGTGTTGACACAACTGTTGCGGGTACGACACTGTGATGCCTTGAATCGCTGTTGTGAATCTCCGTTGAAAGGATGGTTGTCCCATTGCATCATAGGTCATCCTTAGAGGTGGTCTACTCAAACGCTGGGATTCTCTTAAAGGTAAGTTATCTGCAGCCTCATCGTCTGTCACATTGGCACGTTGCTCTACGTTTCCTACTTCCTCCGTGGAGTCGTGCTCATTACCTTGACAGGGTTCCTCTTCAGTTCCGGTGCCAATGTCCCTTTCAACTAAGTCTGGAGAAATATGTTCAGCCTGGCAATGTTTAGATGCATACAATTCTTGGAGTTGACAAGGCGTCAAACTGCTAATGTCCTCATCTGTAGCTATACTGGTTTCCTCTCGGGAAGCTTCTTGCTTGTTAGCTCTCTTGGATATAGCGTGGCGGTTTTTCAAAGGTGTAAGTTGTGTTTCAGCAGGTAAGTAGGAACATGGTAGTAGCATATTGCGATGCAAAACACGTGATTCCAGTTTCTGGTTTAACTTCACAGACAGGCATATCCTTCCTTTTCTGCGTTAGAACATAGATTTCTTGCTCCCAGTAAGGTCGCAACTTTCCAGGGCCACCACCTTGAGTCATATTCCTTACAAGCACTCGATCTCCTTCACACAGCGCGGTATCATGCTTCACTTCCTGGTCGTACTGCTGCTTTCCCAAGAGTGCACTCTTTTTTGCATGAGCGGAGGCCAAGTCGTAAGCTTCTTTCATAGCTCGGCGCCAATTTCTGACATACTCAGGGTACGCAGAATATCCTACTGGAGGTTTCAAGCCAAACATGATGTCGATGGGTAGCTTTGGGGCTCTGCCAAACATTAGGTAGAACGGCGAGAAGCCTGTGGAGTCGTGACGAGTACGATTATATGCATGGACAACCTTGTTAAGATGGTCACGCCAGCGCGATTTCTGTTTTTCCGGGAGTGCTCTCAGCATTGACAGAAGCGTTCGGTTGAACCTTTCGACCTTTTTTTTGTTATACGTGAATGCCTAATTCCACTCAGTTTCTCGAGGTTGTAGAAGAGCTTGTTTTCAAACTCGCCACCTTGGTCGTGGTGAATGGTCTCTGGGAATCCAAATCTCATGATAAAGTCATTGTACAATTTATCAGCAGCAGTTTTGGCGGATTTGTCACGGGTAGCATATGCTTGAGCAAATCTAGTGTAATGGTCCATGATTACCAGGATATACTGACATCCTCCAGAGCCTGGTTCAAGATGAACATAATCCATGGAGACAAGTTGGAAAGGAGCTGTGGAAATGATGGGTTGAAGTGGTGCACTGACGTGAGTCGCGGGTTTCCGCTGTTTTAGGCTATGGCACACTTTTGTGACATAATGTGTAATGTCCGCTCTCATGAATGGCCAATAAAAGCGTTGTCTTGCTAGCTCCACTACTCTGTCTGCGCCTAGAAGTCCCATGTTTTCATGCAGTTCAACGCACACCCTCTTGTGATATTTCTTGGGCAACACCATTCGATCCCTAGGTCCAGACGTGTGATAAAGAATTCCGTCTTCAGCAATGAACAGGTTATTCCATTCGTGTAAGAGCTGTCGTACGATAGCTGACTCCTTCTGTTTATCTCGAAAGGTGGGTCGTCTTCCAACTTGCAGAAAGAGTAGAATACGAGCAACAGTTGAGTCTTCACGTGGAGCTGTCACTAGTTCATCATGTGGCATGGTTGGAATGTCAGCACTCTCCTATTTACCATTTCAGGTAATACAGTGAAAGAAGATAACCAGGCAGTGTTAACGGCGTTAGTTTCCTGAATCGACGATGAGATAGCATCCAAAACATTCTGATTAACTACCTCTGAACTACTTTGCATGTAGTCCTCGAAGCTGACTGGCATACGGGACAAGGTGTCGGCATCTGCGTTGAATTTGCATGCCAGGGCGATATCTTATCTCAAAGCTGAAGTCGGCAAGTTCATTGACCCATCGTAAACCTGTAGCATTCAGTTTTGCTGATGTTAGAATGTATATAAACGGGTTATTATCCGTGAAGATAGTTACCTTTGGAGAGTAGTAAAGATAATCGCGAAAATGGTCGGTGACCGCCCATTTCAAAGCCAGGAACTCAAGTTTGCCTGCATGGAGGTGGTAATTCTTCTCAGCTAGTGAAAGTGCTTGAGATCCATAAGCAATTACTCTCACTACTCCATCCTGATTCTGGCACAGAACCGCCCCCAGACCATCTTTGCTTGCATCAGTGTGGAGGTTGAAAAATCTGGATAAGCCATTATAGGAGGGTTACTGAGGTGTCTTATTAACTCATCAAGGGCCTGTTGCTGTTCTCTTCCCCAAGGGACAGGTGTCTTTGAAGGCGATTGTCCATCTTTTCCTGAGGTGCTTAGCGGGTTGTATATAGGTCTAGCAATCTTAGCAAAGTTCTTAATGTATCTTCAGTAGTAACTTAAAATTCCAGCAAGCTGTCTGACTTCACCAACAGTTTTGGAAATTTGTTCTTTTAACTTCTCAACTGCCGTAACACAACCTGGATCCATTCGGTAACCGTCACCTGACACAACCCTTCCTAGAAACTGGACTTCACGTTTGAATAAACTACATTTACGTGGTTTCAACTTCACGCCATGTTTACACAATCTCTGAAGCACTGTTCTCAAATGTTCAACATGTTCTTTAAAACTCCTACTGAACACAATGATATCATCTAAGTATGGAATGGCCACTTTGTCCCTCAGTTCACCCAAACACCGTTCCATGAAGCGCTGGAAGTTTGCCGGTGCATTCATCAATCCAAATGGGATGCTAACCCACTCGTAGAGCCCCCAAGTTGTTATGAAGGCTGTGGCTGCTCTGCTGTTTTTACTTATAAACCCCTGATGGTACGCCTTACCTTGGTCAAGGGCACTGAACCAAGTATTCCCACCAAGGCTATCCAGAGTTTCTTGAACTCTAGGGTCGGTCAGCGATGGTCTTGCGATTCAGTTCTCGATAATCAATGCAAAGCCTTAAAAATTCGTCTTTCTTTCGGACACAGACGACTGGGGAGGAGTATGGGGACTTTGATTCTTTAACAAAGTTCTGGTTCAGGAGATCCTCGATGTACTGTTTTACCTCTGGATACAGTGGTCTATGAAGTGATGTGTAGTTCTTTTGCACTGGTTGACTATCTTTCAGATTAATCTCCATTTCCAGATCAGGGATACAACCGATATCTTGCTCACTGGATGAAAATGACTCATACTCTTCCCTCAACATTGTTTCAGCTAAAATCCGCTGGTCATGATGTAAGCCACTGAGGTCAACTGCTGGGAGGGGGTTTATACCTTGTTTATCTTGCTTGCCACGAATATCTAACGTCGTTGATTCCTGTGATTCATGCTGCCCGAGATGTTGGAAGTTCTACATACACTCAATTGAACATCTGCTTCTGTCACCGACTTGACTGCCTGGAGAACTCCTAGTGCGGTGCGGCTATTAAGCACAATGTCATGATCAGTTCCATTATATACAGCAATTTGCACCCTAGATGTTTTTCCTGGTTTCATGTATAGCAAAGTCTCATAAAGTTCCAAACCCTCTGGTAAATGTGCCAACTGGTTTGGTTCAAACAACAGTGGTGTTTGTTGATGCACAGGTCCAGTATTTGCACGACAGCTAACAGCAATTGTGCTATTCTTAGGTACCATAACATTTTTCCTTCCAGTTCTTATTTTACAAATGGCACCTGAAGTTGAGTTCTGAATAAAATTTACCAAGGCATCTAGTTTAGTGCTCTCCGTTTGTGGAAAACTCTTGTAAATTATTGGCTTGGAATTCTTGTCCTGTATCCCAGAATTGGACAGTCTAATGTTTCTGATGTTACAAGGAAATGTACTATTAGTTCCCCTTGATTACTATGACTACTGGGAGGGATCAACTTCACCCTAACTTCCACCCATCCAATGTAGGGTATCACAGACCCATTCACTGCTGTTAAATTCAACTTTGCATCCAAGAGCTCTGACAGCTGTCTAATGGATATATCTTTAAAGTGTTGCTGAAGCAATTGAATTGATATTATTGATACCTGGGCACCAGTGTCCCATAACATATCAAGTTCATAGTCATTGAGCAAACACTTTACCATGCACTTCTTGCCAACAAGGCCAACAACTTTAGCATGCTCAATTGGAGTTAAATGGCTAACACAAGGTTGCTTGTTTCAGACAGATAACGTATTGCTTGACATACCCCTTTGCGTTCAGGCCAATGTTCCTTTTGGCACTTGTTGGAGCAATACCATACACTTTTGCATTGACCACATCTCCTAAGCAATCCTTGCTCTCCTCCAAATTTACAGCAGTGGTTACATTTTTGAGACTTTGATGGGTTTACGACTGCTTGCTGTCTTGCAGGAGCGGTCGACTCCGGTTTAACTGTTTTCTGCATCCCCTTGCAAAATGGGAATCGCTGCCACACTTGAAACAGTGATTGAAATAATCCTTCTTGTTCTGAAGACAATTTGAACACGTAGGAGGTCCTTTTCTCTCTGGTCCCTTCGTGTGAGGCACACTTTGGTTACTGCTCTGATTTCTGATTTCTCCTTTCAACGCCTCAACTTCTGACTTAATTGCAGTAATAGCTGCTAAGATATCACTCTGCGAGTTGCTTTTCTTACCTTCTTGTTTATCTTTTGGTGCGTCGTCTGACATTGAAGACACTGATACTGTTGGTGGCTTAGATCTGTCATTGGTTTTCAGCTTCTTGTCCCTCTCCTTCTCTGCTGAGCTTGCCATGCTCATTTGCTGTATCAAAACTTCATCTGTCACATTTGGGTCTTTTAAGAATGGGCGAATCTTAGCACGAATGCTTTCATCTGGTAAACCAGTTTCAATTGACCGAAGAAATAAACGTTGTACATGTCCAGAATCATACAGTAGGGACGTGTTATAATCTCCCTCACCACATGCAAACAGAATTTGCTGTCTCAGGTCTAGAGCATTCATCAAAAGGCTTAGGGTGATTCTTTTGGGCTTTGACATAAGGATGCTAGTGCCTGATAAAGTTCTGATGTGTTTTTAGCACCATAGTGGCTTCGGAGAATCTTTTTTAATCGGTCCAATGTCAGGTCTTGATGAGTTTCAAGGTAACTTCTAAGTACCATACCAGGTGTGATCGAACGGATACCACCATCAACAATTTCACTCTCAACATAACCTTGAGCCAGCCCCATTTGAATTTGACGTGCTAGCGAAGAGAAACTGATTTCATCTTTCTGGTCAGGCTCCCCAATTTGACCACTGATCTTAAATTGTCTACGTAAAGCACTAGTAGCCAGCAGTTTTTGAACAGTCTTCCTGCGGTGGTTTTACATCGCTAATAACTGGTTTTCCACTCTTACCTTCGTCCTTTTTGCCCATGGATGGTTGTTCCGTCAATATTTGTTTTAAATCTCCAAGATACGGCACGATTTTAGTGTCTCCTAATTTTCCAATCTCTTCCTCAAGTCGCTGGACATGTTTCGCTACGGCTAGTCTCGTCTTGCCTTCGATATCAGCCTTAAAGAAATTGGCTATTCGCTCGAGTGAACTCCAATCTGCAGCATAAATGCGCGACTGTATTTGCAATTGAAGTTCTTCTGCCATCGCGTAAACAAACGGAACGTTTTCGTTTTTCTCCGCAAATCCGGTACAAAATGGCGGGCAATTGAAGCACGTGGTCAGAGCGAAAAATACAAGTAAGCTCAAAAACATACTAAAATCGATCGCCAAGAGTCGTAAGTCCGGTAATTCTTCTTCATTTAATCCCAAGTCCTGTCGGGGTCGCTAAACAGTCAAAACGTCTTTATTTTGTTCATTTGTTTTTTATTTTTGTGAGTAATAAAAGTGTAAAAGTATAGTCTAACAGGACAATTAACTACTTACGGACGTTTTCTTAATATTTACAATGTGGTTTCCGTACTGCATGATACATTAAAGAAAAACTTGGTATAAGACACAACTTTGAGAACAAGTTAGAACGTTTTCAGGCTGAAATCGCAAAAAAATAAAAATAAAAATGTTCAGCCTCAGCCCCAAAGCTATGCGTTCTTATAAAAAAGTGTACGTCAGTGAAGTAATCCATGATTCCAACAAATTAACCACTACATCTCAACATTATCCTCTCTTGATCTCAAATAGAACAAAGGTTGATGTTTCTCAGTTCTTTTAACACGTGTGGTAAGACAGGTGTGATGATTTTGTCAATAATGAGTAGCTAACACTGGTGAATGACAATCGGTTTTTCTCCTCTCAAATCGATCGTCCTGAACTGGTCGAACAATTTCGACCTGGGAAAATCCGGGCCCCCAAAATGATTATCCACGTTATGAAAAAATCTCTTTCTTTAGCGACAAGCATTAGATAAATAAAGGAGGAAATGCTTACTCCAAGTATTTGTCTGTGTGCAACAAACCACCTACGCATGTGCCAGGGGCAAAATATCGAAAAATTTCTGCTCAGGGGCTAATGTGACAGGGAATCCAAAATTTCACCCCTCGTGGGGTACGACGAAGGATAAACACTGCTACCTTGAGTAGACGAATTTACCCGATCTATCGAGACGACGCCCCTAAGAACTCGTAAGATCTCAGTTGCGACTTAGGATCACTATCACACTTAAAGACAATTGCAAGGGAAGAAATGAGACACGGCAAAGATGAGATAAGTGGTTTACCTGATGCGTTTGACTGGTCTGCATTTCTTTCGAACGAATCCAGGTGCTTTTTGGCGATTTCAATAGCGACATAAGTTTTTCCGCTGTTAGTGGGCGCACAGATGATGGTGTTTTTGCCTTGGATGGCTGTTTCTGCCAACTCCTTTTGATATTCTCTCAACACAAGCTCACACCCACCAATAGAGTTTGCTTTGGTTCCCAGAAACACTAAACAGTGGAGTAATAATAATACCAATAATAAAAATAATACTTGTAGAGGATTCTGTCATCCATTTATCGTTTAGCTTAATACAGTCATCTTATTCTCACCATCAACCGTGGGAGAAATCGCTAAAAATGATGAAAGTTGATCAGTTCTTAATTACTGAAGATTTGAAAGAAACAAGAAGTAAAAGAGAATCTACGTATGAATTCTTTAGTATACAAAACAAACCCTAAGTTTCATTTTCTATTTCGGATAACTTTGGAATTTCCAGCCATTTCTTATAAGAGAAGACAATTTCCTTACCAGGAGGAATCTCTATATCAACTTCGTCATTATCATCTGCAAAGTTTCCATTAACTGCAAAGATAAAAAGCAGTTGTATCAGTCACTGCTCTGGTGACATGTAACAGTTGATTTGTCCGGCATAGTATTTCGGACGTAAAATTGCTAGTATGAATTGACAGGATTGTCTCACACCCTAACAAACCAACGTTGCAGGGATAGTGCAGTACTTGCAGTGGTGAAAGCACTCGCCTCCCATCAATGTGGCCCAAGTTCGATTCCCAGGCTCGGCGTCATACGTGGTTCTCTACTCTGCATCGAGAGATTTTTCTCCGGTTTTCCCCTCCCCTCAAAAACCAACGTTTGACTTGATTTGCGTTTATGTAAATTTCAGTTTACAGTATCCCCAATTAGTGCTCCAGCGCTCGATCGCCTAGACACTAAAATAAAGTTCCTTTCCTTTTCCAGGTCAGAGTACGTCAAGCGGAACCGTTTCGCAAGGATGGTGTCGATAAAGCAAACATACTTAATACATACTTAATCCACCACTTCCCATGGAGCTTTTCAGGGCCAATGAAACACAAACTGCTATTTACAAGCAGAGCGGAAGAGTTGAACGAGGGATGAGAAGGAACAAATTCAACGAGTGGTCAGAACGAGTCTTGACCCCGGGAGCTCCGTATCTCAAGGCAAGCGTCCTAACCGAGTAAGAAGAAAAATGGTTTTCAGTTTCCAAACACGCTAACAAGATGCCAGGCTTAATTGTAGGATGACGAACGGTGCGCATGCGTAACATCTCGTGGAATCTCTGTGGTAAACGCCTTGCAATTGAAGAAATATGCTTTCTTTAAGTGTCCGATTATCAACACAAGATATTTAAGGACGTATTGTGGAACTTTTATAAGGGGAAATAAAGTGTGTCAAATGAAGGTAACAGGAAGCCTGTAAGACACGACGTTTTATGTTCTTTTTCCCGCTCTGCTAGACAATCTGAGACGTACTAAGAGTTCATGTCTATACATCACTACTTGCACAATCCCATAATACACCTCTATTACCCCTCAAAACTTTTGAATAACCATTGTTTGCAATTTCTCCTGGGACATGAAAATGTCCCAAGAGAAGTCGAAAACAATGCCTATGCAGATTTTTGGGGGGTAAAAGAGGTGTATTATGGGATTTGTGCAAGTAGTGAATGCCAAATACCATTTTCACAATAAATATAGGTTCTGCGTAGAGCTTACCAAATGAAGTAGTGCAATAGAAGCTTAGGTAGTAGTCAGTGAATGAATAGAGCACTCGCATTTTTTTCACTCTTTAGCGTTTATTTTACCTGGTTCACTAGGGAAGCTGAGCGACCTCTCTCTTTCTTGATCACGTTCAATCTCTGATGGCAAAAACAACCAAAAACACTTGAAATTAATTCGTAAACATTACATCTCACTTTTCCTGTCCCATCTCTTCTTTTGAACAGTGCCATTGTATTGATAAAAACGTCCCTGTTTTTGTATTGAGTCAAGTTTTGAGGTGCTAACGAAGAAGGAGTTTAATATCAGAACCATCAAAAGGGTTTTGTTCTTCCACTGTTCTCCTATTTTTGACAATACTTTTGCCATGAGCTGGCACTTTTCATTCAACAAAAAGTTCCAGTAATATTTCTCTAAATATTACAAAAGTAATCAGTTATCACTCTAAGCCATTTTGTTCTTAAAAGTTAAAATTATGTTCCAGCAAGAGACGAGATATGAGAATTTTCTTCTTGTTTGAACACCAGCACCCCTGGAATATGTCAGTGCTTTCTTAAATGAAAAGAGGATTTGGTTTTTAAGCGGTTGTTCTATTGAAACTGCAGGGCGATTAGGATATTCGCTGAAATCTCGATTACTAATGGCTGTAAAAATGTTACCAATGGTAAAAGGGATCGGGTTTCTTCATGGCCCGTTGGCAAAATACCGAGTAACTCACCTGTCATTTGTATTTTACTTGTATACACACTAGCCCAAACGGCTGTATAGGATTACAGATTTTGAGAGAGACGAGGAGCTCATAACTTGGAGCCTACAACTCCAATACTAGGTCTATGTAACGGTATCTTCACAGATCAAGCTATTTTTAGACGAGCTATCATTAAATAAGATTTGGCTTGCGCGAGTGCCTATTCTCAATCCCATGGGTAATGATTTCTCATGCAAGACTTGTGATTAGCTGGAAAGGCCTGGTTGCGCGGGAAAATCAATCCAAAAATAGCGTGGTCTGTAAAAACGTCGTTCCACAAATACCGTGAAGTTGTAAACTCTTAGTTATGGGCTCCTGGCAAGACATCACCAATGAATGGTGGGAAACTGTATGGAAAACAGTACAGCTCTTAAACATCCCAAAGTTGAATAGGCTTTTCCTTTGAGAAGTATCCGATTTACAAACCTGCAAGTTTCTTTCGAATTTTTTCAAAACGCTCTTTAACCAGGTTTAGTTGTAACTCCAGTGATTTTTCTGGTTTTTCTGCGTCATCTTTCAACGCGTCCTCCATCAAAACCTCTTGAAGCATCGACTGGAACGTCCCTTGAGTGTACATTTCCCATAATTCACTGGCAGCCTTCTCACTTGACAGCCGAAAGGTGGAAATGATGGATCCCTTCTCTGTATTAACAAACACAACGCCTTGGGGAAGGCGCTGACAAAGAAAACCATGATAATCAGAAAGCACTCTTTTCTAAGAGCAGTCCGCTGTGTTCTACTGCTCGCTAGTGGATCATATTGCCAAGAGATAAAGTCTTGTTAACTTTGCTTTTATGGTTCTCAATGTAAGTTACACACATTGTTTTATCCTCAATTACTGATTGCTTTATTTTTTCGCCCTCGGGCCATAGATTTATGTAACAAAGCGAGCTGGAACGAACAGTACGGCCCTTGAATTCAGATCCTTCAAAAGAGATCACTGTATGAACGAAGGAAAAATAAAGCAGACGAGCTAAACGCAACCATGACATTTCCTACTACAAATAAGAATACTATGTACCTGAGGTTTATGGAATAATGACAATTGTGATGTGTATCAGAGGAATGGAGAAGAAACCTGTGAGATGTTTCCACTCCCTTCCAGCAATGTGCTAATTGTATAAAGGTGATGAGGAGCTACGGGTAATGCTTCTATCCTAAACTCTCCAAGACCGCATAGGTAATTTAAGGTTCTGATTGTCTCAGTAATGATACCTTTTGAAATTTTTCTCGAATTCTTTTGTTGTCCTCAGATTTCCGGTTTTTGTAGCGTTCAGCTACTCTCAATTCAAATCTACTGCAATCGTACGCTGGCTCTTCACTTCCTCCTGCAAGCAAGAGGTTTCCAGGAATGGCAAGATCTGAAAAAAAAAACCTGGCTGTCAGTGATCGTATGGGAAATTGGTCTGGTTGTTTTATCCACTTATCAAAAACTACGGACTAATACGGGCAGCAGGGATGGCATAGTGGTGATCACACTCTCCTCCACCAATGTGGCCCGGGTTTGATTCCGGCCGGACTCCCGGCCATATGTGGGTCAAGTCTGCTGTTGGTTCTTCATAAGGCGCTGTTACACTATGCAATTTCTCGTGTAACTTGTCTCGCAACGCCATTTCTACAAATGGTCTCACATAACGAAAATACTGAGTTGTTTTACTGGTGTTACACTGAACGTTTCACGCAACTTGTATCGTTTCGAAGATCACATGAATTTAAAGGAACAGTTTCATTGGTTGGTGCCGCAAACCCTTGCGACACAAGTTGCTTGGCAGATATTACACTGCGCAAATGCAACCGTAGCGGAAAGTAGAACTCAATTCTACATTCCACAAAGGTTTCTGCAACTGGTCTCGCAACGTTTTTGGCTGTTGCAAGGTGTGTTACATTGGGCAATTTTTCGTGCAACTTGTCTCGCAACGCCATTGCGAGACTGGTTGCACGAATCATTGCCCAGTGTAACAGCGCCCTTACTCTTCTCCGAGAGGGTTTTCTCCGCGTTTTCCGATTTTCCCCTGTATGCTATTTTTATTGCTAGGATTAGAGTGACACACAAACATTACTCACCAATAGCTGTGCCAATCAATGTGTAATCTGCCGGTCCAGACCCATTAGCATCGGGGGCTGCTTCGTTCGCGCCGTCATCTTTGTCAAAGAAAAACGAAAGAGAAAATATAGAGATTTTAATAGACAATCAAAGGTATTGTACCCCAGATTAAAAAAAAGTAAGGATATGATACAGTGATAAGCAACTTAAAACTGCTTTCCCGTGTAAAAGATTGTATCTCGCTATGTACAAATGTACCTCTCGCCGCCAAAAAGAGATCTTGAACATCCTGCGAATCCTTCTGTCAGTGCACAACTTCTGGCCGATTCCGACATACAGCAGTTGTAGTGGAGCCTATTTTTGTGATACTGGCAACAACGTTTTTCAAGTGTGCTTTCAAAGACAAGCGAAATCATGTGTATGTATACGTAGTTGTTTTTGTGAGCAGCCGGTAATTTAAAAACATATAAGAGTTGTAGTCTGTTTTCTCTTCGATCCGTTTAACTATCACTATTCAGTCAGTTCGATGTAGCTAACAGTTACTGAATTTGAATGTGAACGTGGCAATACTAACTGTTGCAAAGCATCAGTTTGGAATTCAAGAATGACATCTCCGTATGCGCTATAAATGTACTAAGTAACGTCCTAAAGAATTATGAGCGCCATTATGGTTGATCATTGTCACTGAATTGCCTAAGTAGATAGAGACAAACAGAAAAATCACAATTAATCTTGATTAATTTGAAAGTAATTCCCTGGCTGTCTTAATCTAGTCACTTCTAACAGATTTTTGGTGCCCTGAGGAATTCATGACTGACTATTGCCGTACATGTATTCTTATTCAAGAGTGAGCTTTTGACAAGCTAATGGGCCCTTGGAAAAATCCCGATCGGCCCGGACCGGACCGAACCGGACCGGATCGGACAGGATCGGATCGGATTGACAAAGCACGGACCGGATCAAGGACAAAATCCCCGCCAAAAGTAGACAGTCAAACGACGACGTGCTGAAGACAGGAGAAGTCGAATTCTGTGCCTCTCTCTCTAGTATAGTCGTCTCCTCATTTATTGCGACTCGTCGAAATGTTTTTTTTCCAGAGGTGATTACAGATTCCGAAACGAAATTATGAAAGATACGATGACGAATTGACATCAATAAGCGAATTGACTGCGTGCGCAACGGTCTACTTCTTCAAGCATGAAAACTGACAACAATTTTTTACTTTCCACAGTGGCAGTCCCTGACAATTGCACAATAGCCTGATTTAGAAACAGAAAGGGAATGTCAGTTGACGAAATGAGAGCCCGCAGAATAGTTGGGACTCTACTCTAATATGACCTAATATGGATATTTTTGCTGCGCGCGCCATCGTCAACTGACATTCCCGTTCTGTTGCTAAGTCGGGCTATTGTGCAATTAGAAGGGACTGGGGAAAGGTACAGAATTGTCCTCAGTTTTCATGTTTGAAAAAGACTGTTGTGTACGCAGTCAACTCGTCACATCGTATCTTTCATAATTCCGCTTCGGAATCTGTGATCACCTTTAAAAAAAAAACCATATCGATGAGTCTCAATAAATGAGGAGACGACTACACAAGAGAGAAAGGCACAGAATTTGAGCACGTTGTCTGGTGTTATTGATCCGGTCCGAGTTTTGTCAATCCGATTCGATCCGGTCCGATCCTGGTTTTGCCAACGGCCAAGCTAATGTGATTTTGACCAAAATTTTTCTCTTTCACTGTTGCCGACCACTAGCAGTACTGATGAAAGCAGACGTTAGTAACACAAAAAAGAAGAACAAAAGAATATACTAACCCTTAATCGTATAATATGGATCCAATAGTAAGGCCGTGTGCGCGCTACCACACTTCCGTAACGCTTGAACAAAGTTTGCGAACCCTCTAGCTCTTCGTTTCAAGCGGTCGACGAGAATTCTCGTGGCATAAATAGGTCCATGGATAGTCTGTGTCGCCTCAATTTCCTCTCTGTCTTGAGGAATTAAGCAAGGCAGGTACGGAAATAAATCAACTGGGATGACTTCTTCCATAAAATCCTTCAGCCGTTTATCGAGGAGTTGTTTCTCTTGAGGTCTCATGCTGATGGCCAATCGAAGGAAACGATATATCAAACAAGCATTCTCTCCGAAAGATCCAAAACAAATGAACGTACCCCTGCAAAATTTTCTCTTGTTTTATAGCGACCAGACAAAAATGATATTCAAACGTAAGCACCTGTAGTGCAAGGGAAATTCCCGGAAACCGTGTGTGAAATTCCCGATAAAGAGATTTCAAAACACCGCCCTTTCTCAATCTATTATGCAAGCGATATAAAAGTTGCTATACTTAAACGCATTCCCTTTGGTTTTTGAATAATATCTATGGACAAACTGACATACAGCAAACATTATTAGAATCATTTGGGGCACTTTTATCCACGTTACAGTTTATTTATTCCACTTCCGGTTTCATGGGCTGTTTCCCTAGAAAGTGAAAATCAATATTGCATATTGAACATAAACTCGTGCATATCGAAATCGAAAGGGTCAGGCCCTGACGGACCAAATTGAAACTAAAAGTGCCCAACAGTGCACGATAAACTATATTATGTTAAAGTATACACCACAACGCGAGCTTGACACATAACTAAGGGCATGTAAATTGGCGGGGCACTGTCCTGGTATTAAAAATAACTGTATCACTATCCGTATTATTGGCTGTCATTTCGAAAGTGAAAATCATGTGATGGGTTTTGTTCACAACGCCCAAATTCTGAAGAATTTAATAATACTAAAGATGATGACAGTGAATTGAAACTGAAAACTGTTGACTCAGATTTAAAATGACTAATGTCAGAAAGGAAAACTGTTGAACTAGATGAGTCACGGAGGTGAACTGTTAGAATAGAATAAAGTACAGTAAAGTGGGGTTATAAAAATAGAACATTCTTAAGTGTTTTGTTACTTGGCCCACCAAATACATTCACCAGTGCTCTGGCGACAGAGAAGATTTGGTTTTGCATTAAGATGCAATGTGAACCAGAAATAGGAAGCAGTAGTTGTCTGAGTCCTATTCTACACGAGGTCCTTGTAACTTCTAACGACTTCTTCACATAGCAGCTCGATCCGGCGAGCGTCCTCACAGTATTAGCTTTATGTGCTAGCTTACGAGTGTATTTAACAAAGAACTAAGAAGTAGGAGCTACAGATGCAAATTCATTCCATGAGTGGACCATGAACAGAATTTAGCCGCGTGAAGCTTTACAGTTAACTGAAAGCTCATACTTTTGCTGGGCTGAGTATTCTACTAGTGCTCTTAGACAAGAAGCTGTATCGGTATTCAGCCTCGATAGAGTATTAACAACGGATCTCATCCAACCCTTTAGGTTTCATGAGACGACTCATGATCAGTTTTCTCCTGATTGAACAGATTTAATGGTTAACATAGCAGTTTGATAGTCTCTCTGTGAAGAGATTTGCCGGTAAAAAATAAATTCTCGCGTTTAACATGAACATTGACCAATGGCGAATCTCAGTATTCGCTCACTGACGTAATTCTAACGCTCGAAACGTCAACTCACAAATCTTTTTCACAGTGGATGATTTATCTTCATCAACTCATTATTATAATACCACAATTTCGAGTCTCACTTGCCACCGACACATGCGCAGCTTCACACCCCTTCATTGGACCCTTCTAACAGCTGTAAACCGGCTATCCCAATTTCAAAATTGATTACAAAATAATGATGACTTATATAGAATAAAATATGCATCAGAACTGCGTGGCCGTGATTTAGGTGATATCTCCATTACGGTCACAAGTCTCGTCCGAGAAGGAATTCGGTTTAAAGCAGGTGATATGTTCCTGGTACAAGTTTGAACTCAGGCGACCACTGTTCAGTGCTGCAGGATGATGATCGACGATGGTATATTATTGCATATTTTGATATCCAGTACGAACTTCTATGATTTTGAAAGTATAGGGCAAAAATCTCTTTAGAACTTCTAATGATCGGCATTTTTTAAAAACAGCCTGACGGATCTGAGAGCTAAGCCAGCCACACCGAAAAAGATTCTCCTGAACTGAACACTGGCATACCTCTGAACAACAGCGCTGGTTCCAAGGTATATTTAATTAAGGAGCCACCGATTGTATCTTACATGAAGTAAAAGGAAAATTGTTGTCCGTGCGAAACTACTTTCAACCATACAAATTTGCGAACTTGAAGGGAATTTGCATAAGATCACCTACACCAACTCAAAACGAACTCAAAACGGTTATCGCGCAGGACTAGCAATCACCAAGCAACACCAGCACTTAATCCTGAAGTTGATTATTCCTATAACGAACGTAGAAGCAGAGGAATCCCAGGTGTTTAAGCATCATGTTATTTACTCATTTGATTTTGTCTTGGGCTGTTCCAACCCTTCACAGCACCTACTCCTAATTGTCAAAGCTAAATGTCTTATTGTCGGGTGTGGGAATTAAAAAAATTAAAATTAAAAAAAAATTAAATGCTTCGTTTATAGTGGAAGTGCACTTAGCTATCAAGCTACAATCATGGACAAAAGTGTTGGGAAGGTAACTTCATTTTACAGATACCCCCCTCCCTCTTTTCAATGTTGGATTTTCCAGGGAAAAAAATGGTGACTTTTCTTACCTGAAGAACTCCAACATTGAAAATGGGGGAGGGGGCCACAAGAGCATGGTATTTCCCAAATACTTCAGCCAATAGTTAGAAAAATCGAATTAGGTGTGAGGTGAGCTGATGCCCGCAACCTTCCCAACAACTTTTGACCACGATTGTAGTTTACAGGCACCCCACTTTTAACAATGTGAAAGAAACAAATCAAAGTTAACAGAAACATTATTAAGAACCCCAACTGGCAGGAGGCAACCAGTTGGCTATTTACAAAGCGTGGTAGAATTGTATCCGGGACAACCGGAAACAAATCTTAACCAGAGGTTAGCACGGGATTTGGACCCGGAGCAGCCGCATGCAAACCCAACGCCCTAACCACTGGACCACGCTGCCTCCTAATTAAAGTACTCAATTACCATCATATTATGCAGGTGAATGTTATATTTAGTAAGGCATAATGCGGCAGAAATGCCATTAAATACAAGAAGCCCATTAATCGTGTGCTGTACGACTTTCCACTCGATCAGCGGTCTATCTAAGTACCTTATATTACTATTGTGCGGTTTTATTATTTTTAGAGAAAGGTACGTGGCTCCTTGATATTCTTCCCTTGAACAGACTCAGGCCCTTCCAATATTTTTTCCTTAAAATTTAAAGGAATTCTTGCTGTACAACGTGAGGAAATTATTGTCAATACTGCTATATACACTTATTAATGTGACTTTCCATTTCTATCGATGGTTTAGATCAACTTGTTCAAGACTCGTTAGACCATGAGAAAAGCAAAGGGAAAACAAGAGGGGAGAAGTATTTCATCTGCGGTTGTTTAAGAGAATGATCGTCGGCCTTAGGAAGGCAACATACAGACAAACTTTAGTGGCAAATATCCCCGAGTAAATGACACTTAAGAGAACAGAACAACAACAACAACAACAACGATATAAACTTGATACGTATCCCACCCGACCGAAGGCAAACCAGTTGGCTATTTACAAGTGCAGCTGAGAAGTTGAACCAGGGACTACCAGGAACAAATTCTATTAGCGGCTAGAAAGGGTCTTGAACCCGGAATCTCAAGGCATGCACCATATCCACTGGGCCTCACTGCCGCCTCTTGAACAGATGCAAGGAAACGTAGGCTTGTGATTCTGAGACCCGGACCATGAAAAATACTTAAAAAAAAATGGAAAAACAAACAACTCACAAACGCAACAAAGCAATTCAAAACAAATATTTATTCAGTGCATTCTTGAATTGCAGTTTTCTTCAATTAAGTTGATCAGGGTCTTGTTAATGTCGGTATTCGTTTCACACTAATTAAATTGACCGCCATGGCCTGTGAACCCTTTCGCACTTTTTCGCGTCTAAATTATGTAACAAACATCTATCTATTTTGACTTTTCCAAAAGAATGCATGCAGTGACACGGATTATTGCATACGCTCCATTTTTAAACAAGAATTTAAGAATATTTTTGGAGGGCCTTATAAATTTCAAGAATATCAAGCCTATACTCATGCTGAGACTTTGTTGAGGACGTCATGACCGTGCGATTGCGTCACAGGAATTAGAGAGCTTAAGCATGCGCGTTTTTGAGACGCGGCCGGGAACCGGACAGGACAGTGGTGTCCACACGATTTTTATACTAATCATCTTTAATGGAGAAAAGATACTTAACAATGTAAATGTGGTTGTGTGAAGACAAGTTGAAAGGGAAAACAGCTCATTTCCGGTTGCCGTCCGCGTTTCAAAGACGCGAGTGCGTTAAGTTCCCTATTTAGTATCAACGAGTCGGAATTGGTCTACAAATAGTGAACTCAAAAAAATATCTTTAGAACGTTTTCCAGATAACTTGAAATAATCGAAAATTAGCACAAAATGACAGCAATTACAAACAAACTTAAAAGAATAATTATAGTAATAAACCAGAACCTTAAGCCTCGTGTAGCACCAAATAAAACGTTTGCGTTCTTGCCACTCCGAGTTGTTGCCCTTCTCATGGAGCGGATGGCTCGATAAATGTCAGGGAAGGCAAGAAATAGAATGAACTGTCTCAGGTTCATCAAGTAATTAGATGAACGCAGCTAAGTATTTCAAAACTTCCAATTCCCAGCTTTGAATCCCACAAGGAGCACGCGCACGCTTCATCTGTAACTTTAGCCGGAAATGAAGGATTATTTTCGCCCGATATCCATTGACAATAATTGTCAGAATTGCCTATTGGCAGTAAAGACGGACACAATTCGTCGACGTCTTTATCATCACGAAAGTCTGCGATCCTAGCTCTTGCCCGTCAACCATATGCAAAATAATTGAAAACTGCTGAGAAAAATGATTATGGTTAATGAGAATATCATAGTCAAAATAGCAGGAAATGTGTAAATATCTCGGTCCTACTGAATTTCCTATTACTGTATGGTTGGCATATGGGGCTGACTGTGTTTCTTTGTAAAACCGAATCCAGATTTTTTAATTCAGAAACTTGTTTCTTTTCACAAGTAAAAAAAAGTATGCACATTGGATTTAAAGCTCCACACTCAAAGATACTTTGAATATATACTATCCGAAACTGGTGTAAAAACTTTTTTGGTAAAACGCCTTTCATAGATAGTCTTCTTGCAGAAGTAGAAACTTGTCCAAGGTTGTTGCCATGACAACCATTGTGCGTTGTTTGGGGAAATTCCGTTTTTGTTTAAGGCGTAAAATCTGGATTCGGATTTCTGTAAAGAAATACAACCTTGTAATCATTCAAGAACCAAGATAAAGAATAGTATTTTTCTGCTACAAATGTTGGGTAAAACAGTATATTATGGGCACACACGGCACATGTGTGCAGATAGCAGATGATACAAGGTGATTCATTGGTCTGTTTAGTGCTGTCTTTGGAAGACGTGTTTCAACATTCAGGAAAGAGTATCAATAATAGCTCGTAATCTGAGACCTCGCTAGCTTGTACTTTCAGACCACGTCATGTTACTCTTGGGAACAGTTTCTTTCAAATGTCATGGTATGTACGTGCTCATAAATGCATAACGTATGAAAAAACAAAAGGAAAGTTCCCTTGCGTGACATGGTCTGAAATGGGAAAACAAAACGTACTCATTTTCTCTTGGTAAAAGCTAAAAGGCCATAGTCTTGGGCTTGGCTCAGTTCCCAAAAACCTGGGAAAACAGGTAGACGGTTAGTTGCAGGCTCTCAGTAAAAAAACAAATAAGCGACACTTTGCAGGTTTTATAGAGTGGTAAGTCGCATACTTCAAACTGCCACGGTCTTTTGGCAAGGTCTTCAGGTGAGCCACGAGGGTGCCAATTCCAAAAGGGCGTGGAAAGAAGAAAATAACTTACAGTGCTAATTTCCTTTTTTTCATGCGTCAGTTAATGGCATCCAAAGCAACCTGTGAATGAAATAGCCAGCTCGTCAACTTATGTAAGTAACAGCTCGTATCCTCTCTACCGTGATACTGATAAGCCCTGTGGCTGGCTCAGTAAATGGACTTTATTTTACAGTACCGGGCTCTTTTGACTCTATGGTGTGGTTTCCCGTTCGACCCGATTTCTAAGGAAAACAGAAATCATCTTATTTGACTTATTTCCGTATTCCATATTCCTTCAGTTTCTATGACATTGCGTAATTGCACTTTCTAAAACTTTGAAGACACTTTCTTTTAATGAATGCAACATAAAGACTAGGACCTACCTGTTCACGAAAGGCGGGTGTTTCTCTATTTAGCCGATGTCCTGCACCATGTCCTTCGGGCAAATCATCCAGGTTTTCATCACCTCTTGGGTCTTCGATTATTATATGTAGAGTAAAAACGCAAACTGATATTCATAATTAATTATCCCCGAAGACCCAGGAGCAGTCAGTCGGGACGGGACGGGGAAATCATGTGCAAAATCAGGACTGGCTTAAAATACCATAATACTTTTTGTTTGTCCCCCCAAATTTTGCATAAGCATTGTTTCCAGTTTCTCTTGGTACTTACAATGGACCCAAGAGAAAACCAAAACAATGCTTATTCAAAATTTTGGGGGAACAAACAAAGAGTACTATAGTATTTCCCGAAGTGGCCTATTCAGTTTTCAAGTCAGGCTAGAAAGCAGTCCCGATGTTGCCCGTGATTTTCTCGTCCCGTCCCGACTGACTGCCCATGATCATTAATTATCGCAAAACATTGAACCACTAACGCCAGTGACACTATTGAACTTGTAAGAACTTGCCCTCTAATTTTGAACAGTTTTGTCCCAGTAATATGTTTATGCCTATGGGCCTGTTCGCACAACACCGAAAAGTTTGGTTTAGTGTTTGCAAAAAAATTATGTGATGACCCGTTGACGGGTACCTGTCAAGGAACAATAGATTTTCTCGCCCGACAAAAAATTTTAGGCCTCCAAAGCTAGTCGACGGCATCTTTGAAGTTTGGTGGCACTTGCGATAATTTTTTTAGGTCGAAAACATCGTTCGCATTGAAAATGGTCTCGCGTTGAGAGTTTTTTTTGCAAAACAAACACAATTTCGCGTAGTGCGAACAGGGCCTATTTCTAGGAAATTTTTTTTCAGGCATGATAATCTACTCAATATTTATAACACAGAAGCAATGAAGTCCCTTTTGGTCAGCAAATGCATGATTTAGTAGGAAATATACATATCTACCATGTCTGCTTAACACGTACCTTGTTCTCGAGGAACAAGAAGATTCGCTAAATGCTCACAGCCAGTCGCGTTAAGCGCTTGAATAAGTTGTTCAAACCCGTCAGTCCGTCTTCGAAGCCTCGACAATAGCTCCTGTGCTGCTCGCATGTGACCCTGTCTCATTTCTTCGCTCGCGATGGCCTCTCTGTCGTTCTGGGTCAAACAATTCAGATACGGCAACATGTCCACAGGGATGACATCTTGGGTAATTTGAGGAAAGTATTGATCAATTAAATATCTCTCTTCCCTATTCATGTTGTAAAACACAACCATGCAGAAGAAAAGAGACCAAACAAAACACCAAGTATAGGTATCGTCTCCGTAAGTTTTATATGAAGCGCCAAGTCATTTAGGGATTTACCCCTTACAGACCCTTCAAGTTTGGAGTCATCAATTATTTTTAGCCAACAACATCACGTACATATATTGATAAAAATTTGACTTTCAGTTTGACAGTTCTGAGAAATCAGTTTTGGAGGCGTTGAACTAAAGGTCAGGGATCATGTGTTTGACAAACATTTGACGTAAGCCTAAGTAGAGCAAGTTCTCGTCGGGCGATCATTAAAAAAGATATGTCGGGGCAGATACTTTCTATTCGGTGGTAAAATCCCCTAAAATGTGAAACGGCATTGTATCACGGTAGCTTTGTGAAATTTATTGCCTTAATCCGTTAAAAAGGCAATACCTAACACATCATGGGCGACAGTGGCATGAAACAAGTTTGAATCACAAGTTTATTGATCCCCAATTTATGCTGACATCACCTGTTTGAGCCCAATTCTTTGATTGCACTCACGTGATAAGACGGCCATGTTGGTGCCAAAACAATTAAGTTATAATAAATATAGTCAAATTCCCAAAGGACGTTTTCGCTATTGTTCTTTCCACCAACGTCAGGTGCAATCAAAGAATATCGGTTTTTCCGACTGCATCAGTTTCGGTTTGGTTTGAATCAATTATTTAACATTTGTTGGCATTTGAACAGGGCATGCATCACTGAAATATGCGTAATAGAGGCGAATTTCTGTCGCCATTGTTTACTTCTTGTTCATATGAATCTGCCCACACAAGGAATTGTGCTACAAAAAATTGACTTTGAAAAGTTTAATTCAAGAAAGTGTAAATCTTAAATATCTCTGCAGTTTTCGGCCTTTTGACATCAATAATCGATGAAATCTCGGCCATTAAAAACACAGAAGTTATTTAAGCGATATTGAAACCCATGCATGCATTGTCGGTCCGCGATATCTGGATAAAATGTACGAGACAGGAAATTATAATTATGCATTTTCTTGGCTGATCCATTAGATTATAACGATTCTTAGAATATGTGAAATTTCGTATATTTGAACGGAGAAATGAGATATCATATGAAAGTTAGAAAGAACATCGCAATCAGACACGTAAAACAAAACAACTCCAAATGAAGACTGATCCCAAGTGACCAAAAATACAATGCTTTCCGGTACCTGCAACAAAATGACCTGCGATCAGCCGTTCTTTTCGCGCCCTCTCTAAACGGTGCTAAACTACTAAAGAAGAGAACGCCTGATCGCAGGCTACGGAAGCTGTAGAAAGACTCAAACTGTGATAATTATGGTGTTATGCTAATAAGGCAAAGTCGTAAACATTATGAATTTAACTCGTCTATTAGGCTTTTTAAGAATTAGCCTATAAACTCGAGTTTTGTCCTGAACAACATGCATTATTTGCTGTTATTTGACTCACAGGAAACGGGAAGTGAAGTATAACTGTTTTTGTGGAAACCTATTGGCATACACGACTTTCGATTTCATCCCTAAGCGTTCGTTTCTTTAGAGAGGTTCTGTAATCCCCTGTCCTCATTGCAACAAAATATTCAGGGCGCACATTGGCCTTGTGAGCCATCATCGCACCCATAAACCTGTCAAAAGGTGACAAAAGGATGACATTGAGTGGTCCTTATCACCGTAATGGACGAACAACAACAGGAGAAGCGAATTCAAATTATTCGGAAGATATAATCTTTGAAAGCAAAAGATTTATTGATTTTGAAAGGGGAGAAAACTCAATGTCTACAATTTCGCAATGGCCTCTTTTTTGAGTGGCATTTTTCTTAGTTCTCTCTCACAGAAGAAACTTAAGCTTCTCTTGGGTGACTCGGGCGTTAATATTGCATTGAGAAAGACATCCCAGTTGTTTTTTGTTCTTTCAAAATCGTTTGTTTTTCAACATGAAGTGGTCTTAACCTTGTTCATTTTTACTTCAATCTGGGACAAAACTCGTTGATAAAATTCGACGAAGCATCCCTCTCTGCTTGTGTGTTTTGGCTTGTGTCAATAGCCGACGAGGGTATAGGGGGTTCTTTAATGACGTCATTCTTGTTTACATTTGGTTTGCTCAGCAGTGTCATATACTCTCCAAAACTATTGACGAAGTATTTGAATTTACAAAATCTGCACAAAATTGTTAGATGGTAAAAGCATTCAGGAACTTTCTAAATCCCCAAGTGAACGTTTCAACATTAAATTGTTGGTGTAGTGTTTAGCACTGAATGTTGCCAATTTTGTCCCTTCAATTAGCCACCTGTCCAACATTGATATAATTTTAATGTGATAATGTACAAAAACGATCTACCGCATCGAAATAACATTCTCATAGCCGTGCTACCATGAAAAACACTTGCAATATTCAATGATGATTTCTAGCCTGGCCAATAAAATTATAATGAACTTATTTCAAAAAAACAAAATTTTAGCATTGTTTGAAAAACAAAGCTGCTTACTTTCCCTAAATTCCTTTTTAAAATTCTTGATTCTGTTAAAAAAGTGGCTCAGTGAATAGATCTCTACCTCATTTCAGGTTCCAAAAATTCTCAATTCTTGGGTTGCAGGTGACATCACAAAAAATAAAATACAAAACTAAAGAGCCTTTTGAGTTTTTATCTTGATCAGCTACAAGAGGTTTTAAAAATATATCTATTTGCATGTTTTCAGCTCGGTACCGTGCTTCGTTTCAATAATAGAGCAGTTTGAATTTCAGAGTTTTTCAAAGTGCGTGACATGTTGACAGCTTTCGAAAAACATGCCAGTTGCATAAAAACATCAACTTCCCTCGTGTTTTGTGGCCTAAAGAGCCAATATACTAGGAGATGTGTCTATACATGTACGAATGTTTGCTAGCTTAGAAATTGTTAATGACAGCCAAACTAAATTCCAGATATTTCTATAGGTTTCCCGCCACCATGTTGGTGTACTCCATACTAAACTCTACAAATTTGAGTAATAAATTTCACTGAATAACTCAAGCACGGAATATCGCACAGCCCTGAGACTTGGACCCGTTGTTTATTTATTCCTCTTCTATAACATTTCCAATTGACTCAATTTCTTAAATGGTAAGCGATTTATGTTTTCACTTTCGTGACGTGCAACCCAAGAATACGGCTATAAAGAATTTTGGTAATGAATAATACAACCTACATCAGCCAATAAGATATACCATAGTTGTCAGGGTTTCCTGTTGAACAAGACTCCTATTTGCTGATGACTGGACGCTTATTATTGTGAGGTTTTTTTCTGTTGGAATAATAAAGCTCTGTGATGTTCTAACTTTCAAACATCACTTGTTTGATCTAAACTGTGTACAAATAAGATAAAAAAGACAATAGGTTACAAGACGGAATTTATTTCTAGATGCTTGAAAAAATATTACGGGTCTTTCTTGTCTTTTTTGGGCCTATCCTTATCAATACTGTCCATCTTATCTTCAGTAAGAAACTCCAGACAGTCACTGCCTGGTAATTTGTTAACTGTCTCTCCCTTTTCTGCCATGATGTCCTCAATATTTCTGTATATAACAGATAAATAAATCTATAAATAGATAGATCAATGGGATGGCTAGATGGATGATAGATTAACAGATAGATACTGAGATAGGCACATAACAAATTATTAACCAACCAAACAAACAAATAAATAAATGAGTGTACTAAGGCAATGCGTTGTTTCATTTCCAATAAGCAACGAGAACAATTATTGCCTACGTCATTATTGCTTAGGAAATATTGACTTAAATCTTTTATACAGTGATCAAGAATAAACTGAGAAAAAGGGCTCCAAATTAAAAATCAAAAGCAGCATAGTGCACGAAGGTGGTGATCGATGCGTGGCTTTTCAGCGACGAATACCATACCTTTTTTCGTCGAAAAACCAGCCCAGATTATCAGCTATTAAGTGTTTGTTGTTGCAACGAGGACATCTGACGATAACCACTCCTTTATTATAAGCCTGTTTACTGATAATCATTTTCGATCTTGTCTCGCATACACTGCACGTAAACACCAACTGGAACTTGGCACTCTTTTCGATTGAACAAAGTGGTGTAGATGCCTTAGTTGCCAACGTTTCACACAGAGTTCGTCTGAAAAAAAGCAGTCTGGGAGACCGTGTCAAACGAGATGTAAAAGGCAGAACAGAGTTAACACGCGCTTTAAGAAAATCACAGCAAATTCGTCGACAACATACGCGTGCCAAGACAGCAGCCATCTTGAACTAATAGGTACGTTGTATATGAGGCAATGATTTGGTCTTTCAACATGGTGGAAAACCTTGGTTGTACGTTTTGGAAAGTCCTAAACCCAGACCCGTCAAAATCGTTAAGATTTATTTGCCGGCGAAAGCTGAACCAAGCCCAAGCCAATGATGCAAGAAAACTTCGAACAATGGTAGTAAATTGTCATTTTTCTTTCATTAGAGAGATTGATCTGAGCATCGATCGCGTTTACGTACGTGAAACGACAAAGGCGAAACGGTGGGTTGCTGCTTGTCATAAAAGCTTGAAAATGATGCTATTCTAACTCGTTTCTCTCTTTTCAAAAAGTTACTTGATACCTTCTGCTAACACGTAAGAAATGAGCTCATATCAAACGAGTTTCTTCTATTTCTAGCCGGCAAAACGCAAATTTTAGTCTGGCGTTTGCTCTAACCACATTCTGGCAAGATTTCCTGTACTCCCTCCGTGCACACGGCCGTCTTTCAGAACATTAGTGTTGTGAAATGAAGGAGTTAATTCCTAGAGGAAGTATGGTAGCGCGTTGGTTGGGAGTGTCAACATGAAAATTTGTACCCTGCCAGCATAGTCTCAAATTTGTTTTCATCAAACGAATCGACAGCGTAGGCTGAGTGTTCGAGTGTTGGCCGATATACCGATCGATACGCGGCCGATGCAGTCGAGAGTAATCCGGTAAATTAACCACCAGTACATGTAACAATCACGCCTTGAAATTTAAGGTTCCTACATAAGTCACCTTCAAAATTTTTCAGTATAAAGAATCATTTAAGGAAGGAAATTTTTCTCGCAGATTGTGGGTTTAGGGAATTATATCCTACGAGACACACGACACAGTGTTGGAATGTTATTGGTTGATTATCTGGGCAAGCAGCTTGGTACAGCTTGGCAGTTAAATCAAAGATCCAGGAGTCTTTTGGCAGTAACCAAACTAAATGGGCAACAGCTCATACTCTTGAAACCTATGATGGCAATGAATATAAATGGAAAGAGCATTGTGAAAGCAGGTACTCGCAGTTTATTAATTCACATAGTAACCAATCAAGTGGTCATTTCTTTGGAGTAAAACACCAGGGTCTGATTGTTCAAAAGCTGTTTAACGCTAATCCCAGATTAAAAATTAACCAAGGAGTTAATTTCTCTTCGCCCAAATGCTGTTCAACGCTGATATTCGGCAAAACTTGACATTAGAAGAAGTCAATCTTGAAAAACAAAAATAAGCAATTGAAACTTTAACCAAAGAGTTGAAAACATGAGACAAACGTTTACGCTAATCCTGGATTACGTTAATCGGCTTTTGAACAACCGGGCCCAGGAATATATTTACCAACCAATTATTAAAAGGCCAATCTGGGGGAGAGTAGAAAACACTGACCCCATGGACTACCCCGGCGGACTACCCAAATGGCAGGTCTAAACCACAGGTCACATTCCACAGGTCACTTGTTGCAGGTCATTGTTTTACCTTTTGGAAAGTAACCAAAACCCTCAATTTGGCTAACCCTAGGCCTAAGGTTGTTTTTTAGACCTAGGGTTAGCCAAATTGAGGGGTTTGGGTTACTTTCAAAAAGGCAAAACAATGACCTGCAATGAGTGACCTGTGTTTTAAAACCGCTGCTACCCAAACGGACAACCAGTACCCTAAAATAGACTAATTTTACCAAATACTGTTTTGATTGAGTACTATTGAAAGAACTGAATTGATTATGTACTTACATTGCATACACCTTATTAATTTTTGTCTGCACGGCCACATACGGCATAACTGAGGAACTGCACTGGTTTCACTTCACTTATATGAAGTAATCGGCCATCACAACAATAATTATTATGTAAAGCTAACCTTTTTAAAATGGGTGCTTAGACTTAAATACTGTTGACCAACGCTGTTTGAAATGGATGTGTAGGCTTAGCACTAATTGTGACGCTGCTTACGACCAATAGTACTCACTTGAAATTGTATTTTTGAGGTACATGTAGTCCGTTTGGGTAGTCTGTCGGGGTAGTCCATGGACTAGGGGTCAGTGTTTTCAACTCTCCTGCCAATAAGGTGTGAGTGAACCAAAAACAGTGATCAAAAATGTTCAGTACTGATTCAGTATTTATTGTTAAATCTGTTCAATTCCTTTTTTATTTACAGCCACTATGTTTAATGTGAAGCCATCAAATATTATTCTTGCTCATGATGACCTTGACCGGCCTTTGGGAAAATTTAGTATTAAACATGGTGGAAGTGCTGGGTGAGATTTCTTTAAGTTTGTGAAATCTTTGTCATTAAATTGGTGTTTAGTCTCCAAGGAGAGACAGCAGCATGCCACCATACTTCAAAAGTAACAATATGCTTTGTTACTAGGTACATAGCCATTGACAAATGACTTTCTCTTTGACCTGTTTACAATGTACTGATTGTGCCATGCAAAAACTGTGCCTACTATTGTCCTGCAGGTTTAAAAATATGTTTCAAACTCATTTGACATGCTTTAAGTTGTGTTCAAGTTGTGTTTAAGTTGTGTTCAAGAGCTTAAAATTGACAAAGTCGGACAAAGGGGTTTAGTTTCTAAAGAAACTGCGGTGCTGTGCCATTGGAGGAAGTATCAACTAATTTGATATATGTAATTAACTACCCGTATAGAAATTCCAAAGCTGACGTTTCGAGCATTAGCCCTTTGTCAGAGTGCATTCTCTTCACTCACTTAAACCCACTTCTCTGAGAAAATTGTTTGTTTACTGGACATGACTCATGGTGATTGCTTGCTGTTCACTACATGTACATGTAGCATATTTTTATTGATGACATTATAGTTGTCTATAGATAATCACGTAAGCTGTCCTTCTGCTTTTTGCTCATTCATTGCTCCTTTTGCCTGCTGGGTAAATTTACCTCCAAAAAAATCACATCTCCCAAAGATCAAAAGAAAATGGCAAAGAAATAACAATCGAAGCATTTTTTTCTCTAGTAACGCCTAGCCCTTGTACTGGAGAAGCAAAATCTGGTGTGAGGGGGAATACTCACAAGTTATTATCTTAATAAATAAACTTGAATTGTAGATTGCATCACCCACAATACTCCTTTATCTT